>NC_081343.1:7256651-7532581 GCF_029784015.1 Lycium ferocissimum | reverse complement strand
GGGGCCCTTTGGTTTACCCCTTTTGGTTTCCGATCCCCCCGATTCTCGTTTTTTTACATTGAAATCGGTTCGCCGGGAAAACCCCCATACGCCCCGGTAATTTTTGGTTCCCCTTAGACCCCGGTTCCCCGAAAGGTCCGACTCGGCCATTTCGTGTTTCCCTTTTTTCTACTTCCTCGATTTTCTACCCGACTGGTTTTTTTAATTATATTTTGTTATTTTTTGGTTTTACTCCCGGGTACATTTGTGCCCCCCCTTTTTGGGGGGGCCCGGTTTCTACCCCCCAGTACGGACGCCCGGCATAGGATATGGGCCTCTTTTTGACGAGCCCCCTTTGATGGGAAAAATATTTTGGTATATATTTTTGGGGTTGTTCATATGTTCGTATATATATGACTTTTTGGGGGCCGGGGGGGCCCCGTGGGGGTTTTCCCGATTTTCGTAGTTAGAGGCCCGTGAGTTCCGCGGGGTGGGGTTGTAAACCTTTCGGGTAGGTAGGGCGACATGCAACTCTCGTCCGACACAGTCTCAACTACTTCGGTGACAGTTTATGTACGTATATATGTACGTTCGTGCAATGTATGTTACGTCCGTACGGATTTATGTATGTCCGAGCGCATTAGTAGCTGGTATGCCTCTGACCGCAGGTAGGCTTACGGGTGTCCGTGTAGACACCGCTCACGCGCCCACGGGCCGGGTCGTGACACTATGGCAGCGCTTCTCGAGTCCAATATGTGAAGACTGGGAAGGCGCATTTATGACTACCATCTCCATATTGGGGGGTGGAGAATTACATAATTGTATACCGTGGAGAAAAATGAATCCGTGCCTTGAAGAATCTTGAGAAGTTCCTATGGAGATTTTAGAGAGAGAAATACCTCCTCCATATGTTGATCCGAGCAAACCGGAAGAAGACGGACAAAGTGAGGCACGGAATCGTGAATCACTTGCAACGAGGAAAAACAAATGCTCCATATGCAAAACAGCTGGCCATAAAAAAACTACATGCCCAAACCAAATTGTTCCATACTTGTTAAATTTGCAATGTCTTGTAATAATAATTACTATTTTTTGTGTTTGTGAAATTAGATTTTATGACATTTTTATGTTGTTTCTGTTAGTAAAATTAGTTTAAATGATATGTTGATCTTGCTCAAATCACCAATGTATGTTCTGTGGTTTTGCAATTTCCCGCAGGGTTTCCACCAAGTAAAGATGCCATTTTGCCTGTGTAACTTGTTGGGATTTTGCCAACCAGTAATCGAACTTGTTGCAGCAACTAACTTAACTTGATTTTCCAACAAGTGACATGATTTGTTACAGTAAGTTCCTATAGTGTTTTGAGTTTTTACAACAAATGGAATGAGTTGTTGCGTTTAAACTCCAACTTGTTTCATCCAACAAATGGAATGAGTTGTTTCATCCAACAAGTGATATGACTTGTTCAACAGCTATGTTACCTGCTGCAACAGATTATGTACTTATCGTAATGTTACGCTTTTGACAGTTATGTACTTGTTACCGACAGTTATAATCGTGAATGAGTTATGAAGCTAGTTAGCAGATATGTACTTGTTTACAGGTTATACAAGCTTCGGTAACAAATTATGCAATTCTTTGCAGCAGATTATGTAATTGTACAATAGATCATGAAATTGCTGCAACAACTAGGATATACGTCACATATGTTTAGTTATTAACAGAGGGAACCAATGATATTTCGTGTTAAACAAAGAGATTCAATGATATTTAGTGTTAACCAAAGGGATTCAATGATATTTAGTGATCAATATATTTATCTACTAACATCTTTAATGGATTAGACGGTAATTTCATTGATTTGATGGGAAATTCTAAGTGTATCTTTGCTAAGTGTATACTTCCCAAATCGAGCGATCGTTGGAGTAATTTGATAAGAACTACTTGATTCACTCATATTTAGGTGTAAACAAAGAAAACCAATGATATTTATTGTTTACTAAATGTTCCTAACCAATTTGATGGTATTCTAAGTCAGGATGTATGATCAACAAAGCGTATACTTCCCAAATCGAGCGATCGTTGGTGTAATTTGATGACAACTACTTGATTCCCCCATATTTAGGTGTAAACAAAGAAAACCAATGATATTTATTGTTTACTAAATGTTCCTAACCAATTTGATGGTATTCTGAGTCAGGATGTATGATCAACAAAGCGTATACTTCCCAAATCGAGCGATCGTTGGTGTAATTTGATGAGAACTACTTGATTCCCCCCATATTTAGGTGTAAACAAAGAAAACCAATGATATTTATTGTTTACTAAATGTTCCTAACCAATTTGATGGTATTCGAGTCGGGATGTATGATCAACAAAGCGTATACTTCCCAAATCGAGCGATCGTTGGAGAAATTTGATGAGAACTACTTGATTCGCCCATATTTAGGTGTAAACAAAGAAAACCAATGATATTTATTGTTTACTAAATGTTTCTAACCAATTTGATGGTATTCTGAGTCAGGATGTATGATCAACAAAGCGTATACTTCCCAAATCGAGCGATCGTTGGAGAAATTTGATGAGAACTAGTTGATTCGCCCATATTTAGGTGTAAACAAAGAAAACTAATGATATTTATTGTTTACTAAATGTTCCTAGTTTAAACAGGTTACTCATCCGTTGCAACATATTACCAATTTGTTGCAACAACTAACCCATCTGTTGCAACAGATTACAAACTTGTTGTAACAGATGTGTCAGTTGTTACAATTTCTCCAACAACTGGAAGATTTGTTGCAACAACTGACTCATTTGTTGCAACAGATCAGAAACTTGTTGCAACAAATTATCAACTTGTTGCAACTTCTTCAACAGCAGTTAGATTTATCGCAACAACTGACTCATATGTTGCAACAACTAGACCATCTGGTGCAACAGATAATGCACTTGTTGCAACAACTGACTCATCTGTTGTAACATATTACAAACTTGTTGCAACAGATGGGTTAGTTGTTGCAACTTCTTCAACAGCAATTAGATTTCTCGCACCGAGCCATATGTTGCAACAACCGAACCATCTATTGCAACAGATTACAAACTTGTTGCAACAACTGACGCATCTGTTGCAACAGATTACCAACTTGTTGCAACAACTTACTCATCCGTTGCAACATATTACAAACTTGCAACAGATGGGTCAGTTGTTGCAACTTCTTCAACAGCTGTTAGATTTTGTGACTTGTTTAAAACTACTGGAACTACTGAACATAATGTATTGAACATAACTTAACTAATGAACACCTAATATATACTTAACAAAATGTCTTAGAAAAGTACTGAACACCTAATATATACTTAAATTACATAATGTCATTCAAAAACTCCTAATAGATACTTAAATTGTTCAACAGGCCACATTTTGGCTCCACAAAACGCAAAATCAATAAACTGTTTATCAACCCATCTTAGGGCTCCAACACCTTTTCAATGACACCTAATGCCCATCTCCATTGCATCTTCCCAACTGAGTTGTCGCTGATTAGATTTTCAGTTTTGTCACAGTTGTGCCAGCAAGCAAAGCCTCCATAAAAGCAATTGAACACGAACCACATGTCCTACTAGTGACATTGCGGGGGAGATTCTGTAGCCTCTTGAATTCCCACGATTCATTGAGTAACTTTGCAGGCAAGTGTGCGAACATGCCACTCTGTTGCAATAACTTGGAGCCACATTCCATTACGGCTCCGTGAAACAAAAGAAATCGGATTCTTCGTATTTGGGACGTTGCGGTCATACACGTTTACATTTACCCCTCTTCAATTATGAACTCGAGAGTGACAAAATGTGTGACATTAATATTCATCACTGTTAAAACCCTCTTTGCACCAGCCAGCGACCGCCGGGTAGGGTCTAACACCCCTACAATAATCGACCATATCATCGTCCCACTTGAATTCAGCAAGTCTAACCTTCAGAGGCACGACATTCGAAACTGTACTCTCTTTTGTCAATTCTGCGTACCTCTTGGACATGTTGTTGTAAAAGTTCAGGTCCAGGATTATGTCAGTGGAATCATAGTACTCAGGGAAATTGATTTGCCTCATACGCATTAGAAGAAGGACTTCATCTACATACTAAAGTAAAAGTAGTAAAGCATGAGTTAGTTACTTCTTGACAGATTCAATGATTATCTACTTGTTGCAACGGCTAGTTAACTTGTTGCAACGCATTATCTCTTGTTGCAACAACATGCGGAATTAGATAGATATATACAAGTGTTGAAACTTACCCAATCCTCCCACCAAATTTCCATGCTTGTCAAAGCCTTGAAGTCTCATTTGCTCCAAATTCATGCATTGAGTAAATGGTTTTCCCACACTTTTTGGACTTGATTGCAATCTTAACTTTTTTCTTTCTTTGGGCATGTACAGGCTTGAAAATGTCCACCTTCTTTAGCACTTTTGGCCCAACATCAAGAAGAGGAGTCTCAATTGACTTACTGGGTAACTTGTTGCAGCAGGTTGCTCATCTGTTGGATATTGTACAACAGATTAGTAATTTGCTGCAACAGATTATTGTACTTGTTGTAAAAACTTACTGTAACAGATTCAGAAGTTATCAAATTAGCAAATAAAGTGATATGTTACAACAGCTGTGGTACTTGTTGGAAATTGTCCAACAGATTGGCAACTTATTGCAGCAGGTTTATCATCTGTTTGACATTTTCCAACAGATGGGTAACTTGTTGCAGCAAGTTAATCATTTGTTGTAAAAAACTAGTTGCATGTTATAACAGATTCATCTGTTGGGTAACTTGTTGCAACGGAGTTAATCATGTTGGACATTGTCACAGATGATAACTTGTTGCAACGGATGCATGTGTTGTTGCGGCCAGTTATAAAGGCTGTTGCAACAACTAGTCATCTGTTGTGTTCTAATGCTTACTGACTTCCTTAGGGGTTGAAAAGGTCAACACTCAATTTTGTGTTGTTTTGTTTAAGCCATCTAAGAATTCTTGGATAGGTAACTATTTTGGAGTATTCCTTGACTTGATGCCTGGGGTGAGGAATGGCTTCAAATGCCCAAGCCTAGAAAAAAAGATGCCATCAAAAATCAAAATAGTGATTGAAATACCAAAAAAAAAAAAAATAAGATAAAACATTGAAGAAAATTTACCATGAAAGCCCAAGGGAAGCCATATAGGTTTTGTGTCTTCCCCGTTGGCTTCAAATCCTTCATCAAATATTCAACAGTCAAGCTAAAGCTTTTAAAACCCCAGGCATAGTTGTTGACGGCATCATATTCCTCAGTAAGTTTAATCAATCCAAGCGGTATGTTGTAGTTTACGTCTCTTGCCCAAAGAACATGGCACCAAACCAAACTAAGCACGGTGCCTCCTTGTGTCTTTTTTAGAGAAAGTTTTGGACTCCAAATCTTGCAACAATTTCTTTTGAATGTAGCTCTTTCCCACTAAGTTTACCAAAGAGACATCATTCTTAGGTTTGGAACGCTTTGCTTTCTTGTTTGCCTTGGGAGTCGGCTGGCTTGGTTAATACAACGATAGGAAGAGGCTACGAGGATAACATCTCAATCCGGTAACTATGGCAAACTCCTTGATGCCAAAGCAAACCGGCATGCCATAGTAATTGATCCAAATCTCATCCTTTCTATCACAAATAATCCTACGCTTCAAAAGCTCAGAAACCATTGTCATTTGAAATCGGGCACCGGTATCTTCAGGCAAATCTAAATAGAGCCCAAAGCAGCTAGCCCTAAAGAAATTCTCCAACCCCTGCTATGCCGTGAGAATGCCCACGAAGGTGTCAAAGCCCTTGCCCATGCTTGATCTAACCACAAAATCAACGGACAAATCCTTATTTCCATTCGAGCGGCATCGTCACGCCGTACTTTTCAATCTTTGAAACTCTTGACGACCTCATAAATCGAAGGTCTATTGGGATGCTGTGGCAATACTAGAAGACTACAAGATTGGGATCCACATTATGTTTCCTTTTTCTTCTTAACTCGCCAAGGTCTCGATCTGATTGATTCTTCTTCTTCATTACCATTTTCGTTTCTGCATCTTCTTCACCTCTCTTCATCCCTTCATCCCCCTTCATCTCTTTCTTCCATCTCCTTCTTCTTCTTTACTCTTCATCTCCTTCAACATTTTCTTCATTTTCTTCATCTCCTTCAAAGAATTTTTTCATCATCTTTTTCACTTTCTTCTCTAGTTTCTTCACTTTGTTCATTTTTATCACTTTCTTCTTCATGCCCAATAGAGGTTTCGTGGGTTTCCTCTCTTTCTGAAGCCCCAGTTTCACTAACTCTTTCCTCATTTGTTGATTGACAAATAGCAGTCACAAGTTTATCTAATGGTGTTTGCACCTTAGCTCTTTTACTACTTTCTCCCTCAGTTGGTTTCTCTCCTTTTCTTTTAACTGGAGCCATTTTATCTACACACAGAGATAGAAAAACAGCTTTAATTAGTTAGTGCAACATTCAAAGTAAAAAGGAAAAGGAATATGTTGCAACAAGTAATCAGTTGTTGCAACAAAATCTGAAGCTTGTATACAACAACTTATTACTTGTTGCGGCGAAACTTAATCGTTGGAAGTAGAAAAACAGCTTATTTGTTTTGATTTTTTTCTAACCTGTTAATATCTTAAAACAAGCTCCTTAGATTCTTCTTTGCAAAACTCTCAACAATTGTTTTGATTTTATCCGAACATTGGATAAAATCAAAACTTTTCCTAAACCATAGCATGACAACAACAACAACGTTAAAAACATCTAAATTTAACTACAAAACATCTATATTTCACTACAAACACACAACCATCACAAATCTCAAGCACAACTTAAATAAAATACACCAAATAGGATTTTTTTTAACCATGCAACCTCAGCAGATGTTTGAATCGTCAAACAAGTGCTTTCAACAAAGAATAACAACAACGGCAAAAACATATAAATTTAACTACAAAACATCTATATTTCACCACAACACACACAACCATCACAAATCTCACTCACAACTTAAACAAAATACACCAAACCATGCAACCTCAAGAGGATGTTTGCAGAATCACAAACAAGTGTTGAATTTGCCGCAGCAGGTAACCCTCGATTGTTGGAAAACATCAATAAAATTGCAAGCCTTTTTTTTCAAAATAACAAGGAGAAGAAGAACAAAAACAGCACCAAAAACCATAATTTCACAACCACAACCACTATTACAAACTCACAAACCCCAACAAGTGCAACAAATACACGAAACTACAACAAAACAAACAACATTCAAGAAAAACCCATGCTCTTCTTCATCTTCTCTAACCAAAATCATCATTTGCACACTCGGATTTCAAAACCCTAACTTTTGAACCAAGTGAAAAAAAAAAGTTTATCTGAGGATGAATAGAGAAGCAACAGCAATGGAGAGAGAGAAATGAGCAGCGGAAGAACAATGAGAGAGAGGCGCGAACAATGGTGGTGGCCATTTCTTTGCACACAAGAAGAACGGAGAGAGACAGGGGAAGACGGAAGCTTTTTTTTTTTTTTTTGAAATAAAATGAACAAGTAGTTGGGGTTGTGGGGGAAGTGGGTTGGAAGGAGTTTTTATATAATATGTGTGGATTGGAAGATGTTTTTGTATAATGTGTATGGGCTTTTGTGTATTTTATAAAAGATTATAATTTTTAAAAATTATAATTTTTAAAAATTATAATTCAGCCCCATTTTAAGTTAATCACATTTTAAAAACAAGTTTGATTGGGTGGTAAAACTTGTCACCATTTCTAAATTATGAGACTTTTTTGTCACCATAAGATAAATCTTCCAAAAAAGAAAGTGAAGGAAGCTGCAAAGAGTGGTGCAGAGGTGGTTGGGGAATATGGATTTTGCCGACTCCACAGCCTCTACGCCGTCGATTCCCCCCTCAAACGACGCCGCTTCTTCTCAGGTATTCTTCTCTTTTTGTTCCTTCCTTACTTCAACCTCTACCTCTCAGTTGACCTCTGTTCACCATCGTGATTCTCTTTCTCTTTTAAATAATAATAACAATAAAATTCTTATAGAATGGTAATTTTCGAATTGCTAAAAGATTGCATCTCTGCTATTTGCTTGCCTATTGTAGTGGGAAGATTTTGCTGCTAAAAATAATAATATCTTTAAAGAATTAAGGCAGATAAACTATGGTTAGAGTTACTCGGTATCTGTGCTAGCAGGAAGGTAGCACACATGGGCGGAGCTAGAGTATAGTTAAGGGGTTGGGCTGAACCCAGTAGCTCTAGTCCAAACCTCAGTATTCGTCTTGAAAAATGCATTGGATATGTACAAATTATTACTCCCTCCGCTTAAAAAAGAGTGTCCACTTAGCCATTTGCACACCCCTTAAAAAAATACTAACTCTAGAAAAAAAAAATCGGTAATTTGACTAAACTGCTTCTAATTAAATAGGTATGATCACTTAACTCTAAGGGAAAAATTGAAAAATAAGGTTAATTCTTTCTTGATTTGATAAGTAGACACTCTTTTTGAACCGGAGGGAGTAATTTAGAACCTAGTAACTTAAAAGATCTAGAATCTCGAACCAATAAGATTCAAATCTTGGCTCCCCCGGGTAGCACGCAATCAGTGGAATTAATCGGAGTGTGCACAAGTTGGTTCCCACACCACCAACATTTTAAAAAGAAAAAAATTCTTTCTTGATATAGCTTCAAAAATATTCATCTTTCATGAAAACCAATGAAACAATTGTCTAAACAAGTCTTTCTTTTTTTGAAGTTACCTTTATCTCATAAAAAAAAATAGTTACATTTATCTCAAAAAAACATGTATTTTCTTTTGGGTAAAGCTTTAAATTTGTTTTCTACTTCAACAACAACAACAACATACCTAGTGTAATTCCATAAGTGGGGTCTGGGGAGGGTGGTGCGTACGCAGCCTTACCCCTACCTTGTGAAGGTAGATAGGTTGTTTCCGATGGACCCTCGGTTCAAGTAAAAATTATTGTCTACTTATTTCAGAAGTTTCTTCATCCTCTGATTTTTTCTTATATATTGATGATGGTGCTGTCTGCGCCAATTCTTTCAAGCTTACGGTTACCACTTACCTCCCACTAGCACAATTCATCCTCTGAATTGTCGATACTAAATATGGTCTAGCGGTTCATATTTCTTTTTCTTTTTTATAAAGTAAAGTTTCATTAAAAAAGCAGTATCAAGATGATATTGCGAAAGTACAAAGAAAATGCAGTCTAGCGGTTCATATTTCTAGACCTTGCTTACCTTTGATACCCTCGGAAACAGCCTCTCTACCCGTCAAAAGGTAGAGGTAAGGTCTGCATATAGTCTACCCTCCCCAGACCCTACCTGGTGGGATTATACTGGGTATGTTATTGTTGTTGTGTTGTTGTTGCTTACCTTTGATACCCAAACAAGTCCCGTATTCACAAATGAAATTGACAGCCTTTGTAAACTAGCTATTGATGCAGCTGTTCTCTTGAAAGCTACTTTGTTCACCTCTATCAAGTCTCTGTTGTTTATTGTTCTAGAATTTTGAACTTAAGCTTCGAGAGGAGAATCTATGATGCAAAGTCTCTAACCAATTTGACGAGATGAAAATGTACAAAAAGAAAATATTTAATTGAACAAAGTAATAACTTACTGGAGTACATTATCCTTTTCTAGTTATAATGTACATGAGAAGTAATATGTAGGATATCTCATCCAAAAAGTTAAAAGTAGGATATAAATCCAAATTTTCCTAGTCTTGTTGGAATGTCGGTCACCATGATCAACAGTATGACTTCAAAAAAATCAGACTAAATGGTTGTCCAACCAAGCTAGAAAAAATTGGTTTGACTCACTGATGGATCTTTTTTAATCCTTCGAAATATAGAAGGAGTAGGAATTTTATTTTCTTATGACCAAGAAATCCGCCTGGTGCCAACCTTAGGACCAACTGCAGCCTTCGGGATAATGGGCACGCGTCTTCACTTAAATACCAGGCTTAGTTTGCATGGCGCAACGCTCAATGCTTTGACCTAAGTCGACCTTTGCCACTTGAACTAAGTCCTGGTGGCCGACATGAAGGAATTAATAAGTTAATGGAGTGTATTATTCTTTTCTGTCGTAATATGTATGACAAGTATTAAGTAGGATATTTCAGCAAAGAGTTACAAAATTATCCTACTCTTTTTGGAATGTCAGTTCCGATGATCCAACAAACTTCAAAAAATCAGAGTAAATGATTTGTCAAACCAAGAGAAAATTGGTATGACTCACTGATATAGAAGGAGAAAGAATCTCTGTTGTACACTTTAATTACCAAGATACCTCCTTGGTACTCATTAATAAAAGATACCGTTTCATTAAAAGAACTTGATGTGGGAAACAGCGAGGCCTGTCTTGGCACAACATTTGCAGAAGTGAATGCCCCTTTGGATATCGATTTGTATCTGATTAGGTACTCAAATTTGTGAATAAGTTTGCTGCTTGATCTACCCAAACTTGAAATAATGTAGGATGAGAGTGAGGAGATCTCCTGCTGGAAGAAGAGCAATTCCAGGTCAACATTGAGGTCTCTTTTCTGTACAGAAAGCTGGAGGTTTGGTAGTCTTTAACAGCTGTCAACAATATTGGGTAAACAGTAAAATTGAAAGAATTTTGGAAGGAAGAAGAAGAATTGTTTAAAGCACCAATGGAGCAATAGAATCTTCGCTGAAAACTGTAAAGATCAAATGTTCTTCTCCGATTTTGGCTCTCCTCATATTTTGGGTTATAGATATCTTTAAATAGATCATTTCTTGGTATGTCCCTGGAGAATAGTTTTGTAAGTTATTCCAAAAGAATTCGTACCGAAGTTACACTACCAGTTAAAAAAAAAAAAAAAAAAAAAAAAAAAAAAGGAAGAATTTGTACCGAAGTTTAAGTATCTTTTGTTTGATCTCACTAATTCCTTTCTTCTCCTAATTTGAAAATTTAAGTCATACATGAGCCAGTACAACTGATATCCTTGGTTATTTTTTAATTTACTACTATGTAGGGGGAGCATTATGTGACAGCTCTTAGTGAGGATCATGATACGACATGTTGGGGATGTGGGCTTCGTTTACTTGTTCCGCCATATGCACCTGCTTTCAAGTGTTCCTGGTGCGGAGCAATAACTAACTGGAATGCAGTTAAAATTGAGAACAAGAACTTTAAGTGGAGACGGTTGCGAGATCGGTGCTTTGTTGGTGTGCTTGTTGTCTTTATGCTAATTGTGATATGTAAGTGATCAAACATCTATTATACCCCCTGCTATTGTGGTTTAAATGTTCTCTGAACAACTACGTTTGAGTTAGATATGCCCATAGCATTCTCTGTCTTCTCTATCTCTCTCTATCTAATATTCTTGCAGCGAATTATACTTCTTTTCCATTTCCGATCCATAGAAATTGTCAGCCGTCTACATGTGGATGGAGCTAGTATAGTTAATAACATGTTAGATGTGATTGCTAAGAGTTGATCAATAGCTAGATTCACTTTGGCAACTTGATGCTGGAAATGGTGTGAGCATCTCATTCATAATTCGTTGTGATCAGAAGTGTGACAGTGTGATTTCACGTTGATACAGATGGTTTTAAACGACTTAATAGAAAATTCCTCAACGTTTTTTTTTTTTTTTTTTTTTTTTTTTGCCTTGGTGATGGATGAACTGACGCGGCATATTCAAGGTGAGGTGCCATGGTGTATGCTTTTCGCGGATGACATAGTCCTGATCGACGAGACTCGTAGCGGAGTTAACGCTAAGCTGGAGGATTGGCGATAGACTGCGGAGTCCAAAGGGTTGGTGAGTAGGACCGAAGACGAGTGCTTGAGTGCAAGTTCGGGAAGCACCTCGACAGGCCGGCTTGGAAGTGAGGCTTGGTACCAGTCATCCGAAGAAAAGTAATTTCAAGTACCTTGGGTCATTATGCATGGCGGTGGGGAGATTGACGATGATGTCACACGTCGTATTGGGGTGTGGGTGAAATGGAGGCTCGCTTCCGGAGTGCTATGTGATAAGAAGGTGCCACCACAACTTAAGGGCAAGTTCTACAAAGTGGCGGTTAGACCGACTATGTTGTATGGGGCGGAATGTTGGCCATTAAGATCTCTCACGTTCAAAAGATGAAAGTTGCCGAGATGAGAATGTTGAGATGGATGTGTGGGCACACCAGGAGTGACAGGATTAGGAATGAGGCTATCCGGGACAAGGTAGGAGTGGCCTTGGTGGAAGACAAGATGCGGGAAGCGAGACTAAGATGGTTTGGACATGTGAAGAAGAGAGACACAGATGCCCCAGTGCGGAGGTGTGAGAGGTTGACCATGGATGATTTCAAAAGAGGTAGGGGTAAGCCGAAGCAGTATTGGGGAGAGGTGATTAGACAGGACATGGTGCAGTTACAGTTTACCGAGGACATGACCTTAGATAGGAGGGTATGGAGGACTCAGATTAGGGTAGAAGGCTAGTAGATAGTATCGTTTATCCTTTCATATTAGTAGTCACATTATCGCGATATAAGTTCTTATGCTTTGATTTACGCGACTATCTCGTTATTCCGTACTTTGATTATCTTATTTTATCCGTGATAGCCACTTTTTGCAAGCTTTCATCATAGCTTAGTCGCTTTCGTTATTTTCATTTCCATATCGCTTTGAATTTTCTTGGCCTTATCCGACCTCTTTTATGCTTTCTATTGAGCCGAGGGTCTTTCGTAAACAGCCGTCCTCCCTTGGTAGTAGGAGTCGGTGCCGACAGACCTCTTTGCCCTCCCCAAACCCCACGGTGTGGGATTTCACTGGGTTGTTGTTGTTGTTGTTTTTTTTAAACTCATCACCATGGTTGTGATCCCATTGGTGTGGGGGGTTAGGCTCGACCCTACCATGTCTATTAATCACAAAAAAGTTACATGTTAGAGGGGGACATGTACCAATACCTCTAACCAATGTCATCTGCACATCTATTTCACAACAAGATAGAAAGGATTAAGCCTATACATTATCCTTTCCTAGCAAAAAAATATATACTTCTCAACTTACAAAGAAATTATATTTGTCATATCTCCTCCTCATACAAGGAAACCTCCATCTATCCAGTTGAATTAAACCTTTAACTTCCTTTGGTAACTGTTGAAAGGAGGTGTAGAAGGTTTCATTTCCACTGGTTGATGCAAGTTTAGCAAAATAGTCAGCAATGCCATTAGCCTCTCTGTAGCAGTGTAGCTCTATGAATCAATTTTTCAGCTTCTTGTTAGTGGTGGTCTTCTTCATAAACATGTCACTAATGATCTTGGAGTCCATTTCAATGATAATGTTGTTGAAGCCATTTTCTTTACACCATTTGACTGCAAATTCAGCAGCTTTTGCTTCTGAGCAGTTGTTGCTGTAGCATTCTACTGGTTTGGAGAAAGCTTTACAAAAGTTTCCATTGCTATCTCTTGTTATACCTCCTACGCCAGCTTTGCCTTTATCCTTGATATAACTACCATCAACATTTACCTTGTAGATACCTTGAAGACCATATTACTGTGTGTGATGTGTGAACTCAATACTAATCTCAGCCATATAGTTCTGCATTGCCCACTTTCTTGATTATTGCAGAGTTGCACTACAGATTATTTCATGTTTTCACAATGGTTCTGTTTATCTGTGATGCCCCTTCCCGGTCCCTTCTCCTTTGTCCATGTTTAGGGCTCCAATTCTATCAAGGAGCGAGCAGACCTAGTGTATCCTTTACACATTTGTATATTCAAAATTGTACGAGCAGAGTTTGGGGTCTACCACTCTCTGATCTACTAAGAGATTGAAATGATCTTATGTGGACATTGGCCCCACTTATGCCATTCTCTCAGTGCAGAGGTGGTTGAGACTTCTCTCAAACACTGACCTGATATAGTTCTCTCTTTTTTTTTTTTTTGGATCAGTTACTAACTGGATAGAATTGCAAGCTCAAAAGTTTGACTGGGGAATGTAGCTCTGTAGACTCTGGAAGACAGTTATGAAAACAAGGTGTCCCAGTTGAACATTGTCAAGTATGAACTGGCTATATGTTTATGATCAAATTCTGAATAAAGCTTGAACCACGTCACATAAGACCACAAGACAGCTACATGAATGTTACACGACTGGGCTATCTATATAGTGTATTCACAATCTAAAAGAATTAGTGATTCATGATGATATTGATTAAAGTGATACACCTGAGAAGATATTTCATTGGAACAGAAATTGCTAAGGGCCTGTTTGGAAAGCCACCGAGGTAATTGGAATTGGGTGTAATTACACAGTTTGGCTTGTTTGTTTGACCAGGTAATTACTTGGTTAGGTGGGAATTGGTGTAATTGGGAGGGTGTAATTACACTCTTCAATTTTTAAGGGGGGTTGAGAATTGGGTGTAATACACCCTGTAATTATAGGGTTACTCTTTAGTGTCTTTCTTGTTTGTTTATTTTAATTTCTTTTCTTTTTTAATTTATTTTTATTTCTATTATTTTAATTTGTTTTTATTTTTACTTTTTAATTATTTTTATTTTTAAAATATATTTTTCTTTTTATATTATTTATCTTTCATTTCCTTTCTTCTCATTCTCAACCTTTACTTCTTGCGGTTCCATGTAATTGCTCGTAATTTTTTATTTTTTTATTTTATTCATTTAGCATAACTGTGTTATTATTCTAATTTTTGAAACTATGCCTCTCAAGATAAGAAAGAATGAGTCATGAACAAACTTTGCACATAATGAGTGACGTTGTTAAATTAGAATTTCGTTGTGAATGAGGTTATGTACTTATATTTTCCCTTCTTTTAAATTTTATTTGCTTTAGTACTATTGACCTGTTGTTTCACATTGCATGCAGTTTATTTTTCACTTACAATTGATAGATTTTTTTTTTTTTTTTTTTTGGGTCAAACATTTGAATAATGTTATGGTATTATATTTATAAATATTAATTTTTTTATCAGACCTCCAATTCATGGTGTTTCCACAAAAAAATCTGCTTTTAATTTTTATAATTAATTAAAATGAAAATATTATTAATTTGAAATATATATATATCAATTATTTTTCTTACAATATTAGTTACAAACATATGATTATTAATTAATATATTTTCAAGAAACAATGTGTTGTTAAATAAGGAATTTAACATCATTTATAAAGGCACATATTTTTCAAATATTAATTTTTAATTTTTTATAATTAAATTTTATTTTTAAATTAAACTAACTGTGTAATTACACTTGTGCAGCCAAACAGCACGCTTGTAATTACACTATAATTACGTTATGACAACAAACAGGTCGTTGTAATTACTACCCTAGTAATTACACCAATTCCATTTACCAGGTGGCTTTCCAAACAGACCCAAGTGATGTAGGAATTGGAAGGTTTGAAGCCCACTTAATGGACATTTCAATTTAAAAAGAAATACGTGCACTTTAACGTTTATGCATGTTTACAGAAGCCTAAGCAATGATTTACTATCTGTATTATGACAATAAGGTGGATTCTAAGTCAAATGCATATTAAACTGGTAGGTACTTATTTAGAATTAATAACTGAAAAGGCTAGGTTCGGTGCTCAGTTATTTTGCATAGTTATATGTAGATTTGTAGAATTGCTTTATCTGACAGTCATACTGGCAAGTTATTTGTCCATGTTGGTGTAACTGTTTTGTTTGGCATACACTTATATTTGCTAGATGCACAGAAGATGTTTCGTAATAACTTAGAAAAGGAAACTAATACAGATCAAGTTATAGGGAAGTCTGGATTGGAAGAACATGTATAAACTGAAGGACATCAATGTTACTGAACCCTTATCTTATTCTGCAAACTTATCCTGCCTCTGAGACTTCTGGTGTCTGGCAGTGCTATGTGCAATTGTACAAAGAAACCACTTGAAAATTCGAACCTTTCAAGTTCCAAGAAGCCATACTCCTGCTTTTTATGCATTCCTGTTGGCTTAATGCACCTCCGTATAGGTGTTAGTTATTGTATCATCTCTCTCCGTTAGATTCACCTCTGTATAGGTGTTTGTGGTTTGTATAATTACTCTCCGTTAAATTCGGTCTATTCTTTATACCAACCAGCATTGTCCTCCACTTATTTTTCTTAGTGTTAACCACAAACAAGTGAAATACCGTCCATAAAGATGGTTGAAGCTCATCCACATTGGAAGCCAACTAGGGTATATGTGAAAACTACTAAATGTTCACATATTGCAAGTGGTACTTCTATTATGGCTGAATATGATGGCTTTATAATTACATTGTGAATGCAATCATTTTTATATTGTTCTGTACACATTATTAGGCTGCTTGTTTACACCCTTTTTTTATTGATTATTCCCTTTTTTTCCTGGTCATTGAATGCATCTAAATCTTGCTTCTTGCAGTATTGTAAGCAATTATTTCCCTATTAGAGATTTTAAATATTCTGATTCATTTCTGTTTGTATAAATCTTCTTGTACCTCGTTGCATTAAAATATATGAATACTTCTTTGCAGCATTAACCTCAATTTATTGCTATTTAATACTGTAAGTTTATTTAACTTTCTGTTTTGATTCTTTTTTTTTTTCTTTTGGGTAGTGCAGGTGGTGGTGTTTGGGCAATTTTTCCTATAGTATTTTCGATCAGTTACTTCTGCGGTAGTGTTCACTCTTTAATTGCTGTAGCATTGTCCATTTCTACCTTGTCCACATTTGGCCTTGCTGCATTTCGATCTGCTGGTGCTCCACCAGACATACTTTGGGGTAGTTATCCTGCTGTTAAAAAGGGTGGGCTTGAGAATTATACTTTTTGTCAGTATTGTTCAAAGCCAAAGTCACCTAGGGCACACCATTGCCGTTCTTGTGGAATGTGTATACTGGACATGGATCATCATTGCCCAGTTGTAAGTTCTCATTGTTCTTTTACATTTTTCAAGGAGATCTTTGTCTTTTAGAATGTTACGCGTTTGAATTTACCCGTTTTCAGTACAAACAACAAAAAGAATTTGTGAAATTTTAGAAATTAGGAGAAAATGACAATCATGTTTCTGGGACTTTAACCGAGAATGAAGCCTCTAAAGATTTGTTTGTTCTAGCAAGTTGGTCTGTTCAGTATCTCCAAACTCTGCGTATTAGGAAATCTTTTTTTTTTTTTTTTTTAATATCGGTAATGTTTTATATTGGAGGATGGTATTCTGTCAATTAGCATTTTGCTAAAAGTTGCATGTAGACTGCTTGAGTGTTTCCCTAAAACATCATATAATTATATAGCTGTTTCCTCTTCAATTTTTGTTGGGAGTCTGATGTAGGAAATCTTTAATCTCCATGGACTTTGGGAAGACTGATATTAATATAGTAGAACACTTGCAAACAAAATGCAATAGCTTAGACCTCACAAGCAAATCATATCTTTGATTTGATTTTATCAAGATTGACATTTATCACTTAAAACTATCCCCTAATTTCCCCACTCCTACCACCACACCCACACAAGGGAATACTAATAGAGGGAGTGGTACTGAAGTGTATTGTTTCCATAGATTAAACTTGGCATTCATTGGCTGTAATTTGTTGAAATATTGCCTCCATCACTGGGAGCTTCTTTCTTCATGCCATCGCATTCTGGTTATCAGAATATCGTTGCTACTTGATATTTGGTTGTCCTTTAGACTAGTCAACTATGAGAAACTTTAATTTTTTTGTGCACTGATTTTTTATGCTCAACAAAGAAAAACGAAACTCAAATTGAATGGAGTAATGAGAGTGCTTCTTTTATTGCACCAGATTGGCAATTGTGTTGGTGCAGCAAACCACAGGAGCTTCATCATTTTCCTCATTTCAGCAATCATTAGCACAATTTATGTGTCCACCATTTCAGTCTATGCAGCTTTTCATTTTTGGCCGCCACTAAGCCACAATCCAATTCACCTCGGTCAAAAGTTTCTTTTGAGAACCTTGAAAGATGTCTTATTTGCATTTCTCGAGTCTACATTGTTTGTACCAGCGAGAGGGCTTGTTATTGTCTACCTGTTTATTGCTAGTGTTTCTATCCAGATAAGTTTAAGTGTGCTGCTGTGGCAGCAACTCTGCTTTATATATGAGGGTAAGACCTACTTGAGTCATATAAGTACATCAGAGGGTAATGAAACTACAGAAAAGGATTGCCAAAATCTCATCGAGTTCTTTGGCTGTCCTTCTACGACAACAAGATTTTTGCCAATCTACTTCAGTTCTAGGAAGAAACACAAGAAGTGAAGCTTGGGAGAGGTGAGCGAATTTCTCCTCTGCACGTTTCTCATCAATTGGTCATTCCTTTGGATTGGACCGTTCAGATAAATGCAAACAATATCATGCAAAATAGATAAAGAAAAAGGGGATAAATAGAAGATCTCTTTAATTCATTTTCTCAGATACATTTTGCCTACATTACAGTCGCTTTTCTTTTATAACCTTGTTATGGAAGTTCGATAATTCGGCTAATAACCAGATTACTAGATAGCTGAAACAGTTGAAACTTTAGCATTGTACGCTCTGGCGGCTCAGAAGTATCTCGTGCACTCCGTCATCTAATTTCTTACCACTTGTTGATGACTGTAGGTGCCTCCTCCAGCTGCTGAACAGTTCCTTAGTGGGACATGTCTAGAGGGAGCAAAACAAATTGGCTGATTAGCTTGCAAAAATGGCAACTGCTAGCACTATGGTATCTTCACTGAAGCTTTTTTGGCTCACCCCTCCTGCCTTAACAGATGTTTTGCACTCAGACCAAGCAGGGGAATCCGTCATTC
Source organism: Lycium ferocissimum (assembly GCF_029784015.1). NCBI lineage: Eukaryota > Viridiplantae > Streptophyta > Magnoliopsida > Solanales > Solanaceae > Lycium > Lycium ferocissimum. The sequence goes on along the minus strand of NC_081343.1, from coordinate 7,513,793 downwards.
GCACGTGGCAAAACAGGCAGTTTCAGGATGCAAAACACTTTACTTAATGCACATCCTGCTTGTAATATTGTGGCTCAGCCATAACTTTAACTTCCCTGTAGACTTTTTTGTTATATATAAAATTTCATCTTTCTGACCCAAAAAAATTGTAACAGATATGTCAAAATTTCTTTAATTAATTGGTCACACAATCAAAAGGGTTGATATTGGCTCCAGTATGTTTAGCTCCACTAAGATTCAATCCAGTATTTGATAAGAGCATGCGTTCAAAAAACAATTGATGGCTGATTGCTTTAACTTGTGGTTAGTAAAAAGGTAAAGAGAGTATGACAAGCGTGGTCATTAAATGGCGCAAACATAAGTCTGAAAAAATGGCACCCGGTACTCAATACCCATGTCTCTTCTTTTGTCAAATCTTCTCCCAAAGCACTCTCCAAATACGCATACTTTGGCTTCAATATGGTAACCAACTATAATAGGATTATAATCGTCTCAGCGTATCGAATTGATAGAAGTATGCCATTTATACATTCCTTTATTACATTGATGTTCAGTGACACATTTGACAGGTATTGCTTGCTAATATTTAATACATGCTTTGTAAGAGAACATTGAGAAATTAGCACTAAATCTGTCTCACAAATTTTCTTCAGTGTACCTAAATATTGATGATCAATGTGTTAAACTGTGATATACGTGAATATATACACGTTGCCATCGAATTGTCTGAACTCGTTAGATCCAATGATTGGTGATTTTCTTGGACAAAACCTCTACAAGTTTTTATTCTTTTCTCTAATTCAAATGTGAGAGCTGCTGCTGTTGATTCATCCTGTTCGATTTTTCTCTGGCAACAAAGATCTGGATTTATGTGTGAAATTGAGTTTGGGAAGGAGAAAGCGTGAAATTGGGAGTAGCTGGAATATGTGTATGCACATTATTAGTATATAATGGTAGCTGGAATACTAATGTATATCAGTGTGTATAGCACTGATTTATTTAAGATACATTATGGTAGTGTACATATGATGTAAATCACATATTTTGAACTGAAATTGGTGTCCATTATCCTAATCAATCAATTGAATTGAATTAAAAAATATGAAAAATATTTTGATAAAATATCGATTTTAATTAGAGAGATTTAAACACATGGAATGTAAAAGAGGAAAAATGGAGAGATAAAAGGAGATGACTGTTGAACTTCATTTCTTTTAGGCTTAATTTTGCTAAATAAAATATTTGATTAAACACATACCGATTCTATCCAGAAATTTGTATGTAAACATGAATAACCCTCCGGCCCAAAATACATTCAAGCTCAACATAGATGGTTCCTGTTTAGAAAAAGATAACTCTGGCGGAATTGGGGGTGATAAGGGATCATTTAGAGAACTGGATTTTGGGGTATTACATGAATCTCTCTCTTGCTACTAATCCACTTTTTACACTGAAATCTTAGCATTGCTCATAGATATGGAAGTTGCAAACAACTTACGGATTGCCATATCTAAAATAGAAACCGACTCCACCAAGGTAATCCGTAGTATGGAAAAAGAAGTACCAGTACATACTAACTTGATCTTTGAGTGCAGGTGTTGCTTGAAGAAACTGAGGAGTCCACTTGAAAAGGAAACAAGGTGGCTCATGTTTTGGCGAAACAAGGAAGCGCCTACTACCAAGTGATCAACTAGTTATTTTGGATTCCCCACCCTCTTGAGTGATGTTTTACTATATTAGATGATAGGATGAACAAGGTAGTACTAAGCAAGTCTCCCCTGCTGATTGTAATAAGCTAGTATCCTTGTCTAATCTCAGAGTTATCCACTCGTACGCACAAAGATAGTTATTAAATGAATAAAGTCCAGTTTATCAAAAAAAAAAACACTTGAGTAACCCTTTCCAGTAGTAATTTGTTATTACTAAAAGCAAAATAAGATTTTTAAATAAAAGGAAAAGAGCAATGTGGTAGTACAGCACTTTTTGAGAACGGAAAAGGGCCAAAATTACCTCTGAACTTTGAGAAATAGTTTATTCATACTCTTTGTTATACTATTGAGCCAATTATGCTTCTTTAGTTATCTTATTGGGTCAAATTATCTACTTCGTTATCTTATGGTCCAAATTTACCTCTAATCTAAACGGACTGCCACGTGTCCTAATCCTAGACGCCGAACCCATTTCCCCCCAATAATGTCATCCGGATCAAATAATTATCCGGATCCGACCCGAATGAAATTATTTCACCAAACCCGTTTTCGCTTATTTCAGACCCAAATAACACCCAAATGCAATCCATTATTTTCCAAAAAGTGACTTAAAATCAATTTTCAACAAGATGAAACAGAGTGAACTCCTCACAAGTTGCAGAAAAGTGAGAGTCAAAGCGCAATTTTGAATTCAAAACCTAGATATTTCTCATGCTGACCTAGAAATCCCATCTTTTGATACTTGTCTTTTCCTTGGTGAGTTGACAGTTGCAGGCCATGAATAAGAGGAAACCTTTGCAAAGGGGCTTATAAGTAGTGAATTGATCTTGTAACGTATCATTAACAAATACAGCCAGAGGTTTCCAAGAGATGGCATCTTCTCAGACAATCTTGCCTGACAATTCTGAACTACCGATTAATCTCCTCTCGAAACAAGGAATTACAAAGTTTCTTTAAATTTGTGAACCACATGATTGACCAGATAACAAGTTCAATCCCAATTCGGGTCATGAAGCTTCAACTTAGTTCAAGACTGTAAGGTAAAACCCTTTCCTTTTTAGGTTAGCTTTTCATTATTCTATACATTTTGTAATCAGAAAAGTGGCAGTGAAATCTTCTTAAGTATTTTGGTTCAGTTAGAGAGAGCAACCTCCAAACCGGATCAGTTCGCAGAGCTCCTAAACTTGACTTCCTAAGTTTCCTCTACTATTATTTATCAAATATACTATTATTTACTTACTGTTATATTATGCTATAAATTAATCTAACCACATATCCTATTAACTACTTACAAATTTAATTGTTATCCACTTTTGGAGGTAAACAGTCTTAATAAACTAAATATATTTTGATGTGCTATGATTAAACAAATTGTGAAAGACGTCATTTTAATTAGAAGAGGAAAATGATTGAAAATTGATATTTTCTCTGTCCATTTTTATTTGTCATGTATTGACTTGGCAAGCTTATTAAGTAGTAAAAAATAGAATGACAATTTACTATATTACCCCTAATTATTACTAAGTAACCTAATGATTAAAATTAATATAACATATCTTAAAAGTTGTGCAGCCATTAAAATTTTCTTGAATTTTTCAACTCAATAATTAATAATAAGGATAAAATAGGTATGAAATGATAAATTAACTCTTAGTTTTTCAAACTGAATAAGTAAAATTGACAACTATTTTTAACATATATGATAAGTAAAAATAGACGGAAGAAGTAGTAGTTGAAATACGTACTTCACATGTAAGAATGAAATGCTATAAAATAAAAGAATGAAACCCGTGTGTTAATTTCCAAATGATACATATGCATTTTTTTTTTCCCGGTGCCATAAGTCAATAGAAATTTGCTTAAATTATGCTGTATATGACTTATGGCAATGTGCTCTCACAGACCCCTCAAAAAAATGGGATTCAGCAATTGTGTTTTTCACATGAGGTAACACAATTTACCTCCAAGAATGATACTCCTTCTGTTTATAATAAATGGTTTTTTTAGCTTCACACCACTTAAGAAAATGCTCATTTCTAAAAAATTAGAAATATTTTTACTAATTTATTCTAATTAAATGAGTAGAAAGAAAAGCTACTTAATGATTATTTGTTATGTGAATAAGAGTAAATTTGGAAGAATAAAATTAATTTCTTCTCAAAACTTTAAAACACCGCTTATTTTGAAATAAAATGAAAGCTTAGGGCCGTTTGTCCATGAGAATTATTCACTTTTTTTGGGAATATTTTTTTTACTTTATGGTGTTTGGTCATAAAAATTTCAAATATAACTTGAAATTTGAAAAACAACCAAAATTTATTTTTCACTTCTTTTCCTACTTTTTTCACTTTCAATACATTTAAACAAGCAAATATTTTTTACAAAAACTATAACCAAACACAAATACCAAATAAAATGAAAAATATTTGGTTTTCACGGCCTAACGCCTACTAAAACACTATTTATTTAAAAAAAGAGGGAGTACTTTATTTATTTGGCAATTAAACTTATACATATATACAAACGTAGTTCACGAAATCATTGCGCTTCCCTTCCTCTCCTCTCAACAGTCAACACTGATCATTTCAAAAGCAAAGTCCATTCCTCTCCTCTCAACAGTGAATCTTCCAAAATCATAATATATTGCTTCTATGGATTCTCGTCTAAACGTTTCCGAAAACAAAAAGCACATGCAGAAAAAGGCCCAACGTCCCGAAGTTGAAGGTTCCACGGACAAAGAGTGGACACCTTCAAGTGAGAATATGTCCACTCATTCTCTTACGAACTCACCAAGAAAACGGAAATTGGAAATTTCAGAGGTGAAGAGCACCATTCTTAGAGTATGGAGTGAAGAAGATGAAATAGCAATACTTCAAGGCCATCTCGATTATTCATCGATAAACAAGGCCAAACCTTCAACCAGTTATGATGCATTCCTTAATTTTGTAAAGGATAAATTGCAGACGGAAACAACAAAAGCTCAATTACGGAATAAACTCAAAGGATTGAAAAGGAAATATCAGGGAAACGTCGCCAAAAGGAGTTTTTCCAAGCCTCACGAGGAGAAAATATTCAAATTGTCAAAGAGAATTTGGGGCCATGATGAGAAGGTGAAGAGTGTTGAGACTAATAAAATTGATGAAAAGAATGTTGGTGGTAGTAGTTCGGGAATGTATTCGGACATGGTTTTAGGTGGAGGTAGCGCTGCTGATTTGGAGGATTGGTTCAAGAGAAACCCCGGCCAGTTAATTAGCGAGAAGGACAGGAAAAAAATGCTGGCGAAGTCACGATCCGTAAAGGTTGCTAAAGCTCGACTATATTTGAAGGAAATAGAAGTGATGGAGAAACAAACGAAGTTGGCCATTGATGCTCTAAAAGCCATTCACAAATGATAGGCCAGATTTTGTTGTTACTATGTTTGGGTTTTTTGAATTTTTGCTTTCTGTTTTCTGCTTTTGGTTTATTTCGGTTGCTGGTGATCTATCTGGTTCTAAGAACACTGATTTCTATAAGTGATGAGGTGAAGTGCTGCTCTCTTCTCCTATTTTTGCCTCTGTGTAGTGGAAGATGGAGGATTCTAGTACTATATTTCAGCTTTTTGGTGCCTTCTTTGGCTTGTTTAATTATTCTATAGTCTCTTATTCCTGACTTGGTAGTTTTTGTACAAAATATTTGTCTACCATTTGGACGATTCTTTTAATGGGTAACCTAACTAGTTCTCCGATTTTACCTATCCACGCTTTTCTTGAAGCTATTAGTCTAAGAAAAAGTAGAAGCTATATCTGTTTGGCTTGAATTAATTGTAACGAAGCATGAGTAATTATAGGATTGTAGGAAGTGGGTTTTTCAGAGTTGATTTTGTATTGTTGTACTGGTGAGAGAACTACATGAATGTAAGTGTTGGTGTTTATTAAGTTGATATTGAAGGAGTATTTCAGTAGCTTATATTTAATTTGTATTTTTATATTTCTGTTTGATTTAATCTGTCGCATTCTCTTGCTTTAGTATCGTGCTGATGTAAATTTTTTATTTTGTTTAGCTCTGTTCGGTTTATTCAGTTTTATTTTGTTTAGCTCTGTTTGGTTTATTCTGTCACATTCTATTGCTTTAGTATAGGGTCCTTTTCTCCTTACTTATTGTGACATCTTATTCTTTTGAAGATTTTTCCTTTTCTATTTCATTATCCTGAAAAAAGGAGATCATAGGACATGGCTATCATAACCTTAAAGAGTGTTGAGCTATTTACTATTCTGTTTGGTTTAAAGCTCACAAGCTTCGTGCTTTCTTCAGAACGTCGACGTCTTCTCTTCCTTGTCAAGCTACCAAAAGTTCATGATATATTATTAACTTTTTTTCACTTTCCTCATTCTTCTGGGTATAATCTGATGCTTTACTTATTTTTCTCTGTTGATTATTGTGGTGTGAGATAATATTGTCTGGCAAATCAGCTTCCCAAGTGACTGAAATGCTGAAGTTGTCAAAATTGGAGGGACAAATGCAAGATGCTTGTTCTAGGTCATTTTCAAGAATATGGTTTCTGATATATTAACATTAAGCTACTCCTTCAAATTTTCTTTCATTCAATTTTGTCACCATCTTGCTTGAAGATTCTTTGCTCATTTGTCAACTTCATTTTGTATAACATGGTCTTCATTCCGCTATATTTTCTTTCATTTATTTCGTTTCTTCTCATTAGTTTTACGCCCTCTTTCCTTGGTGCTGGTGTTTCAAATATTTGTTAAGAAATCTTAGTCTGCTCTTACGTAATACGCAGTGGTAAGATTTGGCTTCTTATTCAAAAATACATTATGTCTTCATCGTCATATTTTAGATTTAGACATGATTGTCAAACCAAAATAATGTTGGAGGATAGCATAATTTGACGGCTAGACTAATTAGGAATGCAGTATATCTGTTTGGGATAACTTTCTATTTTTCGTTGGAAGTTAAACTTCGTTGTTCTTTTTTTTTTTTTTTTTTGGGGGCATTTTCCTCAATTCTAGTGCTCTTTCTTCTCATATGATTGGCTTTTAAAAAGGTTATGAGCGTGTAATATGTCTAATTAAAAATAGCCCAACACACATGTAGTTCCTATTTTCTTTGCAAATTCTGGCAACTTGAGTCGATATGCATTATGTGTTGGTCATTGCTTCCTCATTTCTTGTTCCTTCCGGAACCAAAATGTCCCCAAAAAACACATTTTGAACCAAAATACCCTAACAAAAAAAATATTACCAAAGCAGCTTTTTAGCGCTTTTGATAATTTATTGCGGTAAAGCGCTTAATCGTGGGACGGCTCAGTTAATCGCTTAGCGCAAGAATTACTACGCTATAGTGTCCCTCCTTTTTTTTTTCGGCCCTTTTGGTTAACCCTTCTTCCATTACATTTTTTAACGTACTTTGACCATAGATTAATTATGCTTTGGGATCCCGAAACTTCAATATTTTATATAGAATCCTACTTATTTTTGTGCGATTAATAAGGTAGGATCAATACATCAAGGATACACAAAAGTTCGGATGGCCGTTTTAGTGGTTGAAAAGTGCTCGAAGGCCATTTTCGTTTGAAGGCTCGGTGACATTAGCTTGAAGTTCTTTACAAATACTTAAACTTGTTCATTAATAATTAATCAAAAGTTAGTCAAAATGGCAGCATTCATATAAAAAAAAAAAAAACTTAATTAAATTGCATCATTCATAACCTTGAGTAGATGAAAATACTTAAAATTGTTCATTAATAAGAAACCCAAACTTTTTAAAATACAATCATCAAAGTAAGAAAAAAACTTAAAAAACATTCATCAATTAATGCCCTTGAGTTGATCTTCCGTCACCACCGCGAGATGTGCCACCACCGCGAGATGTGCTACCACCACTAGAGGTACTTCCACCACGAAAGCTTCCTCCACCACGAGAGGTACTTCCACCGCGAGATGTAGTTTGACCACCATGCCGTAAGGGACACTTGTGCTTATCATGATCAACATAATTGCAAAATGAGCATTTTCGAGTGTATCTCCCCGGTGGAACATCCATTTCATTATGAATACGCGAGTATGCATTCTTTCTGAATTTACGGATAAATGCTTTATTTGCAACCATTGAAAATGAATCCGGCGGCCAATAACTCTCACTACCAAGTGGGTAGAACCTTCCAGCATACGTTCTTGCATAATTTTCAACTGTATATTCCTCAGCCATGTACGGAGAGGCGTTCTTTTCCATTGCGATAAAACACTTGAAGGCATGAGAACATGGCATGTGATATGATTGCCGCATGTGCATGTTCTTGGAATCTCACAAATTGTGTGGACGTTACCTCCTTTACCTTGGTGCACACTTGTTGTGAGTTCAAATATGCGCTCACAGGTCGTACTCCATCCGGTCATATTTCGAGCCTTATATTTGTGGTACTCGAACAGATTTTGATGGTTTTGGCATCCATCTTAGACCTCGCCGTCGTACGTGCTTTGGCCTCTTTTGATCTATCGACGAACCGCTCCACAACTCGCTTAAATGCCATTCTCACCATTGCGGTGACGAGTAGTCCCCGTGCGATTTCAACAAGCCATTGAATGACTCATAATCGTTGTTGTCAAAGATACCCCATCGCCTACCTTCATCCTGGTGTAATGTCCATTTGTCTTTATCAATTGCATTCAACCAGTGGAAGGCTTCCTCATTCGCCCGCCTAATAATGTCCATCTGTAGGTTAAACTTCTTCTCCTGATGCTCTGTTGCAGCCGCCCACATCCAATTGCAAAGTCTGGGATTCAATATGCCTTTTGAAAGTTTGCCTTCAAATGCCTTAAACAATAACGATGGTAGGCAAAGAGTGGTCGCCATCCCGCAAATTGAACATATTGTGCAATATGCCAAAGATGTCCGTCAATCGATATCACAAATATTCCCATGCGATCCTTAATAACCGTTGCCTTAAGTAGTCTAAAAATATACCTCACGTACTAATGCTCTCATTAGTCGTAATTGCAAAAGCTAGGGAATATAACTCTATTTGCATCCATTCCAATCGCTATTAGCAAATTTTATGTCATACTTCCCGTACACATGTATTCCATCTATTGATATTACAGCCGACAATGAGTAAAACCATCAATGCATGGTTTGAAGGCCCAAAACACAAAATCAAAAATATTACCGGCACACTGTGCTTCGATTTGAGCTTCCATTCAACAACAAGATTCATGATTGAAGTGTTGTAGAGCCGCCATGTATCTCAGCAACGTCTTGAAAGAGCCCTCCCAATTGCCGAAGACTATCTCATGTGCACGCCTACGCCCAAGATACGCCTTCCTCCTAGTAATAGTTTTGTTATATACTTTCAGAACAGCTCTAATACAATCTTTAATACGGAACCTGAAAAAGTTAAAATATCAGCATATAACAACGAGGAACATTATATTAACACCAAAAATAAAATAAACTTAGGCGAAGGGGATACCTTGGGTTTTCTCTAATGTCGCCAAATAATACACGCGTAATCAAATTAGTATCTAGATTGCAATGATCATCTGGGAGGTCACCCATATCACAAGTGTGCTTTGTGTAGAACTTTGAAATAGTCCACATCTTTTCAAATAGCTTCTTACGTGAGCATCCATTCGCGACCTTGATATTTTCGCTTGCGGACCAATCGCCAAAGTTTTCGTGTGGAATTGTCAACTTTAAACTCCTTATCTCCGGATGCAATAAATCTTAACGACTTTCCTTTGCAATGATTTTTTTCGAGCTGAAAAATCATCCCTTTTTCAATATGAGCCTTTTGTTTTACCAGATCCACTGGCTTTTTCTACAAACTTCGCCGAATATGACCATCATCCCTAGTAAAGACAAAGGCATCTGGGCGATCTTGAAGATGATCAAGATAGGGGATCTCATCGGAATGCCACTGAATCGGGGTCGATTCTTGCTGTTGAAATTGGCTTTGCGGTTGAACCGAAGTCGACTCTTGCTGTTCAAATGGTTGCTGTGAATTCAGTTCCTCCTCGTGTCTTGCCCGTTCATCATGTCTTGCAACGCTTTCTACTTGATGTTGAGGATTAGTTCCAACCTCAATCTCATCATCATCGCTCATCGTCACTTTCCTCCGCATTAGGTATTTCCTCACTATCGCTGGATGATGTCACTATATAATTCGGATAATTCGGACCATCCATAGCAGGCCTTTGCCTATAATTTGGTGCAACTACCACATTCTCCCTACGTAAGAAATTAGGGTGTTTTAACTACTACACATCAAATAACACTATTGATGTTAAAAAAAAATAGACGTACCGATAGTAATCAATTGCACCGAAACTTAAGGAAGGACCATCGCTTTGAGTTGTTGGATAGGCTGAGGATGTTCCAACCTGATTCATCCATCCCGATTGAGGAGACCGTTCGATATGATCCATATCAAGTATATAACCCCTAAATAATATAATCGACATCATTAGTAGCATTCAAGTGCCACTACACATAATAATAATAATAATAATAATAATAATAATAATAATAATAATAATAATAATATTGTAAAAAAAAGGAATATTTACCACTGCCCGTCAAATTGCTGACTTAAATTATCCAGAGGCATTTGGCTAGTCAAAATGCTTTCATAGGTACTCATGTCGTGGTAATCAGGTTGATAAGTAGTTCCGTCGAGTGACTTCGTACCGAATTATAGACGGGGCTTCCCGACGAGGTCTATTTCGGGCTTTCCGAGGAGCCCTAGCCATGAATTCAAGTCGATTAATGGGGACCTTCTCTATATACATTTCAAGGACGTTTAAAGTTATGCATTGTCTATAATCATAAGGCGCCTTCAAATAATCACCAAAGAATCATCGTCTCGAATGTACAATCGTCCATAACTAGTTACACCTGCGGCGTAAATGACGTTGATATTTTCCAATTATATTTAGATCAAAATCACTTCTACTAACTTGTAGTCTATTATACAAGGCTTGGAGTAGTTTTGAGAATTTTAAGTCAAGTGGAAACTTAACATGGTATTTTGGGGAAGAATCATAGCGCAAATTGTTTTTCTCGAATATAATTTGTCCGTCCCACAATAAAGAAACTCTAATTCTTGGAACATCTGTCATATTTTAAATAATTAAGGAGGAATACAAATTGCAAAAACTAGATGAAACTTCAAATTTTTTGCTTTTTTTACCTTATACGAACTCGGTATTAATATAGGATTTGAAGTTTGAATATAGAACCAACGCATTTACGCAATTACAAAGTTCTGCAAAGGTTACGTAAATCAAATTGAAAGTGAGTATTGCATAACGCATGAAATAACTGTATGTCAGTCCCAACAGTAATAGCGTAGCAAATTACCGTTATTCATTACAACGCAAGTAAAATATTGCGCTATGACAAGATAACACAAGAATTTAACGCGGTTATACTTTATAACGCAAAGATTTTTATCGCCATATAATACGCAAAGATATTGTCACCTGAATCGTCAAACAGTTAAAACGTCATGATTCGAATCAAACTTTATATAATGTAATTTGACGAATAGTTGTTACCAACCACACAACATTCCACACAAAGTTGAGTTACTATGTCATTTTTTGACCATTTTAGAGATATTAGTCGTGTTATATCGTTCACCTTTCGCAAAGAAACATATTTGAAGCAATGGGTGGACTCCGGGAACTAGATGATAATGATTTTCATTACTCAAATAACCCTAACGATAGATTCAACGAGAATACAATAATAAAATGAGAGAGGAGTTGATTGGCGTGTTAGGGAGGTCAAAAGATCGAGCACAAGCACACAAGATGTGCTTAAACGCCCAAAAAACATGTTATGTCACGCCCGCGAATCACAAGAGTTTAATGTGGCTCTTAATCGTTTTCGCAAGAGAACAATCGGATGCAAATACGTTACCATAGGGTAGAATATGGTATACATGGTAGCACAAGATTTAGATCCAAGTGGAATTCGACCGTGAAATGTCCGATGAAGATTAATATTTTTCTTACAATAAGGTAAGTAGGGGGTCATAAAGACCCTCCTCCCCCCCCCCCCCCCCGCCCGCCCCCGCTCGAGTGGTACTTGAGAGTTTGCAACTATAAGCAGTACTCCTTTCTTTTGTTATTAGACTACAACATACCACGTGTCTAATAGTAGAAACTCGCCTTGGTCTTTACTCCTTCCAAAAGAACTCAAATGGCAGTGATGATAAGAGTTCAAATCATAGCTTTTCGAGCGATACAATGATTTCAAACTAGATGAGCTAAATCCCCACCTTCTTATGTAGCGTAATGATGATTTTCGCCAGTTGGTGAAATATTCGTATCCACTTCGTAATATTATTGCGGTTTACGCCGAGAATGGTCACATCGGCTTGCCGAATCGTAACGTCTGTTGCTCGTGACTTGAAAAAAATCTCAACGCTCCAATCCCAATAAGGTACTCCTTAACCATGCCTCAAGTAGGTCCAAACTTGTGAGCTTGCCGTGCAAAGGATTAGAAAAGAAAACAACAGACGTCGGCAAGACGAAGTAGATTTTGCATGTTAAAGTCATTGAAGCATCAGCATCATCAACCGGTAGAGAACTAACTGCTACTGAAAAAAGATGTGTCTTAAGAAACCGTCAATATTTTTCTGAGGACGATATTGAGGACTTGTACTCTGATGATGATTAAGAATGTTGTGATTTTAGTTTTAAGTTTAATTTATGATTATGCTGTTATTTTGAAGAATATTAGTATGTTAAGTATTTTCATCTACTCAAGGTTATGAATGATGCAATTTAATTAAGTTTTTTTTTTTTTTTTTTGTATGAATGTTGCCATTTTGATCGACTTCTTTTGATCAATTATTAATGAACAAGTTTAAGTATTCGTAAAGAACTTCAAGCTAATGTCACCGAGCCTTCAAACGAAAATGGCGTTCGAGCACTTTTCAACCACTAAAACGGCCATCCGAACTTTTGTGTATCCTTGATGTATTGATCCTACCTTATTAATCGCACAAAAATATGTAGGGTTCTATATAAAATATTGAAGTTTTGGGGTCCCGAAGCATGATTAATCTATGGTCAAAGTACGTTAAAAGTGTAATGGAAGAAGGGTTAACCAAAAGGGCCAAAAAAGAAAAAGGAGGGACACTATAGTGCAGTAATTTACTGCGCTATAGCAGTTAATGGAGCCGTCCCCATTAACTGGTTTAGCGCAGTAAATTACTGCGCTAAAGGCAGTTTGGTAACATTTTTGTTTATTGGGGTATTTTAGTTCAAAATGTTTTTTTTGGGGCATTTTGGTTCCGGACTCTTTGATATACTTACAGAGATACACATGTAATGCACTTCAAAAAGTAATAAAAATGTAGAAAAGACATGTTTGTTGTATCAAATGTCAATCAAAGCAAGTGACACATACCAATCTGCTTTGCTGTGCTCTCAGGAAGTAGAGTTTATTTGGTCAAGAATCTATGTAGTATACAGAATGAATAGAAGGCATCTTGAACATATGTTTGTGATCTTGTTTAATTTCAACAAAGTGCACTTAACTCATTGTCGACCTGTTTTTAGAACATCTCAACTATTGTTAAAGAGAATGAAAAAGGGATATTTTAGAAAAGCTAATATGCAAATATCTTCTTTGTAGTAACATTGCATATGAAAATAGTTGTATTGACCAGATTCCTCATTTTGGTTTTGTTCTAAATGGGTCACAACTTTGCATTTAGAGAGTTGGATGAGACCTTTTCTTTAATGCTTGATGATTAGTTAATTTAATTCTCCATTTCTACTCTTTTTTCTTAGGATTCCAATGCTTCGAAAATTGCCTGGTGAATGCATCACATTTTTTCAATATGGAAATGGTATCCATGTTAATAGATTACTCTTGGTGTAAAGAATATGTCATTCTGTTACCACACAACAATCACTTGCAATAGTCTTTGTAGTTCTATATGACCTTTCCTTTAGTACTTGACTTAGGATCTATGCTTTTTTTTTTTGTGTACATTGGCATATTAATAGGGGTGGGCATGGTACGGGATTAGAAACTTCAGTACGGTAATTTTGGTTTTCGATTTTAAAAAATATTATACCATTACCATACCAAATTAATTCGGTATGGTTCGGTATTTTCAAGTTCGATTTCGGTATTTTACGGTACGGTAAATTGATAACCATACTTTGTTCGACTTCGACTTATATATACTCATAGAGAATTATGACTTCGGCTACTCAAGAAGCGTCTCAATAATATAGTACCAACACCTTACACATGTAAAAATATTTAAAAGAAAGCACAAGCAATCCCTCGTAAATCAATTAGACAAAAAGGGCATGTAAATCAAGTTTAATTAGTCAAAATTCCAACATCTAAACAATTAATTTGGTACTAATACTAGATTAAATAGCTTTTAGTATTTTAATACTAATACATATGAATTGTATATGCAATTATATACTTTGGTATGGTATTCGGTATTTCGGTATATTATTTATAAATATCAAATACCGTATCAAATACCAAACTTTTTTAAAATGCATATCAAATACCATACCAAATATCATAATACCAAAATCATAATATAAAAAAAATTCAATTTCCATATGGTAATCGGTATATACCATATCATGCCTACCCCTAGACATATATACATGCTTTATATTTGTTTTTTTAATAGCAAAGACAAGGTACTTCAACAATGGGGAAATCAAGTTGCTCAAGGAGTAGTATAAAGACATAGGAATTAAAGCCACGTGAATATATGATAGCTGTTGACATGTTGCGCTGGAATTACTTGTATAATTACACTATTCTGTTTGTTCCCTCTATTTTATTTTTCATTTCTTTTGGTTTTAAAAAAGGCATTTGTTTGTCGATTGCATCAATTAAAAATTCGCATCTCTATTCATTGCAGAGAGATTTCCATTTTTAAGAAGTAAATTAGTTTTCATCTTTTGTTGATGCTTCTATATTTTTCTATTTCTATGTTTCGGACACAAAGGAAAACAGCCTATTCATCCTTTCTGTTTGTGCCGTGGTAAATCTTGAGGTAGTTAAACTCTCACGTGGCCTTCCCAGTTCACGAAGCCCAAGAAAATCCTTAATTCGTTCGAAATTTTCAACAAGCATTTGCTATGTGTTTAATGCATGACAAAAGACATTTTTCATCTCAAATCAATCACTGCACTGGGCATTTGCAAGAGTGCTACTGCTAGGTGAGTTGCTGAATGAAGTTATTGTACTAGTCTACTAGACTGGAGTGCATGAGTCTTTTAAAAGAAAATAACTCATTCTTTTAATTAAAAAGAATAGTCCATTTTGCGAGTGAAAGAATAACTCATTAGATCAAGCTCACATCGTAGAACCGAACCGCATTAGAAACAATCGAATCTAACCGAACTAATTGTAGTTCGGTATCTGGTATGATCAGTGAAGACTTAAAAACCGAACATGAAATTCTTAAGAATCGAACTGAAGAAGTGAATGCCCATCATTAGTGTGGAGACCTCCTTTTCTTCTTTGTTTTCATTTTCTTCTAGTTCCATTTTGGTTTTATCCTTATTTCTTTAACTGCAAAAAGATAAAAATAATTTGCCTATGAAATCAAAAGCTCTCAGTTTAAAATGAAATAAAATATCCATTTCGAAAGTTGATTACTGATTTACAGTAAATTTCCTGATATTGCAAAAGTAAGAAAATGTACTTTGGGAAATTCTCTTTCTTTTAAAAGAAAAAAATATATAATCCTATATACTCCTTTTAATAAAATGTAAAATACTTGCATTTTTTTTCTCTATAATAATAGGTCCTTATCCCAATTCCGATGAGCTCATCCACTGTAGCATTTTATATTCGTGAATCACCATTTGTCTGCAAGCTGATAAAAAAGTCAATCACCTTTCATCTGTAATAAATGATTGTACCTTTTTGATGGGGCAGATACCGATACACCTTTTCTGATGGGGGCAGTAATCATTACTCCTTTAGTTTCATATTACCTGATCACATTATTAAAAATATATATCCTAAATTATTTATTCATTTATTAAACGGAAAAGGGTCAAAATTATCCTTAGGCTTTAAAAAATGATATATTTATACCCTTCGTTATACTATTGGGCCAATTGTGCCTTATCGTTATATTATTGAGTCAATTATGTCCTTACCGTTATATTATGATCCAAATTTATCCTTAATCTAAACGGCCTGCCACGTGTCCTAATTCTAGACGTTTTGCCCATTCCCCTCCCCTTCGCTCCCCTCTCCCCAATAATTTTTTATCCCACCTAAATAAACTCAACCTGACCCAACCCGTTCTCCTTCAATTTACCCAACCCATTTTCTTTATTTCAAACCTAAATAACACTTCAATCCTAGAGCCCGTTTGGATTGACGCATAGAAAAAATTCGTTTATAGCCTTATAATTTCTAAAAAAAATATGTGCAGAAATTAACTTATTTTTTTTTAGCTTATAAGTTCGTTTTCAAATTTTTATGTTCGCTTTTTTTAGATAAACTAAGTTAAATGGGTAATTATTATTTTTTGAGCTATTTTAAGACAAAACGACTTGTTGGCCACCAAACACTCAAAAATAAAACAAATTTTTATGCTCAACTTATAAGCCAATCCAAACGGGCTCCTACACTTTCTCTCTACACCTAATCGCTGCCGACACCACTCACAATTTTTGATACTGAACAAGTTTTGTTCTGCTCATAAACACTGCATACACGAAAGAAAACATTTAGCATAGTCTATGCCTTGACTCAGCCACTCTGCTTCTCCCCTGATTCCTATTACCAAAGCGAAAAAATGATCACAGAGCTGTTCCACAAGAGGCTTAAAGTTATAGATTATGGAGTATTATTTAAGTTCTTTTAAACTGATATTTTATTTTGCAACCAGATGATTCACTTGTAGTAAAACACAAAAAGAATAAAGAATTAATTGTCCCATGAGGACTGCCTAGTTATAATGAAGTTAGCAAACTTTCGTTCGTAACTTTAATTTGACTAACGAGTACTTAGTAACATATTCTGAGTACTTGGCTTTAATTTCTTCATTGTGGGTGAGGTCGGCAGCGATTATTTAGAGAGAGTGTAGGGTTGGAATGTGTTATTTAGGTTTAAAATAAGGGGAATGGGTCGGGTAAATTGAAGGAGAACGGGTTGGGTAAAACTTTATTGTGGGGTGTTGGGGGGGGGGGGGGTGTGAAATGGGCAAAACGTCTAGGATTAGGACACGTGGCAGACCGTTTAGATCAGGGATAAAAGTCAACCCTAATATAACGCATATAATAGGCCAATAAGATAACGGCATGATAATTAGCTTAATAGTTTAACGAAGGATATAAATAAACCATTTCTCAAAGTTCAGGGGTAATTTTGGCCCTTTTTCATTTACAAAATCAAGATAAAATCATTTAAATCTTTTCCATCTTACTCTTAGGCCTCATTTGTTTCGCCTTATCGGAGGTCCCAATCGAATTATCCCGCACCTTGCCCATTAAGCGTCGCATTTGTTTCGCACAAGATCTAAACACTTATCGTGGTCTGGAACAGTCTTAATCATTAAGATCTTGAACCAAATCTTAATATCATTAAGAGTATTTTTGTATGGAACTTTTTTATCACCAGCTCCAACCCCAACCCTCCACCTCAACCCCACCCTCACCCTCACCCACTCTCCACTCCAACCCCACCCATCCACCTCAACCCAACCCACCACTCACCCACCCTCTACTCCAACCCCCCACTCCCCACCACCCTCACGCCACCACCAACCCCAATCCCACCCCACACCGCCCACCCCCACACCCCACCACCAATCCCTACCCCACACCACCCACCACCAACCCCACTTCTACTCCCCACCAACAACCCCTACCCCACCCCACCCATCCCCACTCCCCACTACCCGTCACCCCCACCACCAACCCCACCCCCACTCTCAGCTAACCCTAACCCCACAACCTCCCACCCCTCACCCCAACCACCCACTCACCCCTCCACCCCCTCTGACCCCACTGACCACCCACCACGACTACAAAACAGCTCCACCATTACTAGTGAACATAAATGTTTCATTTTTTTTTATCAAATAATATTTTTTTAATTAAATTTGTATTTATTTTCTACTATTTAGTTACTTTTTAATTTGAATTGTATATTTATTATGTTTAAATAAATACATTATGCACATTCAGATATTGAAAAACAAACAGTCTTAATCATTCAGTGTTCAGACCTAGAGACAACATCTTAATGATTCAGATGTGCATTCAGATTCAGACGTCTTAATCTTAATGAAAACAAATGAGGCCTTAGTATTAAATGTTCTTGAAAATAGTTCATATTGATTAAAATGTATTTATCGGAGAGAGATAGGGGTAAGATGTATGTTACTCGGACTCTTTAAAATTATCGACGGATGCGTGTCGGATCCTCCAAAAGTGTATTTGTGGAGGATCCAACATGGGTGCGGCAGCATTTTTGAAGAGTGTGAGCAACATAGGGTAAGATAGTAAAATACATCTTTTATTTATAATTTTTTAAGGAGCTTGTAGAAGGAAAAGTGGTCAAGTAATATGAGACGGAGGGAGTACCTTTTTTGACGGGGCAATATGAAATAAATAAAATGTGAAACATAAGAGAAATCTAACTGTATAGTTACGGTGCTGGCTCGACCTTAAGGCCAGTCAAGTACTCCTTCTGTCCCATAATAAGTGTTACCTTAACCAAAAACACTAATATTAAGAAACTACTAATGCAA
This sequence comes from Lycium ferocissimum, assembly GCF_029784015.1. Taxonomy (NCBI): domain Eukaryota; kingdom Viridiplantae; phylum Streptophyta; class Magnoliopsida; order Solanales; family Solanaceae; genus Lycium; species Lycium ferocissimum. Next base: position 7,495,316 of record NC_081343.1, on the reverse strand, counting down.
TATGAAATTTGCTAAATTACCCTTATATAATAAAAATAAATTATTTTTTCCTCTTGATTAGAGCATGCACAAGTAATAATCCTTTTGACATAGGGAATCCAACAATACAAAGTTACTATGTGGCTCGCCCAGTCATTATTTAGATGTTACTTTAACTTGTCATTTTTTGTCTAACGGTAGAGTTGGAAAAAACTAGCCAATTTATGTCTTGATTTCCTAAGGTGACACTTATTATGGGATAATTTTTTTGACTAAAGTGACATTTATTATAGGACAGAGAGAGTAATTGTTCGGGGCTCCAACCTTTTGAGGGCCCCATTTTTACTAACAAATTATCATATATAGTAATAAGATTATTGAATCATCAGAACTACTTCGATATTTTATTTTATTTTACTTTTTTGCCACAGAAACTTTGTGAACCCATACGACTTTCGTTCTTTCATTTCTTATTCTTGGTTCAAACTGTTAGTTGAATTATTTCTTGTTTTCATCCGTTTATTCATTCAATTCACAGTCACAAGGGGCCGGAAGGACTTCTAGTCTATTAGAATCCCCTAGTATTATTAAATTCTAATTTCCCGCTTTTATTATTCTTATTATTACTAAATATTCTAATTCTGTATTGTTTTAATATTGCTTTTCCTTACGCCGAGGATCTATGGGAAACAACCTTTCTACTTCCCAAGGTAGGGGTAAGGTCTGTGCACACATTATTCTCCCCAAACTCTACTTGTGTTATTACACTGGGTATGTTGTAAATATTCTAATTCCAAAAAGAGATTTTTTTTTCTTTGAAGAACTAATTAGATCTCAAAAAGGAGTCCTTGATAGCTATATTATTAAATTGAAAAGGATTTGTTATGACAAATGAATTATAAAATAGTGGTTAATGACTTCACATCTGAAAAGGCTAGAAAGATAGATTTTAAATAAAAATATATATATATATGACGACCTTTTCTTTCTTTAGAAAAATTTAGGACCTCTCTGTGAAGTTTGGCTTTAGGCTTCCTATTTTTTTGAGCAAAAAGAAAAATTGTCTGCAAGCGATCATGCGATACAACAACAACAAACCCAATGTGATTTCAAAAGTGAGATCTGAAGATGATAAGATGTATATAAACCTTACCTCTATCTTTGTGAGATAGAGAGACTATTTCCGATCGTGCGATAGCTTTTTCTAATATCATATGTTAATGAAATAATATGTATGAATGATTGAATGAACAGTTGGATAAGATTTTCTCGGTCTAGGAAGTGGTAGTAGCTGGGCACGCCTTAGGCCGAATCACATAAGATCTAAAAAAGGAAATATAATGATAATAAATTCTGGTCTCACAAAATGTCATTCCTTCGGTACATCATTCGATAACATTAAAAATATGAACTAGTAACATTGGTTTTTCTTCGATTATGGTTAGGATCTACGTATCCCTTAGTTTTTTCTGATCAATATAATGTATCTCTTATAAGTTCTCCAACTGTACACCTGCCGTTCGCTCTTACTCCTTCCGTCTCATATTATTTGGTCACTTTTCCTTTTATACGCCTCTTAAAAAATCATAAATAAAATATGTATTTTACTATCTTACCCCTATCGCTCTCCAATAAATACATTCTAATCAATATGGACTATTTCAAGGACATTTAATACTAAGGGTAAGATGAGAAAGATTTAATTAATTTTATCTTGATTTTGTAAATGAATAAATAATTTGGGACATATATTTATAGTAATGTGATCAAGTAATATGGAACGGAGGGAGTACTTGTACACTATACTAAAAATACATTTTTACTTTTATCATATCAAGAGAATTTTTATTTTTTAATGTTTTATCCTTAGCATTATTTATTTATTCCCCAAATCATCTCCAAGACCTAAGACTAACATCAACTAATCTGAATATTGTGATAAAATACTCATATCAATTACTCCTTCCGAATAAAAAAAAGAATTCACTTAACAAATCAAGAAAGAATTAATCTTGTTTAAGTGTTATATGATCAAATCCAATATCTATTTAATTAGGAGTGTTTAGTCAAATTATCTATTTTTATCTAGGAGTTAATATTTTCTTAAAGAATGTGCAAATGACTAAATAAAATTTTTTTTCATCCAGAAGAAATATTATTTATTAAAGAGTATGCAAAATCAAATAAAAGTGAATGAAGAGAATAATAATCGGTGGTGTTTCATTTATTTCCTACACCATATACTCGACAACTCTATTGCAATTTCTAGTTGTGCGTTGCTGCTCGAGAAGGGGGCCACAAAATTTTTCTTGGTAAAGATTAAAAAATATAGTATTTCTTGAAACCATACCATATACAAGCTACACATAGACTAGGCATGTTTTACAAAGTTTAGCAATAAATGAAGATGGTCAGACCAGGGGCTGTGATGATGATTTGATACTTGAAAAAAAAAAAAAAAAAGTCTCTAAATTTATTTACATATTCTTCATGGCTATCTAAACTTAAGCTTATTTCAATTTGACACCTAAATTACTTTGAATTTGTATTACATAAATACTTTTTGGCTTTTTTTATTAATAACACCTGGGCGCGTGTATATACACCCCGCCTATGTGTAATTTCATTCCATTTAACGCCTTCCACGTGGAAATTAAAATCCACGTGTTTTTTTTTAAACGGTGACACCTAAACTAAAGGCCCTACCACTAACTAAAACCTAAATCCCAAATTACCACCTTCTCTCTCCCCGATCCCTCTCTCTCTCTCTCTCTCTCTCTCTCACGCCGATATCATTGACGGTATTAATGTCGTCGATTAAAAGTGTTTGTTGAAGAATATTTTACCTGTAAGTGTCTTAAACCTTTTTATCTCTCTAGATTAGCTGTTAATCGTGTTCAGAATGACTGTTTAAGCTTGTTAGAGTTTTTGTTTTGAGATTAATTTAGTTTTTTGGGGTTTATTTTTTAGAATATTCCGTCCCTTTCCGTTACTATATTTGTTAAGCGCTATTGTAGTCGTTTGTCGATGGTGAGTGGGATTAGAAAGTTAGGGTTTTTAATTTCCAGATTTGGGGTTATGTGTTTGAGAATATTCCCTGCCCCATTTCTGTAAAATATGCTTTAACAGTGTGCCCTTTATGGTCTTTTTGCTGAAACTAATTCATTTTGTGATTTTTTTTTCCAGGTTTGCCTTACTAATTGACCATGGAGGAGATCATATTTACATACATTCACTACGGTGGGACTTTTGTAGAAAATCCTGACCCTAATTACCATTCACTTTTAGTGTCAGTCATCAGGTATATCGAGAAAGACTAATATTCTCTAATGGAGTTGTTTTATTATACTAGAGAATTGGGTTATTTAACAGTTAATGATTTTTTTTTTACCAAGATGCAAATACTAGACAATTCAATGTTATTCAGTCTGAACAACATCTCTATTAGACCTAATAAAAGACTTAAAAAATGAGGACCCTTTCATGTACATGTCCTTCATTCATGGATGCACTTGGTTGAAACTAATGGGCACGTTGGTCTCTTAACGTGACGAAGTTTCTTCTAGTCAAACTAGGTCATCAAAAGGGGTTGGGGCTGCTGATAACTTAGATGAAGAGGGTGTTGGGGCTGCTGCTGATAACCTAGATCAGGAGGGTGTTCAATATCTTGATAACTTAGATCAGGAGGGTGTTAGTCCTGAGTTTGTATATGGGGCTGCTAGTGATAACTTAGGTGAAGAAGCATCTACTCTAGTAGATGTTGATGTAGAGGGTAATATATCTGATTTTGTGAGTAGTGATTCAGATCTAGGAGAAATACCACCAAAAGATGGGTCAAATGTAGATGAGGAGTTGAGAGCTATTAGACAAGAAAGAAGTAAAAAAAAAAAAGGCTGTTGTAACTCAAGAAATTCCAGTTGGAGAGGCTGGTGGTATAGATAAAGGGTTTGAGGATATTGAAAAAAATAAGACTAACAAATATGCTGGAAAATTGGGTGGAGATGAGGAATATATTGATAGCTCTGACTGTTGGAGTGAAGATAGCGAGGAACAACTTCGGTGGTATGATGAAGATTGTGAGGTGGCTGTTTTTGAGCTTGGAATGGTCTTTGATGGTGTAACACAATTTAGAAAGGCTCTAGCAGACTATATTGTAGAATGTAGGAGGCAGTAGGGGTGGGCGTTCGATTTTTCGGTTCGGTTTTTTCAAAGTTCGGTTCGGTTTTTCGGTTTCGGTTTTTTGAAAGTGGACACCGAACACCGCACCGAATTAGTTCGGTTCGGTTTCGGTTTTGAAGTTCGGTTCGTTCGGTTTCGGTTTTTTAATTCGGTTTTTTTAGCAATTACGTATCTCTCCATTTATTTCCATTTTTTCCTTCTTGATTGCTTCGAGTTACGGAGGTTTACGCTAGACTAAATGTTTGAAGGTTTGATGACTTTAGAATTCAACCATAGTGATCATCCACACATACAAGATAATATCTTCTATATACAAAATATAATGTATTATACGACGTATAATAAAATCATACGAGGTATATAAAATTTTATATAGTGTATAATCAAATTATGTGAGTTATATCTAATTTATTATAATAGGTGAAACAAATTATATGAATATTATTCTATGTATAACATTTTTATTATACTATATATAATAAAAATCAACACTCAAATTATTAGTATACTTGTATTCAATATCCTATAGTGTTAAATGAAAATTGAGATTTTATTTTTTATGGAACAATGAAAGAAGTTGAGGAAGTATGAAATTGTATAAAACGATTTATACTATGAACAACAAATAGGTATTGGAGTTATTCACGTACGAAGGGTTTCGTTATATATAGCAATTTGATTTACTATAAAACATTTAACTTGTCATGTAATGTTTAATAACATTTAGTTGCTAAGAGTATGTAAATATTATAATATTATTGTCTACCTATGTTTTTTTCCCAAAAAAAAAATTGTATTCATGTAGTAAATTTTCAAAAAAAAAAAAAAAAAAAAAAAAAAAAAAAAAAAAAAAATTCGGTTTAACCGAAAAACCGGTGAACCGGAACCGAACACCGAACCGAACACCGAAATTGTTATTTAAAAAAACCGAAAACCGAAACCGAAAAACCGAATTAATTCGGTTCGGTCCGGTTTTTCGGTTTTCGGTGTTTATGCCCACCCCTAGGAGGCAGTTGAAGGTAAGACCAAATGATAGCCATAGGGTGAGGGCTAAGTGTAAAAATACCAAGTGTAAGTGGTTATTGGCAGCTAAGCTTGATAGGGACACAGGTGATTTTAAGGTGATTACATATCATCCCATTCACAAGTGTATTCTTTTGAACAAAAACAAGATGTGCACTTCTAAGTTAATAGCAAGAAAGTTTAAGGACAGAATTGTTTCTCAATCTTACATAAGGATATGGGAAATTCAGGAATTGGTAAGGGACAAGCTTAGTCTTTATGTTGGTAGGGATCGCTTTTTGCCATGGGCAAAAACAGAGGGTTATAATACAAAATATGGGATCAAACTGAATTTTTCAGATTATGTGACTATGCTGACATGATCAAGCAAACCAATCCAGGAAGTAGTTTTTGGGTTAAAATAGATAAGGAGACTGAACCAGGGAATTTTTTTTTTGTATACTTCTATGTGTGCTTCCAGGCATTTAAGCAAGGCTGGTTGGATGGCTGCAGAAAAATAATAGGATTTGATGGTTGTTTTCTCAAAGGAGCTTGTAAGGGTGAGCTATTTGGTAGCTGTGGGAAAGAATGGGAACAACCAAATGTACCTTATTGCCTGGGCAGTGGTGGATACAGAGACTAAACATAGCTGGAATTGGTTCATAAAGTACTTGATTGTTGATCTGAATTTGGGAAATGGTGAAAGATTGACTATAATGTCAGATATGTAAAAGGTACCATTTCTCATTCATTTACTTAAAATTTCAATTTATTACTAACTATTTCAGTATGTTTAGCTGTTTTTTTTTTATAGACTTTACACATTTTTTATAGGGACTTATTCCTATCTTGTTGGAATTGCTGTCAAATGCTGAGACAAGGAGATGTGCTAGACATGTTTGGAGTAATTGGCACAAAGAGTGGAGAGGAGAAGAAAGAAGGGAGCAGTTTTGAAGATGCTCTAAGGCTAGCTTTGAAGTCAAGTTTAAAGAGGAGATGGATAAAATGGCCAAATTGGGTAAGCCCAAGATAATGGAGGATTTTATGCATTATGAGCCTTTTACATTTTGTAGGGCATATTTCAAGTTTCATTCCAAGTGTGATGTTGTGGAAAATAACATGTGTGAGACTTTTAATTCTTGGATCTTAGCTGCTAGACATAAATTTATTATCACCATGTTAGAGGAAATTAGGCATAAAATGATGAATAGACATGTAGACATGATCAAATTTGCTGAAACTTGAATTGATGATATTGCTCCGATGGCAAGAAGAATATTAGAAGAGAACAAGGAGTTGTCTAATAGGTGTCATGTTCATTGGAATGGAGTGCATGGTTTTGAAATTAGAGATGGTGGATTCACATTTGTTGTCCACTTGGATAAGAAATATTGTGACTGTAGGCTATGGATGTTAAGGGGTATTCCTTGCCCTCATGTTGTTTGTGCTTATTATTACTTGAATCTAGATCCTGATGCACATGTAGAGCATTGGTATAGGAAGGAAACATTTTTTAAGGCTTATAGTCACTTCATCCAACCTATTACCAATATGAGGATGTGGCCTAAAACTACAAACCCATCAATAGAGCCTCCAGTGCCAAGAAAAATGCCGGCAGACCAAAGAAGAAAAGAATGAAGGATAAAGATGTGTCACACCTCATAGTCGTGTACGTGAAATCTATTGGGCAGTAGTTGGTTAAGTCTAGACGTGGCGCATTCATTGTTATATCCCGTATTTTGTACGTTGGGGTATTCCGAGCTAGTCGTGATAAGTTAAGGACAAGACTATTTTGGAATACGAGGTAGAGACTTTTAACTTCCGATTTTGTTTTAAGGCACAAGTTGCTTATAATTTTATTGGTATGGAATATTAAGGAAAATTAGGGGCTAGAAGTTGAAATAAATATTTCAAGAAAAGCCACAATGTGGCCGTGTCGCTTATGTGGGGTATCACCCATGGCTTGGCTAATTTTGATTGATCCAAGCCATGAGTGGGGCATGGTCCACTTGTGTGCATCATATATGTAGATAGTGGATGACTAGCAAGACATATTATTCATCTTTCCACACTTAGAAACTTGGAGAAGCTTGGAGAAAAAAATGGGGAACCATATTCGGCCATGGCTAGCCGAATTGATGCCCATGAAAATTGATCAAAAAAATATTTCTCTTCTAGCATTCCAACCAATTGGAAGGTCCCTAATAACGTGAAGTAGTTGTTGGAGCAAGCAAAACATTCATTCTTGCAAAGCACAAACCCAAGCCAAGTTGAGAAGTTAAGTGGAAAAGGTAAGGATTAATCTTCTTTTTCATATGTTATGGATGGTTTATGCGTGTCGTAGTGTGTAGAAATTGATGAAATTCATGAAATCATGTGTGTTGGTATGTGGCCGTATAGGGGCTGTTTTTGGTAGGATATGATGAATAAATTTACTTAGTGTTTTGGTTGTTGTTGTGGATTCTATGATGTAAAATGAAGATTTAATAACTCAAGTTGAGGCTGTAATCGTTTGTGGGTTGTTGTAGAAGCTAATGTGATTTTAATGTAGTTTCTTGTATTTATGAGAATGATGTTGTTAACGTGTGGATTGTTGGTGTAGTTCATGAATTTGGAAGGAAGAAATGTGTTGTTGTTGTTCCTATTGAAATGGAAGGTTTCGGGTGGTGTTGCATATTGGTTGGGCTGTTTTGAATATTGTGCGGATTGTTTAAAGTGTTCTTAAGTCTTGTTTGAATGATCTCGGGTTAGTACTTGAACGTGTGAGCATTGATGTTGGTTTGATTGTATGTGGTTGATTTGAATGTAAACGAAATGCCGTCGGATTATATAGAAAGGAATTACTAACGTTAGAATACGTTTTGAATTACTTGTTGATGTTGTTAGTATGTTGTTGGTATGGTTGTTGATGATTTGGTCGAGTTGAATTCTCGGGGTTTGTTGAATTTATAAAGGAAATGCCGCCCAAATTTACGTAAATAAAGTGCTAGCTTGGGATTGAATTCCTAAGTACCTATAACTAATGTTTAGTATCTAATGACGTTGTTGTAGATCTTGGGAAGCCCGAGACTTAAGTTTGGATTAGCTTAGGAAGCGGACGAGGTATGTAAAGCTTATCCTTTCCTTCTCTTGGCATGTCTTAGATGTAAGTAAGATACGATATGATACGTGTTATATCCCGTATTATATACATTGGGACAATCCGGGTTAATCATGATAAGTTAGGGACAAGACTATTCCGGGATACGAAGTCGAGACTTTTTCCACGATTTTATTTCAAAAGCATAAGTTGCTTATGATTTATTGGCATGGAATATTAAGAAATTTGGGGCTAAAAGTGCATTATGGAAAACTTGTAATTCATGAAATTGAAGGGACATGTGGCCGGCCACATGTGGTGTGGGCCATGGCCACATGGAAGTTTAATACATGTTAATAAAGATGACTAATTAGTCATATTTATTCATCTTCACCCTTAGAAGTTTATAGAAACTTGGAGAAAAAAAACAAGAAAGAAGAGAGAGGGGTACACGGCCATGGCAATGAAAAATTGAAGACCAAGAATAGTGATCAAAGAAATATTTTCTTCTAGTTTTTCTACTAATTGGAAGGTCCTCTACAACGTGGAGTAATTGTTGGAACAAACAAAACACTCATTCTTGCAAGAACAAGCCCTAGCCGAAAGTGAAGGAATTGTGTGAAGGAGGTAAGGTTTAATCTTTATTTTCATATGTTATGCATGGTTTGTGTATGTTGTGGAGTGTGGAAATGAATGAAATTCATAAAAATATGGTGTTGGTGTGTGTAGCCGTGTGGGTTGTGTTGTGGCCGTATATATATATTGTGTTGTGTAGGAGTAATGAATTAATTGTATTTCGTATGTTTGGGAGTTGTTGTAGGATGTAGAAATGGATGAAAATTATGGAAGTTGCATGTTGATGTTGTGGCCGAAAATGGGCGATTTGGTGTAGGCATGTTGAACAAATTTTATTTAGTATTTTGGTCGTTGTGTTGTGGATTCTATGATGCTAATGAAGGTTTAATGATTCGAGTTGAAGTTATAATTGTTTGTGGGCTATTTTAGAAGCCAATGTGATTCTAATGTAGTTTCTTGAATTTATGAGAATAACGTTGTTAACATGTGAATTGTTGGCGTAATTCATGAATTTGGAAGAAAAGAATGTGTTGTTGTTGTTCTTATTTCATTTGGAAGTTTCGGGTGGAATGGCGTAGTGGTTGGGTTGTTTGAATATTGTGCGGATTGTTTGAAGCGTTCTTGAATCTTGTTTGAATGGGTTCGGATTAGTACTTGAATGTGAGATCAATGGTATTGATTTGAATGTATGTAGTTGAATTGAATATAATTGGAAATGTTGTCGAAGTATGTAGAAAAGAGTTACTAATGTTAGAATGCGTTTTGAATTGAATATTGATGTTGTTAGTATGGTTGTTGGTGTTGTTGTTGATGATTTTGGCCGAGTTGAATTCTCGGGGTTGTTGTACTTACAGGGCAAATGCTGCCAAAATTTCTGTAGAATTAAGTGCTAGTTTAAGATTGGAGTTTCAAGTATCTATAGCTAATGTTTGGTATATAACGATGTTGTTGTAGATCGTGGGCAGCCCAAGACTTGAGTTCGGATTAGCTTAGGACGCGGACGAGGTATGTAAAGCCCACCCTTTCCTTCTTTTGGCATGTCTTAGTTATAAGTAGGCTATGACACGAGCCTCGAGGTAACTCTATTCTTGCGATCCGAGTATGTCTACGATTCTTATTCACTCCTTGATATCCGCACTCTTAGTGTAGTCGAGCCATGGTCTATATGTCTTTTGTATGATTGGATTCAATGTTGCATAAAGAATTTTGTTCCTAAAAGATTCTATGTCTAATAATGGCCGTAACTTTCGTAGACAGAATCGGATCGCCTCGATATGTTCGTAGAAGGTTCCGTAGCGTATGATGACTCTAATTTCCATAGGTGGGCTCGGATTGGGTTGACGCTCGCCGTGGGTCCCGCGACTTTCCTTTGTATAGTTCTAACGGCTTTTTGAAAGAACTTAATATGTTTATCGTCCCGACCTCCGAGTATGATTACTTACTTATTTGCCGAGTCTGAAATAAGGATTGCTATGCATATAATTCCGATACGTAGCTATGATTTCTAAAGTTCTATTTGATGTGTTCTCGAGTGACATTCGGAAGAAACCTGATTTGACTATTGTCTTGGCTTATAAATGATAGTTCATTTTGATTATTCGATTGGGACTTTGTAAATGTTTTGCATTGCATATAGTCTTCCACGACTCTGCTCATGCACCCTATTGTTACTTCCTTCGCCGAGTCCCGGGCCGGTATGTTATCGTGCGCACTATGCTATATTCCGAAGTATGATGAGTTTCTGAAGTATGATGTGATTCCGAAGTATGATGTGATTCCGAAGTATGATGTGTTACGAAGTATGAGGTGATACGGAGTATGATGTGTTTGGAGATATGCAATATTTCGAAGTATGATGAGTTATGGCGCTCAAGATAGGAGGGGCGACCATGTTCCGTCCGCCGGGTCCCATTATGGACCGCATATGATATATGTTTTTGACATGCATGATTTATGTTCAAGAGTAAGTATTCGGCATTCTAAGCACTTTTTTGATATTCGATTATTATATTTGCTTTCCGTATTTAGTATGTATGATTGTATGTCAAATGCAAGCATTTTCGTATTTGGTTATTATGTTCATTTTTTGTCCTCCTTATTCCGGATATGACCTCATTTTATCGTATTCCATGCTTTACATACTCAACATACATTCCGCCGACCCCTTTTTCGGGGTCGCGTTTCATGCCCGCAGTACGACGTCCGATTTGGTGGGACCCGCCCGTCTAGGATACTTACTCAGCTACTTTGAGCGCTCCCTTGTCCGGAGCCCACATTTTGGTACGATTTCTTCATTGTATATATGTACATTTATTCGGGGGTACGGCGGGGCCCCGTCCGTCATATGATTTCGTGTTACTCTTAGAGGTCCGTGGACATATGTGGGTTGTGATTAGTTACCGTCCGGTTGTGTTTGTTTGATTTGTATTTGGGCGGCCCATCCGCCGTGGCAGCCTTGTCGGCTGCGTGTATGCATGCTTCGATATGTTATGTATATTACGACAGCCTTGCTTCGCTCGTGCGTATATATATATATATGTTTGTGGCGGCGCTTGGAACCACGTATGATCTTTATATATGTATAAGTTGTTTGTATGCCGATTCTAGTTAGTGAGTGTGTATGGGTGCCCAGCTCGGGCACTAGTCACGGCCTACGGGGTTGGGTCGTGACAGAAGTGGTATCAGAGCGGTTCGTCCTTGGAATGTCTACAGACCGTGTCTAGTAGAGTCTTGTTTATCGGTGTGTTGTGCACCACATCTATAAACAGGAGGCTACAGGACATTTAGGATGTTATCCTTCCTTCTGATCTTAGATCGTGCGATAGAACTGTATTATCAGGATGACTCCTCCCTAACGATTTGTTATGTTTTCTGCGATGCCTCCAAGAAAGGCGACGCCGGCCCGGTGAAGGGCAAGTCTCCGTTAGCGGGGAGAGACCGCCAAGCCCGGAGAGTTACCGGGGCCCGGCCGAGCTCGTGCTCGAGGTTGTGTCCCCGATAGCCGGTTCGCCCACCGCCTTACGCCGCCACTACCAGAGGATCAGGGGGCGGCTCCACCTCCAGCTCCCCAGCCAGGGGCGGAGGATAGGGCCATGCGAGAGGCGGTCCAGCTGTTGACCAGATTGGTGGCTGGGCAGGTTCACAGGCACGGAGTAGGGGGTGATCATGCGGATAGACATGACAGTCAGAGGGCCCGTGATTTCTTGACTTGTAATCCTCCAGAGTTCTTCGGGTCAAAGCCCGCGGAGGATCCCCAGGAGTTCATTCGGCAGATGCGGCGTACGTTGCGGTTGATTAAGGCTTCCGAGACTGAGTCTGTCGAGTTGGCGTCATATCGGTTGTATGATGTAGCGTGCCTAATTGGTACGAGTCCTGGGAGTTGTCTAGAGGTGAGGGTGCCCCTCCAGCAGTGTGGGACGAGTTTGTGGAGGCCTTTCTTGGCCACTCGCCTCCGCAGATGCGGCGAGCCGGGGGTTGATAGATTCCTGAATTTGAGGCAGGATGGCAGGAGTGTTCGGGAGTATAGCCTAGAGTTTGACTCATTGGCTAGGTACGCCCCCGCTATTGTGGCTGATATGGACGATAGGATGCACCGATATGTGATGGGGCTGGATCAGTATTTGGTTGATAGTTGCCTGATAATGGCTTCTCAGCCCGGTATGGATATTGCTCGGGTGCAGGCCTATGCATTGGGGATGGAGGATCGGCACGAGGCATCGGCCGACGAGGAGATTATGACAGGAGCCAGCCCAAGAGGGCTAGATCGGCTGGTTATTCTGGGGAGCCCCGGGGCAGGCAGCCTCAGTAGCAGTATGGTAGATATCCTTCTCGGCCAGCCCAGAGCACACCTCCACGGTTCACGGATAGGAGACCAGATAGTACGTGGTATTCGTGAGGCTGGTCGAGCTCGTGGCTTCGGGTTCGCAGGTGGACCGAGGTTCCGGTCAGTCGAGGCCACCCATACCTCGGTGTTCTTACTGTGGGGGGCATCATCCGGGGGAGTGTTATCGTGTTACGGGTGCTTGTTTCGCTTGTGGCCGCCAAGGCCATGTTATAAGAGAGTGTCCGTACAGAGGTGGTCCGGGTGGTGCGGCTCAGCTTACGGAGTCAGTTGCCGGTTCATCTTCTCCTTCTGTAGCTATGCGCCCTACGGGGCGGGGTATGCCGGCACCAGCAGGCCGCGGTAGGGGTCGTGGCGGAGCTTCCGCATATATGCTTTGACTAGCCGGCAGGATCAGGAGGCGTCACCAGATGTGGATACAGGTATAATACCGATTTTTCTTTTCTCGAAATGTATGTGTATCAGTAGATCTAGGCTCTACTTTATCGTATATTCCTCCCCTCATTACCAGTAGAATTGGGGTAAGATAGCGGGTAGACGATGAAGAGGAGTACACTTCGCTTATAGTCCACCAGATCAGTCTAGAGACCGATTAGTTACGGATATATGAGTCCTCATTAGAATTTTCTATGTATGTGTATTTGCTATAAGGTTATTATTTAATAGGGGCGCGGAAATCCAAAAGGGCTGATAACCGAGTATTCATAAGTAACGGCGACCAAGGTGTGTTCGCTACCATTGGGAGTCTGTAAGTCCACGATGAAGGATGAATATTGAAGGAAAAAGGGCAAAAAAACAATAGTAATTGTGAAGTCGGAAGAATAAGAAACCCTTTCTAATTCGGAGGGAGATTTGCTATAGAAGCGTTCTGGAATCTGTTAAGACTTCAATTTACTCCAGATTGTGGGATGAAGGTCATACGGTGAGGTGGACGCAATCATACTGGTATTAAAGCATCGTATTTCATCGGGGCTCCGAGGTTAAGCGTGCTGGAGTGAGAGAAATTTTAGGATGGGTGACCCCCTGGGAAGTTTACTAAAAAAAAATAAAAAAAATAAAAAAAATCCTAAAAGGTCAGACACAGGAGAACCAAATAGGAAGCTAGGGTAGCCTAAAGGAAATTAGAGTATACAGAGTGAGTGGAAACCTTAAGAGGTCACGTAGGCTGAGGCGGACTAGACCGATGAAGAGAAAGAAGGTGCATCACAGTTCTAGGATCAGGGTAAGTTTGAGTAGCGGTTGGAAACATTTTGGGAACGAGGTATATAGAGCAAAATGAACCAGGGGACGGAAAGACCATGTCTAAGATTGAATATACTTCATATAAGTTGTACGAGAATAGTGACGCAACCTACAAGAATAGATTATGTGGATTGATGAATGAATTGTATGTGATAGCCGTAAAAGGAACCCTCCCCCGAATGAACCTATAAGGCTAGTTTAACATTCGAGGACGAATATTCTAAAGGGGGGGAGGATGTTATATCCCGTATTATGTACATTGGGACAATCCGAGTTAATCATGATAAGTTAGGGACATGACTATTCCGGGATACGAAGTCGAGACTTTTAACCACGATTTTATTTCAAAAGCATAAGTTGCTTATGATTTATTGGCATGGAATATTAAGAAAATTTGGGGCTAAAAGTGCATTATGGAAAACTTGTAATTCATGAAATTGAAGGGACATGTGGCCGGCCACATGTGGTGTGGGCCATGGCCACATGGAAGTTTAATACATGTTAATAAAGATGACTAATTAATCATATTTATTCATCTTCACCCTTAGAAGTTTATAGAAACTTGGAGGAAAAAAAAACAAGAAAGAAGAGAGAGGGGTACACGGCCATGGCAATGAAAAATTGAAGACCAAGAATAGTGATCAAAGAAATATTTTCTTCTAGTTTTTCTACTAATTGGAAGGTCCTCTACAACGTGGAGTAATTGTTGGAACAAACAAAACACTCATTCTTGCAAGAACAAGCCCTAGCCGAGTGGAGGAATTGTGTGAAGGAGGTAAGGTTTAATCTTTATTTTCATATGTTATGCATGGTTTGTGTATGTTGTGGAGTGTGGAAATGAATGAAATTCATAAAAATATGGTGTTGGTGTTGTAGCCGTGTGGGTTGTGTTGTGGCCATATATATATATATTGTGTTGTGTAGGAGTAATGAATTAATTGTATTTCGTATGTTTGGGAGTTGTTGTAGGATGTAGAAATGGATGAAAATTATGGAATTTGCATGTTGATGTTGTGGCCGAAAATGGGCTGATTTGGTGTAGGCATGTTGAACAAATTTTATTTAGTATTTTGGTCGTTGTGTTGTGGATTCTATGATGCTAATGAAGGTTTAATGATTCGAGTTGAAGTTATAATTGTTTGTGGGCTATTTTAGAAGCCAATGTGATTCTAATGTAGTTTCTTGAATTTATGAGAATAACGTTGTTAACATGTGAATTGTTGGCGTAATTCATGAATTTGGAAGAAAAGAATGTGTTGTTGTTGTTCTTATTTCATTTGGAAGTTTCGGGTGGAATGGCGTAGTGGTTGGGTTGTTTGGATATTGTGCGGATTGTTTGAAGCGTTCTTGAATCTTGTTTGAATGGGTTCGGATTAGTACTTGAATGTGAGATCAATGGTATTGATTTGAATGTATGTAGTTGAATTGAATATAATTGGAAATGTTGTCGAAGTATGTAGAAAAGAGTTACTAATGTTAGAATGCGTTTTGAATTGATTATTGATGTTGTTAGTATGGTTGTTGGTGTTGTTGTTGATGATTTTGGCCGAGTTGAATTCTCGGGGTTGTTGTACTTACAGGGGAAATGCTGCCCAAATTTCGGTAGAATTAAGTGCTAGTTTAAGATTGGAGTTTCAAGTATCTATAGCTAATGTTTGGTATATAACGATGTTGTTGTAGATCGTGGGCAGCCCAAGACTTGAGTTCGGATTAGCTTAGGACGCGGACGAGGTATGTAAAGCTTAACCCTTTCTTTCTTTTGGCATGTCTTAGTTATAAGTAGGCTATGATACGAGCCTCGGGGTAACTCTATTCTTGCGATCCGAGTATGTCTACGATTCTTATTCACTCCTTGATATCCGTACTCTTAGTGTAGTCGAGCCATGGTCTATATGTCTTTTGTATGATTGGATTCAATGTTGCATAAAGAATTTTGTTCCTAAAAGATTTTATGTCTAATAATGGCTGTAACTTTCGTAGACAGAATCGGATCGCCTCGATATGTTCGTAGAAGGTTCCGTAGCGTATGATGACTCTAATTTCCATAGGCGGGCTCGGATTGGGTTGACGCTCGTCCGTGGGTCCCGCGACTTTCCTTTGTATAGTTCTAACGGCTTTTTGAAAGAACTTAATATGTTTATCGTCCCGACCTCCGAGTATGATTACTTACTTATTTGCTGAGTCTGAAATAAGGATTGCTATGCATACGATTCCGATACGTAGCTATGATTTCTAAAGTTCTATTTGATGTGTTCTCGAGTGACATTCGGAAGAAACCTGATTTGACTATTGTCTTGGCTTATAAATGATAGTTCATTTTGATTATTCGATTAGGACTTTGTAAATGTTTTGCATTGCATATAGTCTTCCACGACTACTCGCTCATGCACCTATTGTTACTTCCTTCACCGCCGAGTCCGGACGTATGTTATCGTGCGCACTATGTTATATTCCGAAGTATGATGAGTTTCTGAAGTATGATGTGATTCCGAAGTATGATGTGTTACGAAGTATGAGGTGATACGGAGTATGATGTGCTCGGAGATATGCAATATTTCGAAGTATGATGAGTTATGGCGCCCGAGATAGGAGGGGCGACCATGTTCCGTCCGCCGGGTCCCATTATGGACCGCATATGATATATGTTTTTGACATGCATGATTTATGTTCAGGAGTAAGCATTTTGACATTCTGATTATTATACTTCTTCTGTATTTAGTATGTATGATTTGTACTTCAGATGCAAGCATGTTGGCATTCTAGTTATTATGTTCACTTTTTGTCCTCCTTACTTCGGATGAGATCCTGTTCACCATACTCTTGCTTTGCATACTCGCGTATTTCGTCTTGACCCCCCCCCCCGCCTGGGGGCGCGTTTCATGCCGCAGTGCGGACGCCCGATTTGGTGACCCGCCCGTCTAGGATACTTACTCACTACTTTGGGCGCTCCTTGTTCGGAGCTCACATTTTGGTACGAGTTCTACATTGTATATATGTACATTTATTCGGTACGGCGGGGCCCCGTCCGTCATATGATTGTTGTTACTCTTAGAGTACGTAGACATATATGTGGGTTGTGATTAGTTACTGTCCGGTTGTGTTCATTTGATTTGTGTTTGGGCCCATTCGCCGTAAAGCGTGTAATTACCGCGTGTATACGCTTCGATGTGTATGTATATTACGACAGCCTTGCCGGCTTCCGTGCAGTATATATGTTTGTAGGCGACAGTTTGGAACCACGTATGATCTTTATATATGTATAAGTTGTTTGTATGCCGATTCTGGTTAGTGAGTGTGTATGGGTGCCCAGCTCGAGCACTAGTCACGGCCTACGGGGTTGGGTCATGACAATACGAGCCCTGGGGTAACTCCATTCTTAAGTTTCGAGCATGTCTACGATTCTTATTCACTTCTTGATGTTTGCATTCTTAATGTAGTCGAGCTATTGCCCTCGAGTCTTTGAATGATTGGATAGTGTATGGTGTTTAAAGAGACCCTATTTCTAAAGGGGTTCTATAACTTTCATAAATGGGCTCGGATTGCTTTGATATGTTCGTAAAGTGTTCTCTGATGAATAATGTCCGTAACTTTCATAGGCGGGCTCGGATTGGTTTGATACATGATCCCCGAGACGTTATTTGATATAGTTCGTAATGATATCCAAAGAGTACTGAGTATGACTATCATTCGGATACTCGAGCGTTGATTTGTCTACTTATCTATTGAGTCTCAAAAGGATGATTTATGTGTATGTGGTTACTTACTACTCTGCTCGTGCGTATGATTGTTACATCTTTCACTGAGTCCCGGGCCAGGACATGTTTTCGTGCACAGCTCTACTGCATTATTCACCGAGTCCCTCATTAGAGGGCCGGGACACGTTAGATGTATATGTATATGATGATATAATGGTACGATAATGGTGCCGAGCCCACAGGATGGGCCGAGTATGGTATACATGATGGAGACAGGATCTCCTTCACCGAGTCCCTCATTAGAGGGTCGGGACACGTTATTCACCGAGTCCCTCATTAAAGGGTCGGGACACGTTATTCACCGAGTCCCTCACTAGAGGGCCGGGACACGATATATGTATATATGATGGTGATATGATCTTATTTACCGAGCCCCTCACTAGAGGGCCGGGACACGTTATATGTATACACATGTGCAGAATGATTGTCTGATTGTGTCACTAAGTCCCATAACAGGTTGGATATGATATTGATATGTATGATTTGTGTTTAAGAGCAAGCAGGTTGGATATTCTGGTTATCGTCCTTGTTTCTGTACTTTTATCTCAGTTATGACTCTGTTACTACATTCCATGCTTTACATGCTCAGTACATATTCCGCATGCGACCCCCTTTCTTCGGGCCGTTTCATGCCACGTAAGTGTATACGGATGAGTAGAGGATATCGGTAGAAGATGTTCGGTTCGGATTGGCGAGCTCCATTTCCTTAAGAGTCTTCCGAGTCGGAGTATCTATGTTGTGGTACCTTGATTTGTGTTAGAGACTTTGCGGACGAGTCACGTATATAACATGTCGATCTTGTAAGCGGCTCTCAGAAGTCGATGTATCATTATGCATTATGTTACGGATTCCATATGATTACGGTTTTACTTGATTTGAGAAAGACGAAAAGCATGTTTTTTTGAAAAGCTTACATTATGCATTCGTTTCATGATTTAAGAGTCCAGTAAGATTATGAGTATCACGAGGATCAGCGGGTTCGCTCGGCCCTAAGTAAGGGTCGGGTGCCCATCATGCCCTATCAAAAGTTGGGGTGTGACATTCATCTCATGGTTACGAGGGTTTGAGTTCATATAATAATCTATGGAAGACTCGGGGACCAAGCAAATCAAGGGAATTAAGTGTGTTGAAAAAATTGAAATAGGATTTTGAGTCAACTTTGGAGGGGCATATCTCCATGTGTATTAGGAGTTTTAAGGTGTTTCAAAATTCAAAAATGAAGTTCGTCAAGTCTAGGTTATAATGCAACAAACCGCTCGTCGATAGGATATCGGAGTAGAGAATTATAGACGTTACAAAGCGAGTGATAAAGCGAGAAACAGAAGCGCGCGCTGATGTAGCTACGGTGTGGCCGCCCCCCTATATAAAGGGTTAAAACCTCATTTTTTCATCCAAAAATTTCCAGAAAATTCAGCTCCAAAAGGCTCTCAAATATTACATAGAAGTGAGGATCTTGAGCAAAATTCAAGCTCCGGAGTACTAATCGAAGACCGGACAACTTGTAGTCGCGATTATCATATCGTTTTGTGTTAGAGTTAGCTTGGGAACAAGTGATTATTGAAGATCTTGCCACTTTAGTAAATATAAGGTATGAATCCTTGAATTTCTTCCTTTATTAACCTTAATCAAGGAATAGTTGTAAGAATAAAAGTCATAGTTTGTTGTGTTGAGGTTGTTGGCTTATGGATGAAGTTTGAAGAGAAATTTGTATGAAAAATATATATAATTGTCTTGTGGAATGTTGAGGATGTTGTTGTTAATGTTGTTGGTATTGTTTGGAAGTTGTTTTAGCATTTGGAGGAAGTCGAAACCTAAATTTAGTCTTCCATAATTAGTACTTATGAGTTGATGGAAAGGCGATGAAAATATGATTAATGATATATTTCTTGATATATATATATAGTCTCGGGTGAAGGGCAAGCCTCGATATAAGGAATTCTTTAAGTGGTAGCTCGGCGGATAAGGTATGTAAGGTCTTCGTTTCCCTCTTCCCTTGGCGCGAATCCAATTAGTACATAAACACGAGCGTTCCATAACAAATCCACTCCATTCCCATGTTTTGTATTTCAAATCTTAAGGACTCATTATTTTATTGATTCTTAAAATATTATTTTACTTATCATCATCGATTACTTCTTCGGACTCGATACGAATTCCATAAGCTATTCGGAGGCTACCGACCTTATGTCACTCCGAAAGGCCAAGGTCAGATCATTGACTCCTCATACATGGTATATACATAAAAATAAATGTATTTCACTATTTTACTACACCGTGCCGCGCTATAGTCGGCCGGGCATGGCGTGTAGATGCGCACACCACTGCAGTGGGCATGTTATGATATTGCCCCGGATGCGGGCTAATGATGATAACACCGAGCCTTAATGGCCGGGCATGATTTTACATATATGACACCGAGCCTTACGGCCGGGCATGGATACTATCTATTACATACAGATATACATATATATACATATATATGAGCATACAAATGAATTTGTCATGCATTGCATTTTGTGCCATTTCCAGATGTTTGGTTTTCTTTTGCCTATATTAATGTCACATTTTATCTTAATTATGTTGTTTCCCTCCTGCCTTACATACTCAGTACTTTTATCCGTACTGACGTCCCATTGCACGGGACGCTGCATTTCGTCTTTCGTTGACTCAATGATTTATCGAGGAGCAACCCCGGTGGGACTCTCGGATCCGGCGGTGTTGGCAAGTGCCACTACCCGGGCTTGCTTTCTTTTGGGTACTTTCTCGTTAGTTTAATATATGTATATAAGTATGCTCTTAGAGGCTCATGGACATTGTGGGATATGTAATTATTATGTGTGGCCTTGTCGGCCTTGTTTTGGCTTCTTGATATGTTTCTGATAGCCTTGTCGGCTTTATGATATACTTTATGTATAGCGACCTTGCCGGTCACTTACGTACATGTGTGTTGAATTATTAAGTATTTTTCTATGTTGCCTTTCCTTTCCGCGAGCAAATATTCTTTGAGTTCTGGCACGTGAAGTCCAAGTAACGGTTAAGTCAGGTGACTTCGGCCTATGGGTCGGAGCCTGTCATACTCCTCATCGGGGGTGTGACAAGATGAGCCACAGAAATATGGAGAGTTGTCAAAGAAAGGTGTGAAGATGACTTGTTCATTGTGCAAGCAAGTTGGCCATAACAAGACTGTCTGTGGAAGAAGAGTAAGTACAATTGAATTTGTGATATTCTTAACTTTAGTTTCTTACATATAAATCTCTAATTTTCATCCTATTGTTTCTGCTTACTAGCATGGAATGGGTGGCCCTTCTCAACCAATACCCTCAACTGCAAGGCAAAGAAGTCAATCTTAACCAACTCCACCAACTCAGTCCAGCTCTGTTTGTAGTGACACAAGTTCTATGCCAAGAGATGCCCAAACTGTTGCTCTAACACCAGCAGTAAGTATATCTTTTAAAAGTCATTTACATCTTCATTTAAATTGTACAATTTATACACTTTGGATCATTTACATTTTTAATTGTGTAATATAGTCTAGAATGAAGGGTCCTGCATGTGCTACTGCTAGTTCAGATTTTGCAACTACACAGTCAAGCTCAATTTGTGGTGACACAAGTGTTGTGCCAGTAGCTCTACAAAAGAGGGCTCAAGTTGGAGTTGGCAGGGGAAGGGGCAGGAAAAAGGTCACAAATGCAAGAGGGGTACCATTTGTGAGTGCAAGAGAAGAGTCTTCTTCAAGTCAATTGACACCATTATCAGGCCACAAAAAGGCATACACTACTGCTGGTTTTGCTGTAGCTACTGGAAGTAATAGTAGGCCTACAACTGGTTTTGGTGTATACTCTAATCCTGCTACTGGAGCACAAGTCTTTAATGTAAGTTCACTTTATGATTTGTCTTTATCTTTGTTCAACACAATTTACTAATGTTTCACATTTTAATTGAAGCCCGGTACATCAAGTGAGAGGGTTCTACATGGTGCAACAAAGTTGAAGAGTGCTTCACCAATAAATATTGATATTGGTTATAAAGCTCGTGGACTGAAATGGCAAGGAAAAGATGCAATGACCACATCAAAACTATCCCATATGAGAGCCAACAAGAAAAACCAATAGGTTGCATCAGTAGCAAGCAGATCTTCAGCAGAAGGAAGCTCCAACAAGTAGTTAATGTAGGAAATTTGTCACATTTAGGATATTTGAAACAATGTCTTTAGTATATGTAAACTGCAGCAGTGCTTTGAGCTGTAGTCATTTTGTCTATCTAGACTTATGCATTAATTTGCTATTTGGCAGTTTTGCCAATGACATTAGCAATAGTACTCTTCGATTTGTTCCAATAGTACTCTTGAATTTGTGCCAATGAGTCAAATATGCACAGGTTTGATTAAGATTTGTGAGAGAATATAGGCAGTTGTGCCAATTCAGTCAAAAAATCACAATAAATGGGTCAAAATACTCAACCACCAACTAATTGTCAATGATGAAACGGTTGGAGTCAAATACAATTAACCTAGCCATAAATGAATGACCACATCAACCGAATTGAATTCACTTCATCCAATTCACTTCATCTTCCATCTCAACCATCTATAAAACCCATTCACTTCTTAAAACAAATTCATACAACCTCAAAAATGTTGGCATACTTTGAGAAGAAATTAGCACGTTAATACATAGAAAGTGATGATTTCGTACGTTTTTAATTTAGCATCCCTATTTCATTTGCTATTTTTATTGCAATAGTTTTAGTAAATTTTCATGTTTTTTTTTTTTGCAGGTGCTTCCTAATAACATTCTTGACGTTCTACCAACCACAAAAACCTATGCCGTTGTTGCTTATCTTTGATAGACGTTACCCTATGACCTACAAAATTGGAAACCTCTGTCTCGGGTGGAAAGACTTTGTGGAATCCGTCAGGGAGATACACTCTGCATTTGGGTCTATGAGTGTAAGTGTGCGAAGAGCATAGGATTCAATATTCAAAAGAAGGAAGAGATCATAGTTATTGACTAGGTCTCTATTTTCTTTTTTATGTATGATGCTCGTTTTCCTTTTAATTAACAATTCTATGTTTCTTTGCTGATTTATATTTGCAGCTTCTTTTCATGTCATATTTGCAACTAATTCACAACGCCAAACACAAAGCCAAGTAATTCACAAAATCTAATAACCAAAACACCACAACATTGGCCTAACTACTACATTAGCAACATAACAGTAACTAGGATACAATTAGACAATACCAAAGAGAATTTTTGCAACTAATAAACATAGAAGAACAATGACAAGCCTATTGAATTTGGCTTTTGCACAGTCCCTCTCTTGCTTAGTTTCCTTCAATTTTTATTTCAATGAATCAAACTTGCCTCCAAGTTCCTTCATTTTGTATTTCAATGTATCCCTCTCTTCTTCAACCTCTTTAAGCTTCTCCTTCAAAAGCTCAACCTCGGGAGAAGGATCAATCCATTTAAAATAACCATATCCACCCTTATCCTACATAAAATGAAAAGAAAATTATGAACAAAAAAAAAAAAAAATCAAGGCCGAAAATCAAATTTTGAAAGTAGCTACTCACTTTTGGCATCTTGCAACCAAAAAATCTACGACTTGGGTTGTTAATTGTCCTCGAAGTTCTTACATTACAAGAATTATCGCAATTACAAATAGCATTTTCATCCATAATCCCTGAATTTTGTGAAATTTCTATAAAGTAGAGAGAACCGAGAGAGAAAGAAGAGAGAAACCATAGAGCAACAAGAGAGAATACACACAGCAGCAATAGCTAATCGAGAGAGAAGGAAGACAGAATTGGGACAGAAAGAAGAGAGAGAAACGGGGGAGAAAGAAGAGAGAATTTGGGGAATAAAGGGTTTTAAATTTGGGGGACAAATATTAACCAACGTTAATATTAATGTTGGAAGTTGCCATGTATGCAACAAATTACTCCTTCACGCGCCCAGTTTGAGTGCAGCGCAGACGAGGTGCCATGTAGGCAAAAGGTGCTTATGTGGTACAAATCCAGAATAGTTTAGGTGTTAAATTGGAACAAGTTTAGGTTTAGGTAGCCATGAGGAATATGTGAAAAATTTTAGGAGGCTATCTATGACTTTTGCCAAAAAAAAAAAAAAAAAAGACGATCATACAGTAATGTTAAGTATCTAGGTTTTTTTTTTTTTTTTTGTGTGGATTGTCCCTCATATGGGAAATTGACATATAGATACAAGTTCTAGATAAGATTGGCATTTAATCCAAAAGTCTTTAGCAAAAATTAGGCCTAAAATAATTGGTATTATGTAGCCGAATTTGCAGTTTGCCTGAGCAAAAATAGGGGAGCATACGGCCGAATTTGCAGTTTGCCTGAGCAAAAATAGGGGAGCATTCCTTTCTTTTTCCTTATTTCAAGCAATTGTATCCTTAAAATTAGGGATACAATTTTTTCCTTTTATTTTGTTACGTGATATCTCTAAAATTAGGGATCCAGGAACCCAACAAATAGAAAATTTCAGTAAAGAAATCTCTTAAATGTTTCTCTCTTATTTCTTCCATCTCTCCATTACTGTGTATATCTCATTCATTTTTTCACTCTCTTCTCTTCCATATTCTTAAATTTCTCCGATCAAAATTGAAAATCTATCATGATATATTATGAAGTAACATTCTGAGAATTCGATGCAGTAGAAGAGTACCATGTATACATTCTGGTATATAATATGAAGTACCATGTATACATCCTGATATGTATATATTATGAAGTACCATATATACATTCTGATATGTATATTGTGAAGTACCATGTATACATATTGAGGTATACTATGAAGTATCATGTATACATTCTGACATATATTGTGAAGTAACATGTATTTGATTACAGAGAATAGTTTGTGTATACATTTGATGTATAAAATAAAAAATATTTTTTTTCCCTTCTTCAAGAATAGTTTATGTATACATGTAGTCATCGCAAGAAAATACTTGATGTATACATTTAATTGATGTATTCTTTTATAATTTAGAAAAATGAGTTCAATTTGTTATGTGCACAACCATATGTATCCAAATCAGAAGGTGTATACAATATGTCTATGCAAACCCAACTAAAATCAAACAATAAACCAACTGTATTCAACAAACAAGCACGTGTATACAATAGATGTAGACAAAACATATGCAATAAAACCCAGCATGTGTATACATTTCGTTTATATAACCAAAAGGTGTAGACAATATATGTTTTGTACAGATTCAAGAAAAAACAATAACCAAACACATGTATACACTAGGTGACTATAACAACCTGAAAAAAAAACCCAGAAGGTGTATACAATATATGTATAAAAATACAGCATCACTAAAAAAACAAGAACTTGTTTTGTATACATTAGGTGTATACAACTCAAAACTGCATTCATCATCCAATGCATGAATTTGATGAAACAAATTCAGAATCAGAATTATCCATATCAGAATCTTTGAAATCAGAATCTTCAAATTCAGAATTATCCCTATCAGAATTTTTGAAATCAGAATTTTCGAAATTGGAATGTTCAAAATCAGAAACAGAAGCTCGATTCTTGCTAAAGTTCTTTGAAGAACTTTTCTTCCCCATATATTTGTAGTATAAATCAACAAAAGCCTCCAAAATTGATCCGAATGTGTATCCCTATTTTGAACTCTACTAACCCCAATAATTTTTTTGAAAATTTACGGCTATTATGAGAGTTTATTGTGAGAGATTCTTGTAGTAGGAGTTCTAATTGATTGATTTTAGGAGAAAAAAGTGGTGAGAGTTGAAATGGAGAGAGAATGAGAAAATATTGAAATCACAAGAAAAAATAGAATCTATTAAACTCTTCGAGAGTCTTATTAGGGGTCTTGGATTTTCAGAGATTAGTATAGGCTTTGTGAAGAGTCTTTAAGATATTATCCGAAATCCCTTTAGGGCTTTGAGCCATTTCTTCCTTCTTGTTCCACATGTATAATGCTAACTCTTCGTTCCCAGGACATACCACTTTCTTTTGATACTCCATGTTTGTTTCTTCAATTCAAACCAAGAAGACTTGTTCAACCTACGGTTTTGGGTCTTTTCTAATGTTTATTCCGAAGCTTTTGAAGAAATATTTCATTACAGTTTTGCAGTTTTAGTTCAAAATGGTTAGGGTTTTGGAGAAATGACAGAAAATATCGTATAAAGAAAACAAATGTGGAGAGAGAATGAGAAGGTGGGAGCTATTTTTTCTCAAAAAATTATGGGTCATTGTGTGCTAAACTATTTGACCCAAAACATGTATATTGGCCTTTTTGTGCCAACTTATTACAGATTGGCTAATATATGCCAATTAAGTCTAACACTTAACACAGTGTGCCAAATCCCCCATAATTTTTGCCCCTCAAATTGGTGGTCTTTAAGTTTTTCCCCTCAAATTGGTGGTCTTTAACTTTTACCCTCTGCCTTTACCCCCCGCACTCCTTAAGACAGAATTTGCATGGGTAGAATTCTGCCTTAAGGCTCTTAAGACAGAATTTTGCATGGACAAAATTCTGCCTTGCAAAATTCTGCCTTAAGGCAGAATTGCAAAGTCAGAAGGCAAAAATTAAAGACCACCAATTTGAGGGGCAAAAATTAAAGACCACCACCAGCGAAGGGCAATCCTGCAAATTCTCATTTTCCATAGCCGACCTGCCAATAGTGAAAATTTCAATTCATTGTTTCTTTATTTGGGATATAACTAGTGCTTGGCATTTTGCACCCCTAACGTGTATTTTTTTATTTTTTTATTGTGATTTGCACCCTATTCTATTTTTTTAAAACTATTTACACCCTAATCTCTTCATTTCCTTGCAATACAATTAAAACTCTCTTTTTTTAGTTATCCATGAGGGCAATATAGGAAAAATACAATTAACAAATTCCTAAAGTTTTTGCTTATGTGAAGAAAGTTGGGTAAAATCTTTCCTGTCATCTACCGTTGTTCTCTGGTGAAATCAAATTTAAACTACTTAAGCAGTAAACTTAACCAAAATGGAAACATAAGATTAAGTTGAAACCTAACTGAAAGGTAAAATGAAGAACGAAAAAATTGAAAGTTAATATCTCTTGTGCAAACATCAGACTCTATTTGGATGATTTTTAGTTCGTTAATTGGTTTTAAAGTTTTGAAAATTTTATTTTTTCTTTTGTTTGACAGTAATGGTGTTTTATCGTTGTAATACTAATTAAAAATAATAATACTTAAAAATTAAAAGTTATAGTGATCTGCCTACATGTGTAAAACCATGACAGGAAAGAAAAATTCTTCTTACCATGAGGGGAAAGAAAAATTCTTCTTTCTCCTACTCTCTCACAAGTTACAGTGTTCTCTACTCTAATTGTAACGCCGGTGAAGTACAAATACAAATAGATGCTTTTCTTAAGATGTAAACAAAACACCATTTAAAAAAAAAAAAAAAAGAATTAAACACAACAGACCACAAATGTCTTAAATTGAACAGATTATTCCTATTGATGGGGTGGATTCGAGGGAAAAGGGGCAAGATATCTTTTAAGAAAAAACTTGAGTTCTTTATAATTATAAATCATATCTTTTTTTGTTCTTATTTGTATTTCTCCTATCTTGTCCTCATGGATAACTAAAGATAGAGAGTTTTTATTGTTTTGCAAGAAAATAAAGAGATTAGGGCCACTAAAAAAAATAGGATAGGGTGCAAATCACAAAAAAAAAATACACATTAGGGGTGCAAAATGCCAAGGACTTGGATATAACTGTACGAAATTGAGTAGTATGAATTAATTGAAGGGAAAAGGGTCAAAAATGCCCCTCTACTTTGGGAAAAGGGCTAAAAATATCCTCCGAATGAATTTTGGGTCAAAAATACCCCTCCCGTGATTAAAGTTTTCATATATACCCCTGTCTTAACGGAAATGCGCAATATAACCCGATTTCATTTTTAAACCCACTCCATTTAAAACGGACCCAACTGCATAAAAAATTCATATGCGACCAACTTGTTCCCGAGTCCTACATCTGGAGCCACTAGGCACAGGAGCGGGCAACCCATATGCATTTTTTATGTAGTTGGGCCGGTTTTAAATGGAGCGGATTTAAAAATGAAATCCGGTTATGTTGCGGATTTCCGTTACGACTGGGATATATTTGAAAACTTTAATAACGGGAAGGGTATTTTTGACCTAAAATTAGTTCGGAGGATATTTTTAGCCCTTTTCCCAAAGTAGAGGTACACTTTGACCCTTTTCCCTTACTTGAATGACATATATAGAAATGTAGTACTCCCTCCGGATCAAAAAGGGTGTCCACTTATCAAATCAAGAAAGAATTAACCTTATTTTTTCAAATTTGCCTCTATTAAGTGTTATGTGATCAAATCTCAATATCTATTTAATTAGGGACAGTTTGATCAGATTACCTATTTTTGTCTGGCAATTAATATTTTTCTTAAAGGATGTGCAAATGGCTAAGTGGATACTCGATCCAACTCGATCCAGAGGCAGTATGAATTTATTGAATGACACGTAGAAATGTTGAATAAAAGAGAAAAAAACAAAAAAAACGCATTTAACTAATAAAGCATAAATTTGTCTCTTTCATATTACTAATATGTATAGTTTTGTTAGTATATGATATGAGATATAAGAAGAGAGATGTAAGTAATATTCAAAATAAAAAGAAATGTATGTGGTGCAAGTTCAAATCCTTGGGGGGTCTTTGCTGTTTTCCCTTCAAAATACAAAAGAATCATAAATGAAGAGTTATTAGCTATGTCTATTACTCATTCCGGATAAAAAAAGATAGTTCATTAGTCATTTGCACGCCCCTTAAAAAATAAAAAACTAACTCTTAAACAAAAATAGGTAATTTGACTAAAATGCCCCTAATTAAATAAGTATTGGGATTTGATCATATAACACTTAATAAGGACAAATTTGAAAAAATAAGGTTAATTCTTTTTTAATTTGATAAGTGTGCACTCTTTTTACCCAAGAAGAAAAGGCTAAGTGGACACTCTTCTTGCTTTGAAGGGAGTATATAGTTGCAGATACTTTTTGTGGTGGAAGGCATTTAATCAATTTTACATTTGGAAAAGAAAAATTGTGGCACTTCTCTCACCGGCCTACTCTCTTATCAAAAAATCATATATGTATCTCTTCGTTCATTTTTATTTGTTCATATTTGACTTGACACACCCCTTAAGAAATAATTAATAAAATGACCAATTTACTTTACCCTTTAAACATAATAAATTCAATGTGGTGGGAATTGCATTACGAAATGATTATAATTAATAATAAGGGTAAATTAGGAATTAAGTGATAAATATCTGTTGGTGTTTCAACCTGGACAAGTAAACATTGACATCCATCTAGTATAGTGCACAAGTAAAAATTGACATCCACTACATTCAAAGTCCAATATTTATTTTCCCTAGTTCAAATCAGCCATCTTCTTTCCATCATTTTCCATAAATTTTTTATTTATTAGATTTGTACAACTCATGTAACTGATTTTACTGAACTAAATATATTCAACTTCACCAAACCATTTAATTTTGATTTAACTATGAAAACTTGTCAGGGTTTAGTTCCAACTGACAAGATCTTATTAGTTTTATAACAAGATCCTCAAGAAGAAGGGAAAGACAGAAATACACTAACAAGATCTTATTAGTTTTATAACAAGATCCTCAAGAAGAAGGGAAAGACAGAAATACACTAAATTCCAACATTAGCAACCGTGTTGGTGCAACAAAAAAGGAACAATAGTGGAATTGATAATTGAAAGTAATGAAGAGAATAATTACGGAAAAATAAAAATTCCTTCATTTCAAATATCTTGTCGCTTTGTACTATTTGATTATCAACTTGTTTAACTTTTGACATAATAACATGGATAATTAGTTCGTCTACAAATACTATATGTTTAATATTCAACAAATACGTAAAAGAGTATATGTAGTTGGTTAAGAGTTATTTTAAAATGATATGGTCAAGGTTCTGCCTTGGGGAAAGAAAATTGAAAATCGAAAATGTTATGATCAAGGTTCTTATTCTGGGAAAGAGTGTATGTCACATGTATATTATTGTATCTCATGTATATGTCCTAGGTACGTCACGTCTACATGACATACACATGACACAATACGAAAGACAAGTGATACACACACACACACCCCACTGTATACATATGTATGTCAAGTGTATGTCTTATGTATATAGTGACATACGTATGATATACAAGCAACATACATGAGATTGTTCTTCTTCAACCTCAAAGTTTAATCTGAAATTCGATTAAAAACCTCACTAAAACATCATATCATCCCACATGAGATATACGCTCCTGAAGATGCTCTCAAACTCTTGGAACAATACTCAATCAAAAATGATTTCGTTTTTGCAAACCCAAATTTCAGATTCGGGCTTCAAAGCATCATCAATGGGGGTTTAGTTCTCCACGTTTTTGAATTCACCAAAACAATAGTCACTTAATGGTTTCCAGCAACTATTATCACAAGTAAACTCAGTTATCAAAAAAGAAAATCCAACCACGTCGTGATTGTTGTCGTTTAATTTAAATCCGTCAGAGTATTTGCTTTTGGACTGCACTAACTTTGTTTTACTGTTTTTGAATAAATTTTGTTTCTTGTTAGTGATTAGTTAGTTAGCAATATATTCTGCAGAGATATTCTAGGCTATGTTGGTTAGTTAAAGATATATTCTGCAGAGATATTTTAGGTGAGTTTATGATTATCTTTTTATTGTTTTTTTCCTATAAATGCAGAGCTAAATATAGCTAAATAATATAATTCCCCTTGACTGCATTGTAGTATATTTTTCTCTCAGTATTTTTTCTCTGTTATTTCCTACGTTTCTTTGTTAAAAACCAACAATTGGTATCTAGAGCCATTTTCTTGACGGACCTGTGAGTGAGATGGATTCTAAAAATAGCTTTTCTCAAATAGCTTCTCCTCTCTTTGATGGTGAAAATCATCATCTATGGGCAGTAAGAATGGAGCCTTATCTTGAGGCTTTAGATCTTTGGGAGGCCGTGGAAGAGGAGTATGATGTTCTTCCGCTGCCAAATAATCCTACCCTGGCCCAGATCAAAAGCCAAAAAGAAACGAAAATCAGAAAATCAAAGGCGAAAGCAACTTCGTTTGCTGGTGTATCTGCAACAATTTTCGCAAGCGTTATGGCTCTCAATACAGCAAAAGAAATTTGGGACTATCTGATGGAAGAATACACAGGAGATGAAAAAGAATACAAGGCATGAAGGTGTTGCATTTAATAAGGGAATTCGAATTGCAAAAGATAAAGAATGCGAGGCCAGTCAAGAGTACTCGGACCGAACTTCTTGGCATTGTTAACAAGCTAAGGTTGCTTGGCACTAAGTTTAAAGATTCAAGAATCGTTGAAAAAATTCTTGTTACGATGCCTGAAAGATACGAAGTATCCATAACTATCTTGGAAAACACAAAAGATCTGTCCAAGATTACTTTGGTAGAATTGCTAAATACATTGCAGGCACAAGAGTAAAGGAGACTTATGAGGCAAGATGTTATGGCTGAAGGAGCCTTGATAGCCAACCACAAGACTCAAAGCAAAGATGATAATTCAAAGAAAAATTACCTACCTTACCGGCATTGTAGCAAAAAAGGTCATCCTCCATTTAAATGTTGGAAGAGATCAGATGCACAATGTAAGATTTGCAACCAACTTGGTCATGAAGCAGTGATTTACAAAAATAATTCTCCAAAATTTGAAGCAGTGATTTGCAAAAATAATTCTCCAAAATTTGAAGCAGATGCACAAGTCGCCAATGAAGAAGAAGAAGACCACTTGTTTGTGGCAACATATTTTTCAACCAAGAAATTTGATTTTTGGATGATTGACAGTGGTTCTACAAACAACATGACATATGATAGAAATATTTTTAAAGAGTTTATGTCAATGGAAAATAAGAAAGTCAGAATCGGGAATAGTGACTATATTCTGCCAAAAGGAAAAGGGACTACGCAATCAAAACACGTTCGGGTACAAAAATAATTTCGGATGTTCTTTACGTGCGATATTGATCAAAATACGGTAAGTGTTGGCCGGTAGTGGAAAAGGATCTAAATTATTATTCGATGATAAGTACTATCGAATCTTTGATGCCACTAAGCAGGAGATTTTACGAGTTAAAATGAGGGGTAAAAACTTCTCATTTAATCCAACAGAAGATGAACACGTGCTAGAAAACTTCAAGACCAAAGATGAATTGACAGATTTGTTCACGAAGTCAATTCCCAAATGCAGGTTTGCGGTTCCAAAACCAAGGAGGAGTGTTAGAATATTTGCTTTTGGACTACAGTAACTTTGTTTTAATTAGTTAGTTAGAAATATATTCTGCAGAGATATTCTAGGCTATGTTGATTAGTTAAAGATATACTCTGCAGAGATATTTTAGGTTAGTTTATGATTATCTTTTAGTTATTTTTTTCCTATAAATGCAGAGCTAAACATAGCTAAATAATATAATTCCCTTTGATTGCATTGCAGTATATTTTTCTCTTAGTATTTTTTCTCTGTTATTTTCTACGTTTCTTTGTTAAAAACCAACAAAATTTTCGGAGGACTTTCATGTAGATAAGTTTGTGGAATAAATAAAGGAATCACGGGAGGATGATCATGTACTTTTTAGCATTGAATCATGGGAGATACATATTTCACCCCTGATTTGTGTTATTTGATTTTACCATAAATTGCATATCCAATCCTTTTTCATTGTGTTGTATAGAATCTGTTGTGCTTATGTTGCTACTTTTTGAAAATTGAATTCTACAGCTACTTTACGTAACTACCGGCCTATTTTCCTATACTCCCTCTATTCCAAAATAAGTGTCTCTTTTAGCTCATACACACCCCTTAAAAAATTGCTCATTCCTAGAAAATTATGAGTGTTTTTACCAACTTACCCCTAATTAATGCTTAGAAAAAGAAAAGTTATTTAATGATTCTTGATAATAAATAAAGGTAAGTTTGAAATAATAGAATTAATTTCCCCTTGAAATCCTAAAGTGTCACTTATTTTGGAACAAAATAAAAAGCATAAAATAACACTTATTTTGGAATGAAAGGAGTATTTACGAAATTTTCCCTGATATCTATGTAATTTTCTGTAAAAAAATCATTGAAGTAGAGTACACGTGCGCAATGCACATCTCCAAATCCTAGTATATAGAATAGATTTTTACCCCAGGTAT
Organism: Lycium ferocissimum; assembly: GCF_029784015.1. Taxonomy (NCBI): domain Eukaryota; kingdom Viridiplantae; phylum Streptophyta; class Magnoliopsida; order Solanales; family Solanaceae; genus Lycium; species Lycium ferocissimum. Next base: position 7,462,402 of record NC_081343.1, on the reverse strand, counting down.
TATTCGGCCTAAACAAAAATGGACCCATATTCTTAGATCTTACCCGATTCAGCCCATTTTGTATACAATTTAAAATATGTTTTCACTTATAATTGACAAGGCATTAAGAAACATAATTGCGTACTCCTTTTCTTTTCTTTCCTCCTCTTTTCTCTTCTATTCTATTCTTTTCTTTGCAAATATTACCTTATTTTTGTATACAAGAAACGAATTCATCCGTGTTTAAAAAAAAAAAAAAATATATTGGATTAGGATTAGGAGGAGAAAATGTCAGAATCTCCATTATTGAGATTTTTGAGTTTATTTCTTTAAAGTTGAATCCAAAAGTTGCAAATCCTATTGATTGTTAATTGACAAGCTTGAATTTATTATTGAATTTAGAGCTCAAATCGTGGTTAGAAATTGGTTTTGCTGGATTTGAATGGTGAAAATTATATTAGAAAAGTAACTCACCATTGTTGAACTAGCTTAAAAAAGTGGGTTTGAAATATGAATTTTATTTTGTGTAACTATAGAGTAGGTGTTACTTAGACTCGTTGGAAATAGTCTACAGATGTTGTTGACAAAATTTGAAGTCATTTGGGCAAGGTTTGGACAAAAATTGCAATTGAAAATCGTAAAAAACAAATCATTGCGGTAACTAGTGCCGTGTTATACACTGTCATACAGTTTTATACAATGTTGATATATTTTCATACAATATTATATACCTTTATACAAAGTAGATAATTGCTTATACATGTGTATAAATATTATATACTCCGTGATAATGTATATGTATGTATAACCATTGTTGTGAAAAAAGAACTGGTGTAAACTAGACGTATAACTACGTGGGTTGTATATTCTTGAAAAATTTCCTATCTATTACGTGTTGATCACGTACGTTTGTATTTGAGATAAGCGTGTATAATATGCGCGCATGTACGTTTTTGTTTGAGTCAAGACACGCACTTCCTTCGTTTCAATTTGTTTGTCTTAGTCTGACTTGTCATAAAGTTTCAGAAAGTAAAAAAGATTTTTGAATTAGGTTGTCTTAAATAAAAGATATACATAAGATATAAAAATGCCCGGAAATCTTTTGGTCTTAAATGTGCCGGCCGAATATTAAATTAAAGAGTTATCAAATTAGAAATGAGCCATTATTTTTTAAATAGATTATACGGAAAATAAAACAAACAAATTGAACAAAAGGAGTATTAGGATTCTTACAGAAATAGAAATATCTTTGCAAATTATCAAAGTTAAAAATCCAGAAAGAATAAGAAAAAGAAATATATATCTTATCTCCACCTATTTTGCCTACCCAACCTGTTGTGAGAATAAGGCCACGCAGACCATAAGAGTTAAGAAGCACTATAGAAGATAAGGTAAGAGAAAGGGGAATTAAGGACATGGCAAAAGCTGGAAGTTGGATATCATCATCAAGAAGCTGCATAAACACTATACCAAGAGGAGAACCTACTAAACCTTTCGTCTATTTTCCCCCAAGGGCCACCAACAACACCAAAGCTTCATTAAAAGGAAATGACTACTCATTGGTAAATTATTATTATTATTCTAGTAATTCTAGCTAGTAATGAAGCTATAAAGTATTTCTTTTTCTTATTTTGTTATATACACTGATAGAGTAAGCAATCTTTACACTATTCGGATCATGTCACTCGAAAGTTAGGTACTTCCAACTTCTTGTAGCAAACCTCTATTAATTGGTAACCTATAAAAAATGATAAATCACCCATTACAGCAAATAAAAGTAACTTGATATGTAAAAGAAAAAAAGTACGTTATCGATATATAAGCTATACTCTATATGGACTTCAAGTGGTGGTTTTTCTTCTTTAATTGGGTTACATATTTCCAATTGTTGAAGATAACAAAAAGAAGCCAAAGGGGTTCTAAGCGTTTGGTGAGGATTTCTACTTCAGAAGGCAGATGGCATGGGGAATGGAACAGTGACTACATTTTCTCTCTTAGAGATCTTCAACTTGAAGATTTAGCTGAAGATGTTCATAGAGATACTCAAGTTTCAATTAATCTCTCTATCCACAAGGTCTCATCCATACTATTCTTTGCTCATTTTTTATCACATGAAATAACACCAAAGATTGGTCCATTTGATTATGTCAACCATACATACTGACCCTTGTGACCACAACTACGAGAGGTTCAATAAATATAGGCTGATCATATATAAATTGAGTTTAGTTTTTATAAACGGAATTATTGCTATAAAATAATTACAAGTAATCAACCGTCAACAAATAATAGGATTAGTAATCTGAAAAATAAAGGTTGTTGGTTATATGCTACACCAAGTTAAAGCATACTGATAGTGTAAATTTTTTCTACACTATCAATATATACAGTGAGGATGCATACAGTGACTACGTGCATAATATTAACATGAGATGAGCTTCAATGAAGTAATATGATCAGTGAAGATTCATAAAGCTGATATATACCGTCAAATCCTATTTTCATGGCCAATAGTGGCATTGTTATGTTGATGATATTACTCAGAGATATATGTACTTCATAGGCGTTTAGACAATGGCTGAGGTTAAAAAAAAAAAGGTATTTGAAGTCGAAAAAGGAGTATCTTAATATTGCAATCGAGTTTGAAAATAAATTTGACTTTTTCAAGAAATTTAAGTTTCGGTAAATGAAATTATTGTTTCACCAGCATTTGATACAAGAACTCTTTATCCATGAGCAGCATGCAGGCTTCGGCCTATCGGTGGATGGAAGAATTATGACATCTTTCACCAGAAAATGTAGCAACTGCTCTTCCCCATACTGCAGAGAGGTATTTCTACTACTCTAAATCTTATAAGCTCTGGCTCTGTATTCTATCACGTTCTTGTACGTAACTTTTTAATATTTTGAAATTGTTTTTCACTTTGTTATAACTAGAATGGTTGTTTTAAGTAAATAAGGATAAAGGTCCAAATTTGTTGAGTCCGGAGCCTAAAGGGTATAAAAATACACGGTATTTACCAAAAGGGGGTGCCCAAAAATTTATATACAAAAAGGGGTATATCGTGGGCTGATCCACGATATACCCCAAAATTTTTTTTGGCTGACACAAGTCAACGAAAAATTAAAAAAAAAAAATTTAATTGTATAACGTGGACTGATCCACGTTTTACCTCTAATTTTTTTTTTTTTTTTTTTTTTTGCGAGCACTAAAAAAAAATTTAGTAAACTTTTTTTTTTTGGTAACACTTAGTGTGTTTTTTCATACTTTGACCAATGATTAATCGTGTGTGAAGACTCTAAACGTCAATATTTTATATAGAACACGATATTTTTTTTGCGTACAATAATGTAGGCTCGATACATCAAGGATACGTAGACGTTCGGATCGTCATTTTAGGGGTTGAAAAGGTGCCGAAGTAAGTTTTGTTTGAAAAACTTAGTGTTTGACTGTAAGGTTATTTTAGTCAACTTTATATGTTGAGAAAACAAAACTTACTTCGGGCACCTTTTCAACCCCTAAAATGACGATCCGAACGTCTACGTATCCTTGATGTATTGAGCCTACATTATTGTACGCGAAAAAAAATATCGTTCTATATAAAATATTGACGTTTCGAGTCTTCACACACGATTAATCATTGGTCAAAGTATGAAAAAACACACTAAGTGTTACAAAAAAAAAAAGTTTACTAAATTTTTTTTTTTAGTGCTCGCCAAAAAAAAAAAAAAAAAAAAAATTTAGAGGTAAAACGTGGATCAGTCCACGTTATACAATTAAATTTTTTTTTTTTTAATTTTTCGTTGACTTGTGTCAGCCGAAAAAAAAATTTTGGGGTATATCGTGGATCAGCCCACGATATACCCCTTTTGGTATATAAATTTTTGGGCACCCCCTTTTGGTAAATACCGTGTATTTTTATACCCTTTAGGCTCCGGACTCCAAATTTGTTGCTGTACTACTCGAAAAGCTTAATTTTTTTTTTCTTCCGTTACACTTTTGGTCAATCTATACCTTGCCATTAGTAAATCATTTTGTATTTGTTCTTGTCATTGATGGTGCTCAGTACAAAATGGATAGACTTTATGTGTCCAAATTGTTCGAGAAATAAAAGGTCCAATTTTATTGATATTAGGCCAACAGTCTAATGAATTGCAAAGTTACTCAAATTTGAATAATACAGGGACAAATTTAACATTTTTCCCCATTCCAAATACCGTAATTCTTGTGCTTGATTTCTCGTATTTTTTCCTTGATCAATCTGAACAATTTGTTCCACTTTGATCAGATTGATACAAGCTTTAAAGTTTGGGTATTACCATCAAGCAGACAGAAAGGATCTACAGATGAACTTCCAGTGCTTGGTGGGGATGATCCATCTGTAAGAATTTATACAAATTAAGACTCTTCTATTCTCTTGCTAATGAACTAAGAAAGTTATAAGAATTATCCTTTTGGCACTTTGCAGGTTATCTATGTGAAACCAGGATTTGAAGCTGACCTTGATTCTTTAATACAAGATACCATTAGACTTGCTACCTCTGTAAAAGTACACAAGTTCTCTTTATACTCCCTCCATTTTCTTTATAGGGAAAAGGAGAAAAAAAATGGCATAATTTGATCGACATTGCTTAATTTTTGCAGGAGACTTGTTCAGAATCATGTGAGAAATCTGAACCTAAATTACTGCGTAAGAAACACTGTTACTCCTGTTCTTAAATAGTTTAGCTTTTAGAGCAGAGCGTATCCGAGACTTAAACTTGATTGGTATAATTTTTAGGAAATCAATTTGGCAAAAAGAAATATATTTTCTATAACAATTCATGTAATATTAACATCCTTTACTTTTTTAATTGGATAATTGCAGCTTTGGGTAAACAGAATACTGCTTCAATTGATAGGAGGTGGTCCAGATTATTGGAGCTCAAGAAGTCATGAAATCTCAATAGCAATAGAAGGCAAGGCAAATGTATCACTGTAAAAAGAATATATTAGGAATAAAATAAACATATTACTTTCTCCTTTTGTTGAAACTCCTAGTTTTCATACACTATACTATAGTCTTCGAAATTGAATGTTAGTTCAACTGAAAATCAGTTGCAAGTTGATTTGAGTACTATATGGCTCATTTTGTTGCTGGCAACAGTATCAAGGATTAGTTTTTCAGAGATGAGACTCTTAAAAGATCAAAAAAAAAAAAAAAAAAAAAAACCCTGATATCATCCTCCTATTTCTTATTTACTTTAAAAGGAAAGGTAAAACTGTAAGATTTTATATCGTTCAGAGAGTATCCAATTTTAACCAATAAACCAAGCATTTGCCAAAAAAGATCATATACACTAAGTAATCCAGCAATTTTTTATCATGTACTATAATCTATGTAAAACTTTGTCCGCGAACCAAACAACCCCCAACTTCATATGTGTGAAGGGGTATACAGAGGGGGGGTAAGGACGGAAGACAGACGAGACTCACTGAGATGTCATAGTTAAATGAAGGGTATATGGTACATAAACAGGCTGCATTAGGATATGAATGTCGCTTTATCCAACAAAAATGTTATACACTGCCTATTGAAAATCAAATTCTATTGTTGAACTAATAGTTTTTGTACTCTGGCTGGCTCTTAAATGAAATAAATACCTAATAATAGATTCAGAAATTTAATCCGATCTAGGTCATCTCCAAGGCCAATCTATTTGGTCCTCATCATGATTTCTTACAATCCAAGCTCCTTCAGCAATTTCATCAAATAGCTGGCCCCAACCCCAACTCGAATATCCCAAAAAGAACCAGAAGTCATGGATAGACTGGTTTCCTAACCTTAGCTCTTCTACGATACCTACTGTGGCCCTTTGGTCAAGAAAAAATACATTTGGCAGCACTTCCATGGACTGGTTAACTATATACTTTCTGGAAAACGCAGCAAATGGCATTCCACGTTTCATGACAGGGCCACCAAAAGATAGAGGAGCCTCCTTCAGGAGCTGTACTACTCCGTCTTCAAGTTCATCAAGAGAGTCCCAGCGGATATGTTTGTTGACAATCAGACCTTGAAATCCTGTGCTTTGATCCACTTTCACAATAACTACTTTGGATCCATCGAAAGGATGAACATTTTGAAGCTTGTCTGTAGCAACAAGGACGGAGCCAACAATCACATGAGGGGCTGCTTTCGCGGAGCTACTAAGAGGAGCTCTAATTTGGTTGAACTGAGCATCTAATGTTGGCGGTCCTCCTTGAAGTATAATTTCATGTGGCGAGTTCTTAAATGGAGAAGCCTCTGAATTCATGTTATGAATTATGCCTGGTTCACCTCCAGTCCACAGTATACCTGATGTAGGAAAAGGGAAAGACAAACTTGAAAACATATAAAAAGAACTAGTGATATGCAACTATATAGGCTAACTGCACTGAAAAAGCAAATCAATAGAAAAAACTTATTGACGATAGGTTTCAACTGGATGCTATAGGAGTTTTCCTTTAATTTATTCCACCAGATACTATAGGAATAGTCTTATTAATGTTTGACATGAAATGCAAACCAGCGACCTAAGGAATAAGAACAATAGAGGATTAAGCATATATACTTTTCAAGCATAAGAGAAAACAATGCCAAATTTACTACAGGTGCTACTAACTTTCTTTCCTAAACATGGTCGGCAGTTTTCAATAATATTCTTGTAGCTCTGGTAAGTGGTAGTTAACTATTTTAAGAATCTATTCTACTATATGCTCCCAGGGCTTGGTTCAAGTGACAAAGGTTGAGGGACTTGTGACTTAGGTCATAGGTTAGAGCCCTGCCCCATGATAACGGAACTTGGTATTTAAGTTGCAAAGCATAGAGCAGCCAGCCCATTATCTCCGAGTTTTGAAAGCTTTTAACGGTTTTAAAATCAGCACCGGAAATCCTATTATAGTGCATCCAATGATTTCGGACCTTTTTCATTTGATAGCCAAATAATATGCTTGTTCTATCACCCTAATATTATTTCCATTTTAAGATCTAATTTTGTACTGATACAGCTGACATTTAAAAAGGCGTGTATTTTTTAGGTTCACTGGAATTTTAGATGGTAATGATGCATTTAATTTACTTAAAGGTTATTTTGGTGTACTAAGAGGCAGTTATGTATACCAGATAGGTGACTTTTTCAACTTCCTTTTTTTCTTTTAGAATTTCAAATTCTGTAGATTTTTGGAACCTTCAATCAACGAAATAATCCAATCCATTTACAGTTTTTTTATAACTGAGAAATCCCCGAGACTCAATGGTGCACGGTTCGAAACTCAGTGGATAATGGGCCCACCACTCTTCCCTTCTCCACTTAAACCAGTGTTATCAAAAGCAAAAAGCGCAAAAAAGCTCTAAGGTCAGCTGGGGCTTTAAGCGCAAATAAAGTGTGGGCTTTAATTTAAAAAAAAAAAAGGCGCAATAGCACAAAAATACAAACATATATATGTTTAGTCCAAGAGTAATAATAATAAGCATGAATAACAAATATATGGACAAAGAAACGATAAAGTGAAATATCAATTATCTAGTGTCATCTCTTCAAGAGAGGCTCATTGGCAAGGAAAAGTATGTCTTAGAGCCTGGATGATGACACTTAAGCGCACATAAAGCAAGCGAAGCGCTCATCATGTTTTGAGCCTCGCTTCAGGGCTTAAGCGCGCCTTTGACAACACTGACTTAAACATCAAGCTATTGTATGTGGCGTTTTCAGCGTGTCATTTAATCCTTCCATGGAAATGATTATACATGGAACAAGAGCCACATGTATCCAACTAATGAGGTAAATGAGATGTAGAGTCTGACTTTAATTCTTGGAGGAAGAATAGACGAATTGCAGCATGGTGTTTTGGAGAAATGTGGAAAAAAAAAAAAAATTAGCAAACTGAGAGTCAATACACGGAGCCGGGGGGGGGGGGGGGGGGGGGGGGGTTGGGTTGCTTAGTTCTAATTATTGGTGTACTTATGCCTACCTATATGATGTATTTATTTTCAATTCCTGCAAATATAGTGAAAGAATAAATATACCAAGGAGGAACATCTTCTGGCCACGTAACAGCAATAAATTCTCTAACAACTAGCACAGAAAGAAGGGGGACTTAGAATTAGAAACCTGACAGCTCAGAACCAAGGTTTGATGATGAAGTAGCTATGGAGGCTTGCTCATTGTGGAAGAATATAATCGGGCTAAAGTCCATCAGAAATTTATGGCCTGAGTTCATAAATAAGTCCAGATTCAAAGTAGCAAATGGAATGAAAATATGTTTTGGGAAGACACTGGCTAGGTCGAAGACCAATGAAGCAGTTATTTCCTGATGTCTATAAGTTGAGTCCGCAGGAGAAATTGGGGAGAGGTATGGACAAAACAGGGATCGAACCTCAGCTTCAGAAGAATATTAACTGATTGGAAGATGGGCAGGTTGGTAAATTTCTACAATATCCTAGAACAATTCAAAAGGACCTCTGCTACTGAAGACTATATGAAGTGACAAGGAAATAAGCAAGGCAAGTTCTCTGTTAAGTCAGCATATAAAGAATACAACACATCAAATAATCAGATTGGTTTGGCAAGAGAGGTAATATTGGCAAAGGACGATCTTATTAAGAGGGGACACCAAATATGTTATGTTACTTAAGCGGAGAGGAGGCAGAGACAATCCATCATCTATTGATGCATTGTAAGAAGACAGATCAACTATGGAAGATATTTATCAACCTGAGGGGAATTATGTGGGCTATGCCAAGGAGAATACCTGAAATTCTAGCCTGTTGAAACATATATGGTAACCTCTTCGGTCAGATAGAGAGGCGGAGGATTTTCTCAGCTTGTATTTGGTGAACAACTTGGAAAGAAAGAACTCAAAGGTGCTTTACATAAGCTAGAGATGAAGTGTCTAGTCCTTTTTATTTTTTGGTGTAAACAAGGTACCTAGAAGATCTTGAATCTATTTTTTACGTCTACAATCCTTGTAAGAAGACAAAGCACTGGGAATCCTTCATGTACTCCAAACTGTAATTATGGGTGATTGCACATGTTTTTAGTGCAGTCTGTTTTACATATATACAACATATGTTACCTTCTAAAAAAATCTTTGATATTCTCGCCTCTACTTTTTTTGGCAGCAGTGCTAAGAAAGATGCATTGAGGTACTTCTCGAAATTCCTCGTGGAACAGACATAGTCTATAGCAGTCATGACATCTTCTTTAACTCTGTTGCGGCATTGATGTCGAATGCCATTGTGAAGCAATTTCCAACCCAGCACTTTATCTCCTATACTCCTAACCACCTCCCAAACTTCTTCCTTCTCAAACTCTCTCCAGCTATTTCACATCCTCCTCCCTCCAATATTGTTGAACTTCACTTCTCTAGCCTCGGCCTCACTCCACATAGTCATTATACAACTGCAAAAACTTAAGTGGCCCCTGTGCCATCCTCTTCAAAAGATTTCTCTAGGTGTTACCCATTGGGATATTTTGGATATACTTGAGCACAACAGAAAAAAAATGGAAGAAGTTTGTATTATAATCCTTTATTTAAGGCACAACACCCTACATTTCGCTCTCTATTAATGCCTTAGGCAATTATTGTATTTGATAACTCCCCCCCACCCCCACCCCCCCCAACAAACAAAATCGTCATTTGTCATATTTTTTTCTCCCTCGGTTAAACCATCCTACCCTTCTTTCTTTTCTAATGGCCCAAGTTCATTCATGCGTTTTTCAATTCTATTTCCATCCTCCAGAATACATCTTTACACCATATTTTCAAATCATTTTTTCACAATTTTGAGCTTTTTTGTCAAGCAAAGAGATGGTGCACCTATGATTTGATAACTCCTTGAAGTTGTGCGTTTATTAATAATGTGCTCGTCTTCTCTTCCTACTGCTATCCAGTAAACATAGGTGAATGATCAAACGCCAACCTAAGGATAGGAAAATGAATGAGCTTTCCTCCCATTCAGTGAAGATAAGGGACTTGTTGAGCCTTGATTTCGATCTCAACTCTCAACTCTAGACCAAGTGTACGGAAGCACAATATAGTGGAAGATCAATCAACTGACGAGCTGTGATGATGTCCAAGAATCCCTCCATGTCCCTTTAGAAGGTCACATCCCACTTTCTCTTCCGGAAACCAAATAGCGTTAAAATCTCCCCTATTACCAAGGTGGCTCTGTAGTTCTCATCCACTCTAATTTCCTGTAAAACTCCCTTTTTGATCTCTCACCTACATGATTGTAAACTCCCATAAAATTGAACTCTTATTACTAGTGTCTTTGAATATTTTGGGTATAGAGTAATACCCCTCTCACCTCTCGAGCTTTTAATTTTCTCTCATCCCAAAGTTCTAAAATCCTTCCCGCTCTCTCTCTGGCCGGAAGTATATCGCTTCTGTATGACCTCCATCCCAACACACTTACTAATAATAGATTTTAGTATGTCGTCCTTTTTTATTCCTTGTAGACACACCAATTCCACATCCTTCAACTCTCTTTTACTCGGTTCATTCATCCCCTTTACACACTTCTTTATGCATCTTACCACCACCAAACCCCCCTCCCCCCCCAAAACAACCCCCTTTACACACTTCTTTATGCATCTTACCAACCCCTGCCCCCCCACACATATTTTTCTCTCTCCCCCTCGTTTTACATGTGTGATCATTTATGAAGCACGTCAAATTTTTTCAAACACCTTCACTTTTTAAGTTTTGCCCCTAGAAATTCCTCCTGTCTAAATAATTGTGCATAAATCTTATTAGTAAATTTACGGCCAAATTGCATTTTCCTCACCACTGTTTCATTACACCAGCCATACATTTCATTTCAACTATATAGAAATGTGAAGAGCATGACGACCAAGGACAATATTGGAATTTCAGATTTCTTCGATGGTACATGCAGCATCTTCTGGCTGTGTACATTTGATTCAGTTTACCAAGAAAACCAAACCCTTTTGAAAGAATTCCTTTTACGTCCAATCTCCTTCATTCAAGCTTACATGTGTCCATAAATGTATTTCTCAGTGGGCTCACTTCTCTTTGTGATTGAGGCTGACAAGTTTTTGCATATAGTAACCTTTTACTACAGCTAATTTGATTCTAGAAAATTCTTTGTATAGATGTTGTACTAAATATACATAGTAAAACACAATCCAGATGAAAAAAAAAAAATCCACAAAGCCAAAATATTCCTAGATGGACTCTTCCTCTGTTTTTCATTACTCTATTTATATCAGTTACATTCGGATTACTTAGAAAGGCATGCTTAGTAATTAAAAACGATAATTTCCATGTTTGATGCTTTATGTTTTCATTTGATTTTCTCACTTGTTTAACAAAAGCTAATTCTAACCACATTTCATTTGCAGATTGTTTTGGTAAACTCTTTAAAAAGTCTATATAGAGAAGTATTTTGTATAGGGTTTGGGAAAGTTTTATGGCTAATAAACATGTAGTTTTGGTTTGTTGTAGCTTTAATAAATTATCCAAAAAATAAAGTTATTAAAAAAAAGTGGATCTTAAAGGGATCTTTACTAAAAGTTCTGTTAGGATTTTCTCAGAGAAAACTCAAAAAAAAAAACAACTGAATGTTTCATTAGAAGGTTTTTCGATTATGTAATTCAATAACCTATATACTTAGATGTGGAAGATTGTATTTCATTTTGATGTTTCCTATAGCTTTGGATTCTTAATTATGTTTTAAATAAGGATTAGTGGTAAGTGGTAACACAGTGAGGGTTATGGAAAGTCAATTAAATCGGTCTTCTTCTTTGACTCTAAGCCTCCAATAAACACGTTCTTACTAAGTTTTAGATTATGTCATTCCCTTGTAATTGTAAAATGTACCATAAGGTAATGTTTGAATTAAGTTTTAAAGAATATCACGCGAATACATTAAAGACTGCAAGGAAGTAAGAAATTATGATGAGATTAAGCTACTTAACTGTCAATTTATTGCGTCAAAGTTACTAAACAATTTTTTTGTATTCGAAAGGTCGCTGAATATTGTCTAAATTACAATTTCCGTAATACCTAGGTAAAGTTTGCTACAAAAAGTAGTTTAACAATTTTGACGCAATAAAATAAAAACTACCCATCCATGAATCATTCTGATATTGAAGTGGATAATGTTGTTATATATTCAATTCGATGGAACTCCTTCCTCATATTTTTGATGACATGGAAACCCGCAACCGCTACCCTTCGGGTGCGCACAGGGTAAAACCAGCTCTTGTGTAATAGCTTGCAAACTACACAGGAGAGATAACCCCCACTAGGCAAGCCCCGTGTGACAAGCTCGACCCAGAAGGCAAATCCCCCGGAATTCCTCCCTCATAAGCAAGTATAGAAAAAACAATAGGATCTTCATATAAATACCTAGCCGGATTTATTGTTTACACGAAGCCCAATAATATTTGAAGTGTCAGCTCAATGTTGTGAAAAGCGCTCGCTTCTGCGCTTTAAGCGAGAAGCGAGGCGAGGCGCAGCCTTTGCGCTTCCCTGCCCTAAAGCGAGGCATGGGTTAAAAAGCGCACGCTTTAGGCCGAGAAGCGAGAAGCGACAAAAGCGATAAAAGCTCGCTTAAGCATGGTGCACCTAGGTTTTTTTTCAAAAGAATTTGTTAAAACACTCTTCCTCTTCTATTTGGACTCTTACGACTTGGGACTTCTTTTTACTGCTGTGACTGCTTCTCCTCATCTCTTTACTGCCTCTTTCAAGTTTCAAGGTAAGTTTTCTCTTCTTTTCCTCTTCTTCTTTTCTCTGTTTTACCTGCTGCTACTCGACTGGACTGCCAGTTTTTCTCTCTTTTTTTTTTTTTTCTCACTGGATTGCTCTTTTTTCTCTTTTTCTTTTCTACTTGTTTCAGTTCTTAGACTGGGCTGCAATTGTTTTTTCTCTGTTTTGTAATTTCTTTCACTATTTTGCCCTTCTTTTTTTTTGTCTATGTTCTTCGATTTCTCTCTATTTTGTAATGTTTTTCTCTGTTTTGTTCTGTTTTTTTCATCTCTGTTGACTGTTCTGCAATTGTTTCACTGTTCTGACTTATTTTTTTGTTGTGATTGTAGTAAATTCTGTTTTTTTATTTAATGGCATCAAGCCAATATGTTATTTTTATTGAGTTCTTGGTTCTTTATCTATGCCTACTTAATATTTTTTATTTTTGTATTACATTGCGCTTCACATGAAAAAAGCGCGCGCTTCGCTTCACGCTTTGGTGAAGGGAGGCCTCGTCGCTTTTTTCCACTTCTCGCTCTCCAAAACCTTGTGTCAGCTTTTGAAAGGACAACTTCTCCCTCAGTGGTCCATTTTTCTGGTCATGTTAGGTCTGTGCTAGCACGGGCTTACAATCACCTAGTTCCATTATAGATTTATAGGAACTATCCAGTGAGATAATTCTAAGAGCAAGGCACGTAACATCTAAAATGATATTGGCCGATTGAGACAATAGCGATTTATGTAAGGTTATCAAACTTGCAAATAAACAAACTGATAGGTATATCAGTGAATCTTGACTATCAACAATTATCTTACTTCAAAAGAGTTAAAAAAACGAAACAAGCACAATATCCTGGACATATAAAAGATATGTTTAGTTAATCAGATTAAGCCCTAAGTGTATTATACCAATGATAGAAAACACGTATCAAAGTTTTTGATGAATAATATGGAAAATCAATAATTCCCTCTTTCCTCCGTTTTTCCTCCTTCACTCAGATGGGTGGTGAGCAACAGTAAATCAGGAAACTCACCTTCCTCCTGAAGAAGATAGTAAAAGTGGCTCCCATGGTGAGCAAGAAAGTTAATGATATTAGATACTGCCATATCTCCACCATAAGGGATAGCTTTCTTCCTTCCAGCGGGAAATAAGAGTAGAGATGGATAAAGTTCCCTCTGCAAAATTGCAATGAACAAGCACAAGATTAACACTCAAACACAAGTGGATGCATGACTGTGGACTGCTTAAGTTTAGTTAGGAAGCATTAGAGTTTAGAGACTAAAGAAGCTTATAATTTTCCACCTGCATTTCACATGACAGGAAGAAATTTGTAACAAGATTTCGCCGCAAAAGTGCAAGATTTTGTTTAGAAGGCACAAAAGTGCATGATTTTCAGCCATTAATTTTATTTGATTAACAGGATCACCCAACAGCAAAGCTCTTTTTGAATTAGGTTAATTTTATTTCAGAACATCTGAGCATGGGAAGCACTTATTCTTGGCAGATCTCTAACTATACAAAGAAGACCTCAGCCCAGCCGTGTGAAATAGTAAAAGTAGTGGCATCTCTTGGCAAAAGGGTGAAAAGAAGGATGAGAATCCAAATTGCAGATAGTTATTATCTGGGTGCCTTTGGGCCAACCATTTGGCAGCCACCTAAGTATGTTGCTAACAATGGAATATAATACTTCTACATGTAATCAGCTGAAAAAGCTATCTTGGGAAGTCAAAATGCATTGTATACAGGGAAAGTTCTTGGATTATATATGGGAATCCTTTTTTCCCCTTTTCTAGGTCCATGAATACTAAAAAAGTACTTATCAACTAGCATTCAAAGTGTTTAAAGTAACTTTTAAAAGTTAGTAAGGACGGAAATATTCAGATGGTGACTAATTGAGTATCAACACTACTAAAGCCAGACCTTTTTAGTCTAAGATAATTTGCAGATTAATGTAAGAGCCTAACCAAGTGAAGGGGGACAACCAAAAACTGTAGAAATTTCACGAAATCATGTCAGTTCCTAGATTTCCTTTTGTCTAAATGAGGATCCCTTCAAGATCTTATCCCTCTTCTTTTTTTTCTTTGTTCCTTTAATTTTTCTTTTCAAACTTTAATTTTCATCTTCTGTGCTTATGCATCCCTTTTTTTTCATAAGGTAAATAATTTTAGTAATATTGGAAAAGCTCATCAAAACATGATTCTCTACAAAAGACACCCAATCATCTATACAAATAGGAATCTCATGGGAGCACCAAAAAGCAATCAAAGACAACCAGGTTATTCCTCAGATATAAAAAAGAAATTCAAATGATAAAGGTTTTTGTTGATTTGTATTATCCGATTTTGATCAGATGGGATCAAATCAAATAAGTTAGGAGAGTTTCAGCTTTTTAGAGATTAGGTTCAAATTAGACGACTGTAAAGTTATCTCCGTATGACCTATAGGTCACGGGTTAGAGCCGTGAAAGCAGAGCCACTAATGCTTGCATTAAGTTACGCTGTCTACATCACACCCTTGGGATGCGGCCCTTCCCCGGACCCTGCTAACACGGGATGCTTTGTGCACCGGGATGCCCCTTTCAGATTTAAATTAGACTTATCCCTTTAATTCTGGACTATATAGAATCAAGCAATCATTTTTCTTTTTTAGTGATTTGTTTTCTCCATACACTTTGAGTTAATAGAATATACTATTCCGCCACCAACACTTTCATGGTATCAGGGCAGTAGCCTTTTTTCATCTGTTCATGGCTAAGGCAGCCTTTATGAGCATGAACCCCAGCGGCAACAACAGAAGCCGAGAGTTCTGTTAGTGCAGTCCCTAGCGAAACAACCATGATTTAAAGCAGCAATTCATCTCATTTATCCTTTTGACTAGCGTCCCATAGGTTGAATGGCCAAAAAAGTATCTGTAGAGGGCACAATATGTCACCGGTTAGCGATTGACGTCCGAGGAAAACTTGGGCACTTGACTGGTGAAATCAGGAAACCTGAACTGGAGATCCAAAGATAAACGCCTAGAGGTCCGAGAACTCATTGGTGAGATTGTGTGGCTTCTAAACTGTACGGAACCAAACAATAGGTAAACCCTATTTATTTTTGCCTACTGCAAGAGATGTATGGAGTTTGTTAAAGAAACATATTCTGATGTAGAAAATGCTTCTCAAATTTTTAAATTAAAAATTAAGATTTGAAAGGCTAGGTAGTGAGAGAGAGAGAGGTGACCATCTATTACAATGAAATAGTTTCATTACGGCAAGAGCTAGATCAATGCTACAATGATGAATGAGGATGTCCGACGGATAGTGTAAAAGCAATGAAGAGAAAAAAGAAAATCAAAAAGTTTATCTATTCCTAGCAAGACTAAACCGAGAATTCGATGAAGATCCGGATCCTTGGAAACAGGGGCAGACGCACGTCGGGGCAAGTGGTGTCATCCAACACCGTTTGCCGAGAAACTTTTATTATTATATATAAATATAGCCTGCGCATCGAAACAGTAATAATAAAATATAAGTGACACTGCTTGTCAACACGGGCTCTGCTGGCGCGCTGGTTAAGGTCATCTATTTTATCATTTTTAGCTTTCTTCGGAAGAAAAGTTATTGTAGCCAGTAGGTTTCGATCCCTCGACTCTGCCTAAAATGGAGTAGCAAAACCAAATGGACCAGCATCTCTTACATTAGTTTGACTGCCAGATACTTTATTTTGCTCTTTACCTCAGAGTATCTAAATGTTGAGATGTTTTCTCGGCGATGAAGTTGATTAAGATTGACTTACGGAATTTAATGGATAATAAGCTTTTGAGTGGTTGTTTGTTGTCTTATATAGAAAACGAAGTATTTAGTAATATTTTGAATGATTCTATTATGGATGCAAAACTCGTCGAGGAGAGTTATAATATTATACTTGAATTGTGTTTTTCTAAATCATGGTGTTGTTACATTGATCTATTCATTTATTCACTTCTTTAAATGTCGACACTGCTTACGAAAAATCCTGCGTACGCCACTGCTTGGAAAAAAACCCTTACCTTCTTTGCGCAAGACATACTCAGAAAGAAGAAGAGAAGAAGCCAGGAGATGGCATGTTGAAATCAGATCCTAATCAAGATTCAAAATGAAAAGATTCTTCTGCAATGGTGGCTGCAAAAGGAGATGCTGACATCATGGCAGCCAAGCATTCCGAATAACCAACAAAGAGCAGGGGCACCGGTTGAACTTCAGAGGTGTCTCCGTTCACTAAGGAGCAATTAGAACTCTTGCACAAGCTTCTCCAAAATCAACTCCAACCCAGTAAACCAAGTTGTTTCAATCCCTCTTCTTCTTTTTAGGTATTGTGTGCCCTCCGCTTTTTTGAGTACTCATTCAAATGGTGCAAACTCCTGGATCATCAATTCAGGAGCTAGTGACCACATGACGGGAAATACCCATTTGTTCTCTACTTAGTCACCTAGGGAACAAAAGAAATGGAATTGCTGATGGATCTTTTTCAGCAATGATTAGAAAAGGAACTATCAAACTGACACCTTCCTTGACCCTCTTTGATGCTATGTTGCTCGGACTCGGGTGTGGGTGTGGAATACGTGTGTGGATCTATAGGTCGGATTCGTCATGATCTAAATTTTAAGATTCGTGGGTACGGATCCAGGTTCGAATACAGGTGCAGGGATTCGGCAAAAAATAATTCAAAATTCTAAAAATAGAGTTATAAAACCTATATTATGAGATATTATGTGGAAAACTTGAGGAGAATCTCGAAAGGAGATAAAAGAAAAAGGAGTGACATAGAAATTTCTATATACAAGTTATTCCATTTTCTTCGACTTGACCATAGCTTTTGCTTTGATATTTCTCCCTCGATTTTGGTCAAAGTACCCAAAATTGGTTGACCAGATCGGGTATGGATCCCACACCAATCTCGGGTCGACACGGGTGCGGCACCGAAAGTGAAGAGTCCCAGCAAGCTTTGATGTCCTTCATGTTCCGAAATTGACTAGCAATCTTGTGTTTGTTACCAAATTAACCCAATCGCTCAATTATCGTGCAACATTTGACCCGTTTTCTTGTGAATTTCAGAACAAGGTCTCGAGGAGGAGGATTGGCAATGCTAAAGAGTCGGAGGTCTCTATTTTCTTGAGGATGGCAACAATTCAGTAAACAATAATTTTATTTGTTTGAACTCTATTTTTATTGAGAATAAGGTTACGTTTTGGCAGTATAGGAATGGTCATCCTAGTTTTTATTATCTAAAGCTTTTGTTACCTCAATTGTTCATGAATAGAAGCCCATCTATTTTTTGGAGTGAATTTTGTAAATTCGAAAAACATCGACATTCTATCATTTTCCCTCATCAATATCATGCCTCAAAACCATCTAAGCTTATCCATAGTGACGTTTCAGGGGCATCTAGGGTTTTGACAAATAACGGAAAATGGTGGTTTGTGAGTTTTATTGATGATCACACTAGGCTAAGCTGAGTTTATCTGTTGAAAGATAAAACATAGGTAAAAAATGTGTGCGGTCTTTTATGCTAAGATTGAAACACAATTTCAAGAGAAATTCCAAATAGGTAGGAGTGGCAATGGTAGGTAGTTTTTCAATAAGCAATTAGGAACTTTCTTTCAAAATAAGGGGATAATTCATCGAAGTTCATGCTTTAACGCACCCCAACAAAATGGGGTTGCCGAGAGAAAGAATAGGCATTTATTAAAAGTAAATTAAGGCTTGTATTCTTACTAGCAGAGTACCACAAAATTTATGGGAGAAGCTCCCTTGACTAACACAGTACCACCTATCTGGTAAATAGGATGCCATATAAGGTTCATAGTTTTAGAACTCTCTTTAACCTATTCAACGAGAAATTTACTACATCTAGGCTAACTGCTAATTTGATTAAAAACGTTCAGGTGTAGTGTTTTTATCACAACCATGATCACAAAAGGAGCAAACTACAACCTCATGCAAGAAAGAGTGTATTTGTAGGCTATGCTCCCAAGTCAAAAAGGCTATAAGTATTATGATCCGAATACACAAAAGATTGTGGTTACAATGGTTGTTACTTTTTTTGGGTCCCAGCCTTTCTTTGGAACTCATCTTCAAGGGGGAAATTTTGTAGAAGAAGATTCGTTTTGCAATAATGAGGAAATGAGTCAAAATCAAAGAGATCCAAATTACCTGATAAACAAGGGTGAGCTAAATGTGGGTGATAGTGATCTAGCAAAGATAATGAATGAAAATGCTATAGATAATAAAGGCTCTGATTCTAGGCATGTAAAATCAAAGCATGATTTGATTTAGTAATTGATGTGCCGTGAAATTATGGCACATCTAATGCTTTTTGACTCTACGCTTTACTTGTTTTCAAGTAAGTTTGTGTTAGTTTGATGTGTTTTGTGTATGTGCAGGTATTTAGAAGCGGAATTGCAAAAACAGTTGAAAACAAGGAATTTTGAAGACAAGGCACTGTGTTGCACTTGTACGGACCGTCAACATGCTCGACGGTCCGTCAAGTTGGTCGTCGAATTGCACTGAGTGAAATATCAGAGACTGCCATATATTGATGTAAAACAACGAGAAGGTCAACGGACCGTCAACATGATCGACGGTCCGTCGATGTACAAGGACGGTGGAGTTTCTGTAGCATGAAAATTGTCATCAGATTGTCGAAGTGCATCGTTGACATTCGACGGTACCGTCAATGTGCAAAGACGGTCCGTCGAGTTGCAAGCCGACCTGGAACTGGATTGGGATTAATTATTCCGAGTTTAACTTGTATAAATACCAAATACCTGTTTAGGTTTTATTTTTCAGACATCTGGAGTTTTAGACTTGTAGTAATTACTTTTGGGTTTTTAGTACAATTGAAGATTTTCCAGACAATTACATTCGTTTACTTTCAAGTTTATTCGTAAGTTTAATAAAAAATTCAATTATGCAACCTTCAATCTTTTATTGTTTTCTTGTTGCCATGAGTAGCTAAACACCTTTACTAAGGTTGTGAACCCAAGGATGGGTGTTTTGTGATTGGGGATTGTGATTGATATACGCATAATGGATTGTTAGGGTTTATTTGTTCTTCGTTTTCATCATATAGTTAGTGGTTGCAAACATTAGCTAACGCCATAAACTTTGGTTTATTTGGGAAAATAACTAGGGTTAGGTAAGAACAAATAATAAGAACTCAAGGCTTTAAACCTTGTTTAATAAATCCACTTAGGAATAGGAGGAATTTACTTGGCATAGTTAACCGTTCTTCGTGCATACTTTCTTATCTTTGGAAAAAGCATAGAAAGGAATAATCTTTTCTTATTGGGAAATAGTCTAGAGTCACATAGAGGTGTGCATCCATACAAACGATCCATTAGAAGTATATCAAGATCGATACCCATGATCATACACTTTATCTGACGGGGACACAACCTTGGTTCTTTTTACCCATATATTTACAACTCTAAATTTCTAGTCACTTTAAATTAGTTCACAAACCAAAACTCCTATAAAACCCTTTTTTGGGAATACACCAGGACGGCAAGATTAGTATAATATTTATTTAGTAAACTTTTCACACCATATTCTCTGTGGGATTCGACCCCAACCTTGTTGGGTTACTAGATTTGACATCGTCCGCTTTACGCTATTAAAAGGTGTAATTTGAGCGTATCAGTAATGAGAATGGTGAATATACAAAAGAGTTGCGTGTTTGCACAAGGAGAAACTGATTCTGGGAAAAGAGGCCGAGAACTCTCCACATGGTCAGTCATCCCCTCCACAAGGCCAGAATAAACTTCCAGGTAATTCCTTAAAAACGACTATTGTTTTGATACATCTCGTGTTCTCTCAGATCTTGATCTTCCTACAGCTAAAAGAAAAGGTGTGAGAGAAGCCGGTAAACACCTTATGTCAAACTGTGTGTCATATAAAAAGTTGTCCCCTTCCTGTTCAGCTTTCTATCTTGATTATCTGGTTTGAAGATGCCAAAAAATGTGCAGGTTGCTTTAAATGTTCCTGAATGGAGAGAGGCAATTCTACATGAGATGAGGGCCCTAGAGAAGAATGGAACTTGGGAAATGATGGATTTACCACGGGGAAAGAAAATTGTGGGTTGTAAATGGGTTTCACCACCAAATTCAAGTCAGATGAGTCATTGGAAAGGTATAAGGCGCCCCTTGGTAGCTAAGGGTTTTACTCAAACCTGCACCATCGACTACCTTGAAACATTTCCTCCGGTAGCCAAGCTGAATTCTATCAGAGTCCTTACAATTGTTGCTAATCTTGACTAGACCCTTCAACAGTCAGATGTAAAGAATGCATTCCTCAATGGAAACTTGAAGAGGAAGTCTATATGGATCCTTCACCAAGCTTCAAAAACTGATTCGGAACAAAGGTATATAGACTTAAAAGGTCTCTATATAGATTGAAGCAATTTTTTTTTATGACATAGATTAAAGCAATTTCCTAGAGCCTGATTTGAAAGATTTACTCAAATTTGTTAAAGGGATAGGATACTTCCAAGGACAAGCAGATCACACCATATTAAGTCGTCATTCACTACAAGGATAAATAAAAATCAGTGTACGTTGATGACATTATATTTGCGGGAGAAGACTCAACTGTGATGAAAAACCTGAAGGATGAGTTAGCATCAATACTCGAAATCAAAGGCTTGGGACCTTTGAGGTACTTTCTAAGCATGGAAGTGGCTTGACCAAAGGAGGGAATAATGGTGTCTCAAAGAAATATGTATTGGTTCTGTTGAAAGAAACAGGGATGAGGGGGTGCTGACCAGCAGAAATTCCTCTTGATCCAAACATAAAGTTCGTGAATAAAGAAGATCCACCGGCAAAGGCCAATATTAGAGATTGGTAGGGATGTTAATCATCTTCCTATTGCACATTCATCCTGACATAACTTTTGCAGTAAGATAGGTCAGTCAGTTTATGCATTCTCCCCAAAAAGGACATCAAGTGGCTGTTTAACGAGTTTTGAGATACTTGAAAGGCTCACAGAAGAAAAAAAAAAAAAAAGGAATGTTATTCAAATCAGTGATCAAAGAAGCCTTGAGGCATACAAGATGCAGATTGGGCAGGGTCCTCTACTGACAGAAGGTCTACTTCTGCGTATTGTACAATTATTTGGGGAAATCTAGTGACATGAAAGAGTAAAAAGTAAAGTGTTAAGGCACGAAAAGTGCAAAAGCAAAGTACAGATCCGTGGCTCATGGAATCTGTTAGATGATTTGGCTAAGGAAAATGATGGAGGAACTAAGAAGACCTAACTCTATCGATGAAACTATACTGAGATAAAAGCTTCCATAAGCATTGCCCACAATCCAGTTCAACATTATAGAACAAAACACATTGGGGTGGATAGACAGTTCATCAAGGAGAAGCCCGAAGGTGGAAGCATGTGCTTGCCATTTGTGCCAACTGATCAGCAAACATCATATATTTTTACTAAGTGGTTGTTCACGTTAGGCATGTTAGATATCTACATGCCAACTTGAGGGGGAGTGTTGATTTGTATTATCTGATTATGATCGCATGGGATCAATTCAAATCAAATAAGCTAAGAAAGTTTCAGATTTTTAGGGATTAATAGATTAGAATTATCCCTTAGTTCTGGACTATCTAGATTTAAGGGATTACTTTCCTTTTTTATTGATTTGTTTTCTCCTATAAACTGTTTACTCTTTAATGAATAGAACATACTATTCTGATACCAAAACTTTCAGTTTTCAAATGTATAAAATCATTTTCAATACCCTCAAACGCTATCGTATTTCTCTGCCTCCATCCCATACCCTTTGTGTGGCTTCAGCATCTCCTTAATATGTTCTTATCAAATTATACCACTTGTTTACTGTTCAAAAGAAATCAGAGTGTTCAAGAAATGAAGCATAACATAATTACTCTAAATGTGACCTTAGGATGATATACTTTGTAATTAGCAGGAGCACAAAACCTAACAAGTATACCAATGCCAAAATGACAAAATTTTAATCTGTGGCTAGTTCACACCTGAAGCACTGATTTCAGGATTAAGCTGCAGTCATTTAATGTACAATCCATCAAGTAAATCACTGGAAACTTCGGGATCTCATTTCTCACCTCGTCTGCCACAAATTTAACAACTGGTCAATAAAAGGATACTAAAGTAAAGCAAACCCCAAGCATGTAATCACAATGGTAAATCAACATTACTTTTTACCAGAACCAAGATTTCGGCAAAGATGTGCACAATATCACTGAAAAGACAAGATATAGCCAAGCTTTTGCACTAACTTGATTAATTTGATGCAGGATATCAACAGAACAAACTGAAATTGGCTTGTTCCGAATATTATTATGTCTATTATTTTCTTTCACATGGCCTCAGAGCAAGGATAGGCATGGATAACATAAAATAGCTTCTCAACTTTTAAAAAGTATTTAGAACATTTGTTTAGTAATTTCAAGCAGAAAATAGATCTTTTCTACTATGAGATGAAATCATAAGGATTTTATGTTTTAAATGATATGATAGTTTAAAAACGACTTTAACCATTATACATGCTTACAATCATAATCTCAGACCTATTTTTATATAAAAATAGGGTATCTTATAAATAAATTAGTATATAAGTTGGCTGGAAACCCAAGGAAGAGCAAAATGGGCTGAACTTCTTACCCCCATTCAACAACAGTTTCTCATTCTTAAACCCATTCCTCAGGGTTTTATTATACCCCTTGATTGCACGGTATACTTCACGAACAACCAGTTCCATCCTCTGGCAAAAACCACACCAGCTATTGCTGAAAAGCACTAAAATATCCCTATCTCGAGAACTACCAGAATTTTTGGAATCAGATTGATTATAAAGGACCAGCTCATTGAACATATGCCCTGTCACTCGAGGGATAGCATCAGCCTCATGAAAATCCAGATTAACAAATGGTGGAATTGGAGCCTCCCTAATGCTTGGAACAACATGCTCAGACTGTTGATATGGGAGAAGACTTCCATTGAGAAAGCTATCAAGAAATTCAGATAGCAAAGTGCAGCTGAAATCTGCTTGCTCGCTTAAAACATAGTGTTGCTGTGAAGTGGGATCAATAATTACCGCAGATGGTATTTTTGAACCTGATGTTAGAGCTCTAAGACGTCTATAGTGACCATCGAGAAAGAAGAAGGAACCTCTGAAGTTTTTCTTTTCCTTCTGCGAATCCAGCTCCTTGATTGTTTCCCCGGCAGTAGGGCTATTAGCAACCTTCTTCACATCATCGTGACCAAATTTTACAGATATTTGTGAACTTTCATCTTCAAGAAAATTCTTCTCATCATTTTGCTGAGGCAAGTCAGCGTTAAGGGGGTTTGATTCTTCAATCTGCTTCCCGTCCTCCACGTGCAGCATTTGATCCTTATCTAAATCAGTAGGCCCTTCTGGAACATCTTCTACACGACAAAGTTGATCTGACTGAAGTTCTGTATGAGCCAGTACAGTTTCAGCATCTTTTGGGCAAACATGAGAAGACTTGGCTTCATTTGATTCAGATTGTTCATTGTATTGCTTCTCCAAAATGGTATCTTCAAGTAACATTGTTTTCCTATCTGGATCAATAATACCTTCAGAAACACCTTCCAGAAGGATCTCTGAAGCCTTGTTTGACTGAAATTCTGTTTGACCTGGTAAAGCTTGGGCAGTTTTGATGTCAAGATCTTCAGATAAAAGTTGAAATCCTGCATCTTTCGCAAGTGAGCTCAATTTCACTTCCTTCTTTTGCTGAAGTGCATATGCCAAGATTTCATGCAATGTACTGCCATGTAAACCTGAAACCAGATCTTCTAGGATGACTTGTTTCCCCTGATTCATTACAACAATTGACATCTTGTCTTTGATATTTATCTTTTGAGATGCTGGCAACAGCCCCACTTTAGGGTGTCTGGAAGTACTTCTTGATGCTTGGGAACCCTTAAGAGATGTCTCTTGTGATTTGAATGCTTTTGGTTCACTCATTTCATTTGACATCTGAATTTTCAGGGCAAACTCTCTAAAAGAATCAAGAGCCTTCCTGCTCTTTTCTCTGATCTTCAAGGAGTCAGATGATCTATCAATAAAAAGAACAACAGATGGCTTATTTGCTGGAAGAGCATTCTCAAGATCATCCACATCATCCTCCAGCTGCATAGTAGGATATCTATGAATCAATACAGAATGATAAATAATGAACTGAGAGAGCAACCACATCAGCACAAAGAAATATGTGATCATGTATACAGTATACAAATATTAAAACTGATGACTTATCTGCTTGGACCATGATTTAAAAAAAAAAAAAAAAAAAAAACTGACGCCAAGCATTATATGCTAGGACCATGACTTAAGTAGGTTCCTTTCATCAATTTGTTAGCTATGATGATTGACTACAATTCAACAGGTCATTAATACCCATAGTTCTATCAAAAAAGAAATGACTATCCAAAGTCCTATTGTTCCTAGTTTTTTGTTTGGCTTCCCTCAATCTGCCCTGCCAACTATAGCCTCGCTAGTCAAAACTTCATCTCTCTGCAACATTGTCCTCCGTTCTTTCCCAGAATTGTCTCCTTTTCCTATAACGAGAATAACTAGTAAATTATGGGAAAATCTCTGTGTACAAGCAATATACCAAAAGTAAACAATCTACAACAATATGATTCTCGAAGAACGACACCCAATCTTCTATACAAACTTAGTGATACTGTACATAGTCAGTTCTCTACTCCTTCAAAGCTCTCTTATTTCTTTCCTTCAACAAGATCCACATAAGTACCAATGGCGCAACATCCCACATTGTTCGACTTCTCTTCCTTCTAAATTCCAACTACAGAGTGCCTCCTTCACTGAGCCTAGCATTGCCCATTACAACCCGAACCATGTCAAATCTCACATCACAAACAAGTTGCCACCTGACAATGAAGGAGGAGGTGGTCCACATATTCACCTAAACATTTGCACACAAAGCACCAGCTAACATTTGTAATCCTCCTTTTTGTCTCAGTTGTCAAGATTGCTCCCTTTGCTCCAGTAAAGTGAAAAAGCTCTGAGTATCCAAACCGATAAGTAAGGAAAATCCAATTCTTCCCTCACCAAGAGCATATGATAATATGATTGTACCAATAATCACCCATCTCTTACCATCAACTTTCATTTTTTTGATCTTCAGCTTCAAGCATTGCAACACCAACTTGCGTGATTATATCTGACTTATTTTCTATTTTCATTTTCTTATGAATCCCCAAGTGGAGAAGTTTAAACACCAAGATAACATACACCAAGTTGCTTTCGTTCTATAAATTAAGGCATGTTGATTACACAAAATGACACAGTGCTTCTTGACATTTGGGATCTCTTTTAGCCACAATTTTTTCAGTCTTCTCTTGATACAGAGTGATAAAGGATGTACTTATAGGACAACTCACACGTCCACAACTTAGCCTTCTCTTGTATGAAGATAGAGTTGTTCATTCACTTATCTTGACTCAAATTAACTTCACCTGTTCCACTTTTCAGTTTATAACAATTAAAAGTCCTCTAAGTTTCTCAATATGCTCAAAACAAATTAAAGCTTACAGACCAAAGTGAAACTGTCAAAGCTTTTCTGACAAAGCTAACAAAAAAGGTAGCATATAGCCCCCTATACTTTCAAGAATGAGTTTTTTACATGAGCCAATATTATATTGACAAAATTGGCCTCCAAAGTTGCCTCCATGCCCACCCCTGTGACCCCTCCCTAGCCCCAAACTCTTGTGACCTTGCTCGTACTACACCCTCACACATTTCCCGAACAGCATTGTCAATGGCTCATTCGAGGCGTGTTTAAGCCCTGAAGCTCAGGGTAGGTGCTTCGTGTCACTTAGGTTGCGCTTCAGTGTCGGCAAGAAACTAAGGCATGCGCCTTATTGCCCATAAGTTCTATCTTGAATAGAACATTACTAAACAATAAGTATATGATTGGCAAATAGATTTTTTAATTATTCTGGAAACGAATGACGTTGTACTTTTTTCTTCCATTACATATTATGAGCCTGTTTGGATGGGCTTAAAAAAAGCAGCTTATGAGCTGAAAACAGCTTATAAACTGCCTTTTTTAAGCTAAGCCAAACGGGCCAACTTATTTTTTTGGGCTTATAAGCTGGCCAGCCAAACACTCAAAAAAGCTGAAAACAGCTTATATGAGCTGTTTTCAGCCACTTATAAGCTAAGCCAAACGGGCTCTATGTTTTTTTTTTTTTTTTCTTCTTTGTGCCTTATTCCACACTTTAATTGCACTTTGCTCTTAAAGCCCGATAGACTTCGAGAGCTTTTTCACGCTTTTTGCTTTAGACAACACTGTTTCCGAACCCCAGAACCCCGTCCCATCTCCCCAAGCAATCCTCCATGAAAATCCAAGCCTTTCATATCCGTAGTACGATAAGAAAGGAAATCTGTGATTTGACTTTTCTAAATGAAAACTGTTGAAGATATAATTAAGTCCATAAGAGTGTATTCTCTAGCAGCTTAAGCTTATAGAAGAGATGGTAGAGATCCTGGGTTCAAATCTCAACGCCACCTTTCATCAAGAGAATTTTTATGTGCTCGGTCAAACAAAAATTAGGCCCACACATGAAGGGCCGGGTTGAAGATATATTAAATAAATAAAAGTAACAGCTTAAGCTTTTAAATGAGATGGTCACACATTTCGACAAATATAAACATTACTTGATAGAAGGAGAGATTTCCCAAACTCGGCAAGCAGACGAATCAATCTCACAAAAGTGTTAAAAAGGCTGCCAATGAAGCACACTGTCATGTAAAAATAGAAGACAAAGGACAAAGTAGAGATGAAACTCATATGCCAAATTTCAGCGCAATTTAAATACTTCCCCAATTGAAAGGAAAAAAGATCTCAATGAAATCTTGAAAATTTAATTGATTGGCAGGGAAACCCTACATAAAGGATGTAGCAGAAAGGTAGACAAAAAATACAATTCTCTGGAAAATGCAAACAATTACCTATACTATCATCAGTAATACCCCCATTACAAGAAAATTCAAATGTCAGTAACTAGGAAACTCTAGAGTGATATTTCACACAAAGGTTATCAAGTATGTAAAACACAAGTTTCCAGTAATTTATGCAATAGCCAAATGGTCCCATAAATTGCTGGATCAACTTAAGGACAAAGGAAACAGCAGAAACTTGCCTCTGCAACTGGCCAAGCTTGAATCTTGGCAAAAGCTTTGAGATCATCACCTTCTCTGAGAGCCTTCAAACAACTGGGGCATCCAGCAAAATGCAATGTCACCAACCACGATCCAGAATCCTCAATGTTCAATGATGAAAGCAACGCTCTATCCGGAACCAGACCAAATCTTAGCCTTTCAGGGGGAAGAAATAAGTCTCTCGAAACCGTCAAAAACTTTGGTAAGAATGATTCAAAACGTTGGAATTCATCAATTTTACAGGAAGCCCCACTATTAAGACTCATATTCTCAGCCGCGAGGAAAGCGTTACTGTTTGCTGAGGTAAACTCACTGAGCCAAGGCATGTCACTAAACAGATCGTCACCACCACAATCCATCTTCGCATTTTCCATCCCCTATTATTAGAAATGAATAAAGGCAAATTCATTACGCAATATGGATTTCACAAATCCAACAATAGCTTCATAGTCATAAGCAATAAGAAGCTACCATCTGCCACCTGATTTTCATTTTCTTTAGCTGCAATTGTTCCATTGAACTGTTCATGAAATCCTGTTTCAGAATAAGCACATCAATTTAGAACTTCCAAGCCATCATTCAAGCGCTAAATAGAAGAAGAAAGAAAATGCAAAGAGAAATTATCATACTATTAAATGTTTATCCACATGATAGAGCAATCCCCGCTTAATCGCATATTATTTGCATTTCACAGGAGCAATTTCTAGTTACTAAGCAAGAATGATACAAACAATCACACAGACATCTACAAGATACTAGAAACAATGGATTATGTATAAGTCTTGTACCACCCAAGACAAAAGCATCGTTTCACTTCAAGGCCCACAAAGACTTAGCATAGTAAACGCTCTAAGTAGTTGGACCCTTCTGGTGGCCCCCATGCAATAGTTCTAGAAGCAGGAGATTTTTAGCATGTTAATAAGTAGGTGGTAGATAGACAGGATAGCAACTTCAATCACAACATTGCAGGAAATGAATAACTTTCCCAGATTCAAAACACCAGCACGGACACATGTCCTTTTTGGAACCTAAATGCTTAGACATAGAAGTGCATAGCATACAATTTAGAATGTTACTTTATTGCTCAAGCAGAGCAAATTATGTTACCCATGACCAACTAAGCCCCTATTGATACGTAAATATGTAATGACTACTAGACTTTTAAGATATAGCAACAACAGTAATAATGATGATAGAAGTATCTTTTACACTAGGATGTCAATGACTTTCCCACCTTTATTAAAGTATAATTAGGAGCAGTCAATCGTACTATGTCACTGAGGAACAGTTTTCTGTGGATGCTTAATATGTTCAGAACCAATCATTCAGTTGAAATTTCAAAGAACCCGGTTTGTTAAGTGCTACAAATTGTTAAGTCAAGTAAGAATTTTGATTGAATTAGAAAGGTCAATGAAATCATTTCAGAGCATGACTCTACTACTAATCTTCCATGAGACAGTTTAATTGTTTTTTATTCTTCTACTTTTTAAATATTAAGGATTATTCACCTTTCCATTACTGGAAATAAAGCAATAAAAACCTGAATTGAAGTTCACAAGTTACCAAAACCATGTTTACTGCTGTTACTGCCACCTTTTGCTAGCAATTTCTGGGTCCATCCACAAAATTCAGAAAGAATCAACGCCTTGTCAGTTGAACCGAGGAAAATTTCTAAGTCTTCGGGTGTCTTCAGAATTTTGAAGGGAAGCTGTTCTGGCAACAGAGACATAACATAATGGACAGATGACAATATATTCTGCACGCGAAGTCTTCCCTGATACTTGTAGGAGTGTGAGTGATGATAATATAATATTGTTATTCCCTCATCAGCTCCAACTGCATCTGCCAGCATTCTCTCACTGCTCCTATATAAAACCATCAGCTTCAGTGAACCAAATCTCCCTTGATCATGAGAAACTACATCAGCCAACTCCTTCATAAGGGACCGAGACTCACCCGACCCTGATCAATAAGCAAACTCATCAGACAATATACAGAGATGCATAAGAATCTAATGAAATATGGTTGCACCCAGCTGTCCCATTTACCATGTCTCCAACAGAAAGCTTTATGTATTATTAGACCTAAAGGATGGGTAGAGGAGCAAATATTAAACTAAAAATATAGAAAGAGGAAAATTGTACAAAAGTAATAAAAATTAGTCTAAAACAGGAGCCATTCACTAATTTTAAATCAACTCATAAAAAATAGTATCAAAGCAGTGAGAACCAACTGAACCATGGGTGCTAAGCCAGATAGGTAATGAACTTCTACACAGCTAATGCCGAGTGCCCCCTTTAGAACCTTAAATTGTCTAGTGATGTCAGATTAAACCTACAAAAAGATATTAAGGATTTGACAGGTTATCATGTTACATTCCGGCCCACATTTGATACTGATGGATGATTCAAATGGTTTATAGCTCTTTAGGGACTTTTATCTGATAACTTGAGCTTAAGTTTCACTTTTAAGGAAATAGAGGATGAAAGCATACAAGATATTTGCACCTATAGCTAGATTCAAGTGACAATCAGAAGTCCATTAAAGAAAGTACTAAGGAACAATGACAACCTAATTTCTAGCACTATATCCAGTTTCATTGCACAGCAGCCACCTTGCACACCACTCAAAACTTCTTCTCTTTACTGAACTGAAACTATAAAGCTTGAGTTGACAACGTCCCTTTAATTCCCAGAAGTAAAGCTGAATAGTATTCTGCACAATCATTTTCTTCGAAAATGTAATAATATTTTTTTTTTTATTACAGAGTAGCATCCAGAGAGTGCAACAGATGAGTAGTACAACCCCCAGCAATACGCATCGAAGTACACTAACTACACGTGAAAAGAAGTAAGGAAATTAGCCATCCTATCTACTTCTTGTACATTCTAATTTTTACACCAAAAGGCTAAGAGAGCTTAATATCTATGTCTTGAAGAACAACTATTTTACTTTTTGCCTTCAAAGTACTCCAACTTCTTTCCATCCACACAGTCCACCATTAGTTGTTAGTGTAGTGTTCCACAAATTTTCTTTCCTTTGAACTCATGATGTACGCCCTACCACACATCTCATGAAAGAACCGAAGCCTTGAGGACTCAACTCACACACTTACTATCTTTTTTCAAAGAATTTAGACGAATCCATGACTATTTTGAAAACTCACTCAAGTACTACTTTTTTCTCTTTCTATTTCTTGTTTCTTTTAGCAACCCCTCAAAATCGCTAAAACACAGTCAAACAAGAACTACAACTATGCAATGTGAATACCCTAGCAGAAGTTGGACATCTGATGGCAAAACCACTTTCTATACCAAAAGATGCTGAATGTACCCTGAGTTTTTCACCATGAACTTTGGTTAATCTAACGAGATCATTTCCCACAATTTTAACATTGCAGCACTCTACATTCACAAAGTAAATTTAACAAAATAGCTCAAAACACGGACGCTAAAGAACCTCCTCTTCTTACCATAACAACTATAGTTGATATACAAACATTTCAAGCGATAAATGATACTCCCTCTGTCCCAATTTATGGGGCACAGTTGGAATTTCTTAATATTTTAAGTTGTTAATTATTGTGATTTATAGGAATATATATTTGAAAAAAGACAAAAAGCTGATTGAGGGAAAGAAGAAAGGAGGAGGGATTACAAGGGAGAGTAACGAAAAGAAGGAGATGAGGATGGAGGCGAATGTGGGAAGAGTAGTTCTGCTTCGACACCGTCTCCCATTCCTCACCATCCGCAACTACAACAAACGCCAATAGCAGCACTACAAGCACAACCATTCTATTATCCCTCATTTTCCGACCAAATTTCCCCAACCACCTCACTCTACTTTCATTTATTGGAACGAGATCCTTTTAGTTCAACGGAAAAATGTTCCTCCTTAATAGTTTGGTCAAAAAATGGAGAAAATTTGGCTGAGAGACGCATTCAAGTCCTCAATTAACAAAATGGCCTTCTATTATTTATTCAATTTAAAATATATCAAAATAAATGAGAAAAGGCACTTAATGAATAATTGGACTATAATTAAAATATTAGACAAGCTAGGGACTTATTTGTAAATAAATTAAATATATAAACCTAATATTTTGCTCCAACAATTCAAATCTGTCATGGCTCTCTCCATTTGCAACGCACATCCCTAATATTTCCTCCAACAATCCTAATATTTTGCTCCAACAATTCAAATCTGCTATGCCTCTCCCCATTTGCAACGCACATCCCTAATATTTCCTCCAACAATTCAAATCTGCTATGCCTCTCTCCATTGCAACGGCACATTCAAAGAAATTTGCTATGTCCATTGAAGGCAATTCTCTCTTTCTCCTCCCTTCTTGCTAAAGACAGATTGCTTATTCAATTTACTCATCTTTTGAACTCTCTTTTTGAGTATTCTTCTTGAATTTCTAAATTGTAAGTTTTCTACTCTCCCTTAACTCTAGCATCAATCTTATTTTGTAAAAAAAAACCATTGTAGTAATAGATATACAATTAAAGTTTATATGAAGTTATAGTTAAAGTAATTGCTTTTTCTTTGTGGGTGTTGTTTCTTGATCATAACTTTTACTTGTTCTTTGAAGAATTCTTGCGAAGTGCGAGTCGATCCTAAAAACGTTGGTCGCGAAGCCAGAGGAGAATCAGGCACCTTCATTTTTTAGCTTTTCAACTTAAATTTCTCATATCGTTGAGAAAGGAATCACAATTTTTATAAAATTGCGTGACGATAATAAATCGATCCGACCAAGTAAAAATCATTACACTTACGTGACCAATTATTAATTGGTCTACTCAATCAACCATCGATCCGCTTATAAAATCATCCAAAAGGCTAAAATATTTTGTTTACCAAATCGTGCGATTGATAGTACATCAATCTGAACAATCTAAAAATCAGGCTGATTTTCTAAATATATAATGGACCAACTAATAGTTGGTCGGATCGATTTACAATCAGTCCTTTAAAATATTGACACCAATCTTTAGTTTTCCTTATGTGTCTAATTGATATTACATTTGTTACAATATCTTCGTGAACACGATATATCTAGCGAGGGGGACGAGTTCTAAACCGTTAGTGACGGGGATAATGCTTCTAAAACAAATAGTGACGATGGATGAGTCTTCTCGAGACATCTAGTAATGGGGATGAATCCTCGAGGAGAATGATATATTATTGATACCGTAACGTGAAACCTCGCAGACCTCTCCCAATATGGTTTGCGTAAGGAATCGGGAGGACGAGGATCACTTTGATGGACTTGTGAGCATTTTATCAAGGTGGGATGTTGTTAAAATTATACAATATTACTTGGAGAAGGAAAAAGTGTACAACCAATTTATGAATAGTTGTTTTGGCTGCTTATTAAAAGTGAACCTAGAGAATTGGAACAAAAATTTTTGTGGCCAAATCGTACACTATCTTCTACAACGACGTGTTGTAAGCTTAAAGAAAAAGGAGGTTTGGTTCATAATTGATGGTAAGCCAATTCGATTTGGTAATAAGGAGTTTACATGATTACCGGACTGAATTCGTGGAAAAATTCCCACCGGTAAGGCTTTATATGATGTAAAGTAGGCGTTATAAGATTTTTTAGATCTAGTGTTGAACAAAAAGAGTAGTCTAACGGGAAATGATTTAAAGGAAATATTAAAGAGTGACAGTATTTGATGCGCAAAACAAAGTGAAGATCGCTATGGTGTGGTTTGTTGAGTCTTTTTTATGGGCTGGTGATCAAAAGCGAACTGTTGATATAAAGAATATGAAAATGGTGACAAACTTGGATTACTTTAATGCATATCCTTGGGGTAGGCGTTCTTTTGAGATGACAGTTGAGTTCCTTCTAAATGTTAACTTAAAGAAAAAGTCTGCAGAATGGAAGGAAAATAATTCCACATCTAAAGGTTATAGCTTGCAAGGATTCCCTTGGGCTTTTATGGTAAGCTTAAATAATTTTATGGTGAGATAGATATTGAATTGGTCATGACAGATTATGTATCGATCTGAAATTTAATTGGTCATGACAAGTTATGTATCGATCTGAAATTTATATACTAATATTATTTAGTACTTTTTTGTTTTCAATATAGGTGTGGGCTTTCGAAGCAATTCCTATACTAGGAGAGGCTTTTGGACAGGCAACTGAACATCATCATCTTCGTTATCCAGTGGAACCTCTTTCTCAACTTGGCGTGGAGAACATCTTCTATTATACCCTCATTAGTTTCCATAAATTTCTCCACTTCACAAGGGAGAACATCTTCTATTACACGCTCATTAGTTTCAATAAAAGTATTTGTCTCTCCTCCCCCATGAAAATCATCATTGTGCGTGCAGACATTTTCATTCTCAAATTGCTGGTTGTTCAAACCACAGCCGCTTTCCAAAAAAATTTCAATCAAGGAAACCCGTAACATTGGCCTGCCACCTTCACCATTTATATCATTCAAATAAATTTGGACATCTTCATCATTCTTTAGTTCAACTGGCGGAGCTTTTTCCCTCGAAAAAGCACCTGCATTAGTCATATACTTGACACAAACAGGATCATGTCCGCAACTCAATTCACCTCTTCTAATGATAGTTTCCATGAATTTATCAAAGGTAACATCACTGCTCACAAGCATTGTTCGAACTGTATCATTTTGAGAATTCCATCTCCACGATTTCTTGTCATCTACCCACTTTCCAAAATAATCAACAAGTAAGACAACTCCTGTCATGATTTTGTACCTACCTACAATAAATAATGTAACGTTATTAGAAACTAGTAAAATGAAACATTATTGCAAACATGGAAATAAACAATAAAAAAATCTATAATGAATCTGTCGGACTAATTACTATGATCGGTCAGCTATTGAATAACATAGAGGACTGATATATAATCGGTCAGATCGATCGACAATCGGTCCATTGCAGACCAGATTCCATCTGCATAATAACTCTACAAATATATAAAATTCATTTGTGTACCTTCAAACTGAGGTCTTGATACAATGTTTTAACAGAAGCCCAGGCTAATGCTACTCCAAAACAGTCTTTAATCGGATTTAAATTGAGCTTGACTATTTCTTTAAAACTTTAACACCATCTTTCTCCAAATATAGCTTGTTGAAATCAACTTCACCAAAAAGAGAAGAGTTTTAGGACCTCAATAACACACAATCATATGCATAGAGGGTAGATTGAGAGTGGAAGAAGAACAATAGAAGAAAGACGAAAAAAAGACGTTGAAAGAGATTTTTGGAGGGTTTTCTTGTTTTTGTTTTTTATTATTGATTTTGGACCAATTTGTAGTTCATAAAAGATGGGTACTAATCTGACATAATAATTAAATTCTAAATCACAACTAAATTAGAGTTTTTTACCTAATCTAAAAAGTGGGTCATTTCACTAAGAAAAAAAACTTGAAACCCTTTTAATTAGATAGAAGACTTAAATGGGCCTTTTAACCAAGAGTCCCCAAAAAATGTGCCTCTGGTTAACACTTACCTCCAATTACTTTATTCGATCAAAAATGCTCTCACTAATTAATATATGGCAAAAAGGTTCAAAAATACTCCTCCTACTCTCATAAATTGGCTACTTTCACCCTCTGTTACAAGTTGGGGCCAAATCTACCCCTCCCGTTACAAGTTAGGGCCAAATATACCCCTACCATTAGTAAAATTTCAAAAATACCCCTCATTTCTAACATATTCCCACATAAGCAAGCCTGGTCATTTGAATTGGGTAACATGAACATTTAACTTATTATATAGTGGTGACTACGTGGTAATTTTTTTAAAAACAATCTGAAAAATTATTTTTTTTAAATAAATCTGGAAAAATGGCTTTTAATAAAAATCTGAAACCCATTTTAGCACTTAATGTCACCGGAAGTGATTTCATTGTACCGGAGGTACCGCTTGGTTCGGAAGGCTATTGGAATAACTCTAGAGGAGAGTGTCACGCCCCGAACCATGGCCTGGGTGTAACACGACACTCGGTGCCTATCTGCATGTGACCGAACGAACCAACTGGCTGGATGAATCAACATGTGATATCAAACATACTAAATGCAGAAATAACACTGACACATGCTGATCTACTAAAAGTCTGACTGGAATATTATAAATGCTGAAATCTTTTGAATAATTAGCCGACAAGGCTAACACAAAAGCTGCTAAACATCTGACTGACTGGACTATAGTCTACGAAGCCTCTAAAGAGTACTGAACTACTAACTATTTATCGGGACAAGGCCCCCGGCATACCTCACTAACAGAACTACTATAAAGACTGAAAGTATGATAACGCCCTGAGAGAACTGGGCTCACCAAGCAGCTGATACAAGAAGATCCTAACAAGAAGAATCGTCAACCTATAAATCGCGATGCAGGCCCAGGGCAAAAGGGACGTCAGCATATTTGAATTGCACTGGTATGTAAAGCAACTAAAAGAAAGAACTGTAAATACTGAAATTGAACTGATAACTGAAATAAGGAAGTAAAGATATGAATACTCCATGTTCTAAATGAGGAACCACCTGTTTATCTGAGTAAATAATTTGCAGCCTCAGGCCTAATATATATGTGCACAAGCTGCGGCCTCAGGCCCAAGTATATGTATACATAACTACGGCCTTAGGCCTAACAACACGGGTGTTCATCATTAAACAATTTACATAAAAGAACTGAGAATCACGCTGAAAGATACAACACTAACATACTGGGCAATGATTCACTCAGACATGTATTCATGAACTGATTATGAGAACTGAAGCTTTCATGAACTGATTATGAGAACTGAAGCTTTAACTATTTATAAACATGCTGAGGATTCTAGACTGAGACTCATGAGTATCAAACACAAGTCTATATCGATTACATACTGAGCTCACAACATTCGGAATGAAAGTCATGAATGAATTATGAAACTAGGGGATAGAATTTCTGCAACCATTCAAGGAACTAAGCTTAACTATATTTCTGAGGCAATTAGTAACGTCGTAAACGAACGTGTCATAGGGAGAATCATTAACATTCCCAAACGTAGAGAGTTAGTGTTACACCTCGGAAAATTTCATGTCATCGTATGATAGTTAGACTAACGCAGGGTAAGAAGTATACGATGTTCCTATAAGTAAGAAAGGCTACTCAACGAATCTAATTGAGATTTCAAAGACATTCGAGGTAAGAGAAGAAAGTTCATTGAAGAATGTAAAGTATAAGCCGTGTGGGTTTGCAAAGCACCGAGTTAACGTGAACTTAATGATGTCTTAAAAAAGAGTTATAATGCCCCTTATATTTTTAATAAAGTGTTAAACAAGTGTTAAGAAGGTTCCATAAGGATTGGAGGCAAAACGGGTCGACGAGGACAAGTTTCGGGGAATTGTGGATTGTACGGTCCTTTATACGGACCGTATAAAAGATACGGCCCGTATATCTGACCGTATAATCCTTCCGGAAAGAAGGGGATCTATTGGAGTAAATGTATACGGTCACACATACGAACCGTATAATTCATACGGACCGTATGTGTGTCCGTAAATTCTTATATTCGGGACAGATTTTAAGTTTTAAAAAAGGGACCCAAGTTCATTATTTCATTTCCATTTTTCTCTCCACACTAAAGAAGTCTCTAGAACTCTCTCCACACCATTTTAACAAGAATCCAAGAGAAATTAAGGATCAAAACATCAAACAATGGAATCAAGAACATGAAGCTCACTAGGGTTTGTACAAGTCAAGAAATCTTCTTGGATTGAAGCTAGGGTTTTTCTCAAGTGAAGTGTTTTCATCCAAAGGCTATTCCTACACTATCAAAGGTAAGTTTTATGATCAATTCATGTTATTTAGAGTATTGAGAGGTTGAAAGACTTGGATTATGGAAGGAAATAGAAAATGGGTTACAAATATGAGAATAGTGACATTTTTGAGTAGTAGCTTAATATGAATCATGATTCTTTATATGTTACGAGTATAGTTATGTTATAAATGATATTAAGAGTATGGAAGAAACATTATATGAGGATGAAGGTAATGTTGTATTATGACCATGGTTATGGATGCCCTTGAAATGGAAGTAGGAGAATTGAATAATGTATGGTTGATGAAGATTGTTGATTATGATATTATGAATATTGTTATTATTGACGTTTGGGAGTTGATATATGATATGGAGAAAGTTGTATAAACAAAGGAGATGCTGCCCAATTTTCTCTAGCTTTAGTTCAAGCATGCTTATGTTATCGATTATCTAATATTAGTACGAACTCTCTTGAAGGTAGAAACGTGAATATTGGAGGGGAACGTTCAAGTGATAAAGTAGCTAAACGAAAAGGTATGTAAGGCTAGTCCCTTCTTTTCTAAGGCATGATTCTTATGGCATGACTATCCTTATTCTCCATGACCTTCTTACATTTCGGAAAATATGAGTCAATGTTATAAAGAGCTTTATGAGATAAAGCTTAAGAGATATGTTATGAATACGATAATGATGATGATGAGTCTAAGTCTAAAGATCCTAAAGCTCATGATATGATGTTCCTATGAAGCTAATGATCCTTATACGATTCTTTAATGTTATTCATTGTTGCTAGACCCACCTTATAATGTTAGTTCCTTCAAGGTGAGGTATGATGATTATGATTACTCCATAATGGAATCGGGGGTTCTCGACCTTACGTCACCCCGATAGAGTTATAGTTTTCTTAAGTTCTTATGCATGCTTTATGAGATGTATGATGATGAGATTACACCGTGCCTAGATGGCCCGGACACCACCGCTAAGGCGGGCTGATACGATATACACCATGCCTAGATGGCCGGGGATGACACCGCGATAATGGGCGGCATATATATTACACCACGCCTAGAGGCCGGACGCGACATATATATATATATATATATATGGTTATACGCGGGTATATATGATGATGTATATGATGATATTATACATGTGTTAGCATGCTTTAAAGGTTAAGTGCAGGTTATATCTTCATCTCATGTTTCTTGATTTCTTTATTATATTATTATTATTCATGCCTTACATACTCGGTACAATGTTCGTCGACGTCCTTTCTTTTGGATGATGTGTTCATGCCACAAGTAGAGAGGGAGACGGTGCGGATCCATAGGAGCTATCGGCAGATTTACGGGGAGCACTCCATTATTCGGAGGTGCTACTTATGATCATATTCTTTTGTGTATATATATTTGGGCACGACGGGGTCTGTATATATATCCTTATATCTAGTACTCTAGTAGAGGCTCGTAGATACGTACGTGTGGGTTGTTGATGTCCCACGATGATCTCATTATATTCTTGTATATTATTTTTGTGGCCGTGAGGGCTTATGTATAGATATGGGTTGCTTTGGGGAATATATATGTTCAG
Organism: Lycium ferocissimum; assembly: GCF_029784015.1. NCBI lineage: Eukaryota > Viridiplantae > Streptophyta > Magnoliopsida > Solanales > Solanaceae > Lycium > Lycium ferocissimum. The sequence goes on along the minus strand of NC_081343.1, from coordinate 7,423,080 downwards.
GTTGAGTATGATGATTAGCTTAATGAGTGGTGCTCGGTAGTCAGCTCCGGGTACCCGTCATGGCCCCTAGTCGGGTCGTGACAAAAGTGGTATCAGAGCAGTTCCGTCCTAGGGTGTGTCTACGAGCCGTGTCCAGTAGAGTCTCGTTTATGGGTGTGAAGCGCGCCACACTTATAAACAAGAGGCTGCGGGGCATTTAGGAAAAATGACCATTCTTCTTCTTACTAGATCGTGCGATAGAGCCATGTTATAAGATTTTCTCCTCCCTAATTGTGTGTTATGATTTCAGCAATGCCGGTAAAGAGAAAAGCTACAGCCGCCCAGAAGGGCAAGGCTACGACAGAAAGGCGGATAGAAAGGGAGCCGCCAACTAATGTAGAAGAAGGTGAATCACATAATGAGGCTCCATCTAATACCTCTCACACTCCGCCTATTATAGAAGAACAAGAGGGGGCTTCAGCTCCAGCTCCTATGCCTCCAGTTCCTCCACCGGCTGCTTCGGGTCAACAAATGACCGAAGCTATTCATTTATTGACACAGTTAGTTGCCGCTCAGGCACAGCGGCAGAGTACAGGTTCAGGTGACAGGGCGACTAGTACTCGAGCCCGGGATTTTATGAGTTTAAACCCTCCAGAGTTTTTTGGGTCAAAGCCGGATGAAGACCCGCAAGGTTTTATTGATGAGATGTTGAGAACATTAAAAATTATTCATGCCTCCGATACCGAATCTGTGGAGTTGGCATCTTATAGACTTCGGGATGTGGCGGTTCTTTGGTATAATAATTGGATATCCTCAAGGAAGGAAAATGCACCTCCCCGGTTTGGCAAGAATTTGTAGATGCCTTTCCTTCGTCACTATTTGCCACCCGAGGTTCGAAGGCCGAGCTGATAGGTTTCTGAATTTAAAACAAGGAAATATGAGTGCCCGGGAGTATAGCCTTCACTTTAATTCATTGGCTAGATATGCTCCGACTATGGTGGCCGATATGGGAGATAGAGTGCATAGGTTTGTGAGTGGCTTAGGGCCACATTTGTTTAAAGATTGCTTGACAGCTTCATTGCAAGAAGGGATGGATATTTTCCGTATTCAGGCCCATGCCCAGAACTTAGAAGAGCAGCAACATCCGCAAAGGGGTGAGCGCGATATTGATAGAGGGCAGAGTAAGAGGGCCAGATCTATGGGTGCCGGTAGCGACTATAGAGGGGGATCGAGGCAGTCATATTCTAGATACTCAGGCCAGTCGGCGACTAGTGCACCTCCCCGGTTTGCAGGCAGGAGATTTGACCGCTCCATTCATTCAGGACAGGGTCAGAGTTCGAGGGTCTCAGGTTCCCAGTTTGGAGGTGATTATAGCCAGAGGAGACCACCGGTCCCACGATGTAGTCAGTGCGGTAAAGTTACATTCGGGCCCATGTCGCCAAGGTTCAGATGCTTGTTATGTTTGTGGACAGACTGGGCACGTGATGCGTGATTGTCCCTCGAGGTGGTAGAGTTGGGGTTCAGCCCACAGGATCAGCAGCTGGTTCTTCTTCGTCTGTGCGCCCGATAGGGCAGACTCCCCAGATTCCAGCAGGTCGAGGTAGAGGCAGAGGGGGAGCATCCAGTTCAGGTGGTACCCAGCCCCGTATTTATGCTCTAGCCGGACGACAGGATCTTGAGTCCTCCCCGGATGTGGTTACAGGTATACTATCTATATTCTCTCATGAGGTTTATGCATTGATAGATCCGGGTTCTACGTTGTCTTATATTACTCCTTATATTGCTGGTCGTATTGGGGTGAAACCCGAGCCAATTAAACCTTTTGAGGTATCTACTCCGGTTGGTGATCCCGTGATAGCTAGACAAGTATACAAGAATTGTATAATTGTGGTATGTGATCGTCAGACTAAAGTTGATTTAGTTGAATTGGAAATGTTAGATTTTGATGTGATTATGGGTATGGATTGGTTGGCCTCATGTTATGCCAATGTCGATTGCCGAATGAAAGTTGTTCGATTCCAATTTTCGGGAGAACCCGTGCTTGAATGGAAAGGTAATACAACGTCTCCCAAAGGTAGGTTTATTTCCTACCTTAAGGCAAGAAAGATGATAGCTAAAGGCTATATTTATCACTTAGTCCGAGTTCATGACACCGAAGCAAAGCCACCGACTTTTCAATCCGTCCCGATAGTGAATGAATTTTCGGATGTATTTCCAGATGAACTCCCAGGTCTTCCTCCGGAAAGAGAGATTGATTTTGCTATTGATGTGTTACCGGATACTAAACCAATCTCTATTCCTCCTTACCGAATGGCTCCTGCAGAATTGAAAGAGCTAAAGGCACAATTGAAAGATTTGCTTGAGAAAGGATTTATTAGGCCCAGTTCATCACCGTGGGGAGCACCTATTCTATTTGTGAGAAAGAAAGATGGTTCTTTACGAATGTGTATTGATTATAGGCAGCTGAATAAGGTGACGATAAAGAATAAATATCCTCTCCCGAGAATCGATGATTTGTTTGACCAATTACAGGGTGCCAAGTGGTTTTCCAAAATAGATCTGAGGTCAGGTTATCATCAAGTGAGAGTTAGAGAAGAAGATATTCCTAAAATAGCTTTCAGAACGAGATATGGCCACTATGAATTTCGGGTAATGTCATTTGGGTTGACTAATGCTCGGCGGTGTTTATGAATTTGATGAATAATGTATTCAGGCCTCTCTTAGATCTGTTCGTGATCGTGTTCATTGATGATATTCTTGTATACTCTCGGACAGAATCCGAGCATGCAGACCATTTGCGTATTGTCCTTGGGATTCTTCGGACTCGTGAATTGTATGCAAAATTTTTGAAATATGAGTTTTGGTTAAATTCTGTGACTTTTCTGGGCCATATTATTTCAGCTGATGGCATTCGAGTGGATACTCAGAAAATTGAAGCTGTGAAGACTTGGCCAAGGCCTACAACGCCTACAGAAGTCCGTAGTTTTTTGGGATTGGCAGGTTACTATAGAAGATTTGTGGAAGGGTTTTCCTCTATTTCAGCACCATTGACAAAGCTAACTCAGAAGTCAGCAAGATTCCAATGGACTGATGCTTGTGAATGCGTAGTTTCAAGAATTGAAGGATAGATTAACTTCCCCGATCCGACACTCCCGGAAAGGGCCAGATGGTTATGTTGTATATTGTGATGCCTCTGGTGTTGGGTTAGGATGTGTGTTGATGCAGCACGGTAAAGTCATTGCCTATGCTTCAAGGCAGTTGCGAAAACATGAAAAGAATTATCCGACCCATGACCTTGAATTGGCTGCGGTTATTCATGCATTAAAGATGTGGAGACACTATTTGTATGGTGTACATGTTGATATTTATACAGATCACAAGAGTCTCCAATATATTTTCAAACAGAAGGAGTTGAATCTTCGACAGAGACGGTGGTTGGAATTATTGAAAGATTATGATGTGAGTATTTTATACCACCCCGGAAAGGCGAATGTAGTGGCTGATGCACTTAGCCGCAAATCAATGGGTAGTCTATGTGAGGTTCCTCCGGAGAAGAAAGAATTAATCCGTGAGCTCCACCAGCTAGCCAGCCTCGGAGTTCGTCTAATTGATTCAGGCAATGCAGGAATTGATATTAATAATCCAACTATTTCATCCTTGGACATGGAGGTGAAAGAGCGTCAATATGAAGATCCTCAGTTGAGCCACTATAGAGATACATTTCATGAGAAGGAGAAGTCTCCATTTGAAATTTCTATAGATGGAGTTCTTAGATACCGAGACAGGCTATGTGTTCCGAATGTTGCGAAATTACGTCGTCGAATTCTAGAAGAAGCTCATTTCTCTCGGTATTCTATTCACCCGGGAGCGACAAAGATGTATCACGATCTTAAGCTAATGTATTGGTGGGATGGAATGAAGAAAGACATAGCAGAATTTGTAGCTCAATGTCCAAATTGCCAACAAGTGAAAATTGAACATCAAAAGCCAGGAGGATTATTGCAAGCAATGGAGATTCCAACTTGGAAATGGGAAGTGATTAACATGGATTTCATTGTAGGGTTACCTCGTTCCCGAAGCAAGTATGACTCCATATGGGTGATCGTGGACAGACTCACGAAATCAGCTCATTTTCTTCCAGTCAGAACCACATATTCGGCAGAAGATTATGCAAGGTTGTATCTTAAAGAGATTGTGCGACTTCATGGTGTCCCGATATCTATTATCACAGATCGAGGAGCACAATTTACAGCTAAATTTTGGAAGTCTTTCCAAGAAGGTTTGGGTACTCAGGTAAGGCTTAGCACAACATTTCATCCACAAACTGATGGGCAAGCCGAACGCACTATTCAGACCTTGGAAGATATGTTACGGGCATGTGTGCTAGATTTTGGTGGTAGTTGGGATGACCACTTACCTCTTATTGAGTTTGCATACAACAATAGCTATCATTCCAGTATTCAGATGGCCCCGTATGAAGCTCTATATGGAAGAAAGTGTAGATCCCCAATTGGGTGGTTTGAAGTAGGAGAGGTACAACTAATAGGCCCTGAGTTGATTCAACAAGCGGTGGAAAAGGTCAAGGTTATCCGAGATCGATTATTGACAGCCCAAAGTCGCTAGAAATCTTATGCGGACAACCGTCGGCGAGACTTAGAATTCCAAGTTGATGATTGGGTATTCTTAAAGGTATCACCGATGAAAGGTGTGATGAGATTTGGTAAGAAAGGAAAGTTGAGTCCTCGATACATTGGACCTTATAAGATTGTCCGCAAGGTAGGCCAAGTAGCTTATGAATTGGACTTACCCTCAGAACTTGAATCAGTCCATCCGGTTTTTCATGTATCAATGCTCCGTAAATGTGTCGGAGATCCTACTAGGATCGTGCCGGTAGATGATGTTCAAGTTACAGAAAAGTTGACTTATGAAGAGGTACCTATTGCTATACTAGATAGGCAAGTACGGAGACTTAGAAACAAAGAAGTAGCTTCAGTCAAAGTCTTATGGAGAAATAATAACCGAGAAGAAATGACTTGGGAAGCGGAAGAAAATATGAAGTCCAAGTACCCGCACTTATTTCAACCCCCGGAAGAGATCCAAGATGAGACATCAACATTATGAGGTATGTATGCTTTCTTTTCATGCTTTTGGTCGTGTGTGGCCATAATTTATTGCTATTGTGTTGTAGCCCTGTGAGGCATTGTTATTGTGGGCTGTTGTGACAGGATGGTAGAGCCATATTACGGGGGAAACTCTGGCGAAATTTTTGTAGAATTCCCAAGAACTTAACATTCAAGGACGAATGTTTAAAAGGGGGGAAGAGTGTTACACCTCGAAAAATTTCATGTCATTGCACAATGAATAGACTAACGTAGGGTAAGAAGTACATGATGTTTCTATAAGTAAAAAAGGTACTTAATGGTTCTAATTAAGATTCCAAAGACATTTGAGGCAAGAGAAGAAAGTTCATTAAGAAAGGCGAAGTATACATTGTGTTTCGGAAAGGATTTGCAAAGTACCGAGTTAATGTTGACTTAATGATGTCTTAAAGAAGAGTTATAATGCCTCTTAGATTGTTAATGAAGTGTTAAACAAGTGTTAAGAAGGTTCCATAAGGATTGGAGGCAAAACGGGTCGACGAGGACAAGTTTCGGGGAATTGTAGATTGTACAGTCCTTTACACGGATCGTATAAAAGATACGGTCCCGTATAAGGGTGACCGTATAACCTATCCAGGGGGATGAAAGGTCTCCATTGGAAATATACATTCACTTATACGGTCACACATACGGACCGTAAATTATACGGACCGTATGTGTGTCCGTATAAACTTGGTACGGGACGATTTTTAAGTTTTATAAATAAGGGACCCAAGTTCATTATTTCATTTCTCATTTTTCTCACTCTCCACACTCTCAAGAAGTCTCTAGAACTTCTCCACACTTCATTTACAAGAATTCAAGAGAAATTAAGGATCAACTTCATCAAACCAAGGAAATCAAGTGCAAGAAGCTCAGCTAGGGTTTCATACAAGTCAAGAAATCTCTTGGATTGAAGCTAGGGTTTTTCTCAAGTGAAGTATTTTCATCCAAAGGCTATTCCTACACTATCAAAGGTAAGTTTTATGATCAATTCATGTTATTTAGATTATTGAGAGGTTAAAAGACTTGGATTATAGAAGGAAATAGAAAATGGGTTACAAATATGAGAATAGTGACATTTTGAGTAGTAGCTTAATATGAATCATGATTCTTTGTATGTTATGAGTATAGTTATGTTATAAATGATATTAAGAACATGGGAGAAACATTATATGAGGATGAATGTAATGTTGTATTATGACCATGGTTATGGATGCCCTTGAAATGGAAGTAGGAGAATTGAATAATGTATGGTTGATGAAGATTGTTGAGTATGATATTATGAATATTGTTATTGACATTTGGGAGTTGATATATGATATGGAGAAAGTTGTATAAACAAAGGAGATGCTGCCCAATTTTCTCTAGCTTTAGTTCAAGCATGCTTATGTTATCGATTATCTAATATTAGTACGAACTCTCTTGAAGGTAGAAACGTGAATATTGGAGGGGAACGTTCAAGTGATAAAGTAGCTAAACGAAAAGGTATGTAAGGCTAGTCCCTTCTTTTCTAAGGCATGATTCTTATGACATGATTTTCCTTATTCTCCATGACCTTCTTACATTCCGGAAAATATGAGTCAATGTTTATGAAGAGCTTTTACGAGATGCTATGTTACGAATATATGATAATGATGATGATGAGTCTAAGTCTAAAGATTCCTAAAGCCCATGATATGATATTTCTATGAAGTTAATGATCCTTATATGTTTCTTTGATGTTGTTCATTGTTTCTAGACCCACCTTATAATGTTAGTTCCTTGAGGTGAGGTATGATGATTATGATTACTCCATAATGGAATCGGGGGTTCTCGACCTTACGTCACCCCGATAGAGTTATAGATTGTCTTTGAGTTCTTATGCATGCTTTATGATATGTATATGATGATGATATTACACCGTGCCTAGATGGCCGGACATTTCACCGCTAAGGCGGGGTACATACGATTCCACCATGCCTAGATGGCGGGATATGACACCGCTAAGTGGCGGGCATGAGATGATTACACCGGATGCCTAGATGGCGCGGACATGACACCACTATATGGTGGGCGTTATATATGGTTATATATACGCGGGTTAACGATGATGAATGTATATGATATGTATACATGTGTTTCTTTTGAAGGTTAATCGGGTTATATCTTCTGATGTTTCTTTTTCTTTATTATGCTATTATTATTCATGCCTTACATACTCAGTACAATGTTCGTACTGACGTCCTTTCTTTTTGGACGTTGTGTTCATGCCCACAGGTAGATAGGGAGACGGTGCGGATCCGTAGGAGCTTATCAGCAGATTCATAGGAGCACTCCATTATTCCGGAGGTGCTACTTATGATCATATTCTTTTGTGTATATATATTCTGGGCACGACGGGGTCCTGTCCCGTCCTTATATCTAGTACTCTAATAGAAGCTAGTAGATACGTACGTGTGGGTTGTTGATGTCCCATGATGATCACATTGAACTTTTGTATATCATTTTAGTAGCCGTGAGGACTTATGTATATATATATGGGTTGCTTTGAACACAAGTTAAAAGGGATTCCATATTAGCAATAATATTCATGCTTTGGTCACCTAAGCATTTTATCAAACACTTAGTGGGCATAATGCTCCACAACCTTCATTAATGGTGTTTTCTTCTCCCAATTCCCATTCTATTACTTCTAGGTGATTCTACAATCTCAATTTGATGAAAGTATTATCATTCTTCATCACGCATATGACCATAAGAATCCTAAGTTAATAATCCAAAAATCCTAGCATAGTTCATATGATATTCTCTATCAAACATATTTACGATTCTCCCAGGAACTCATCAATTCACAACTATAAGTGATTAGACAGTAGAAGTATTACCTTTTTGAAGTTCAATCCTCTTGAATTCGGATTCTAGGATTCTTTTGTCCAAGACGAAGATTCAATCGATAATCTATGGAATAGATGATGCTTCTAGAGTTAATCTTTGTTAGATTGATGTAATAATCAATGGGGTTTGAGTAGGAAGTCACCTTGGATGCTTTGTGGAAGCCCTAGGGTGTTTTCTCTCCAAAAAGACGGTTTAGAATGAAGTGGAAAAAGTTTTTCGGAGTTGGGTACATATAAAATTCGAAAAAAGGTCGTCATAATTTAGCCTGGTGCATCGCCCCGAGCATCGCATGGGGCGACGCACTAGGCCTATACTACAAGACCTGATGAATTTTATATTTTTCTTTGATTTTGGCCTGGCGCGGCGCCCGGGGTGTCTCCCTAGGCCATTTCTAACGATGTTCGTTAAAATAAGAATAACTCCTGGCACAAAGCTCCGTTTAGCCTCCACAATATATCGTTGGAAAGTTATTTTAAATATCTACAACTTTCATGCTTTAAGTTTTCTCAAATTCTTAATGTATTTTCACAAAATTGGGCTGGAAGGCAGATGTATCGAAAACTAGCCGATTCTATCGAATCTTAAGCGCCTTACTATTAGCCATCTTGAGACAATCATATCTCCCTACTCCGATCTCTAATAGGCCTGTTCCTTATATGGTTGGAAAGGTATTTCTACGTACTACAATTTTCATTAAGGGTACTTTCCCAAATTGCCAACTAATCAAGGGTTATGGTTTCCCGAAGTAGGTCTATCAACCATTTTCAAAAAACGTTCAAACTTTTAGTTTTTCCACTAAAACTTAACGATACGAGTCCAACCATAGTTCTAAGATACCGGGTAACGAGTAGACGAGGGCGGCGGGTTAAGGATCGAGTTGGACGTTATCTATTGGTATTATTAGGCTTAATGGTCCCTGCTTATTATTATTATTATTACTCAGTTAATGTTCATAATTGGCAGGGGCATAATACATGGAATGTGTGCCCCTAGATCTTAGTATAAATAGAGATTATAATTCCCATATTAAGGACATGAAATAGAAGAGAATTCATACTCACATATACAATTGCTCTATTTTAAAGCTCTTTTCTATTTTGCTAAGCTATCTGTCACAAGCCTGACCGGAGGAACTAGTATCGGGTTCAACCGAGGCTCAGGCTATTCTTAACCTTGCTTTGATTTATTTCATGTTATTCTAATTTATTTGCATATTGTACTAATTTACGGGTCATTTTGATCCACGTGTCCTTGACCACGAACACAAATTCAACTGAACCGTTTTTCGGGTAAACAGTTTGGCGCCCACTGTGGAGCCAGGACAGTTGTTGTTGTCATTGTGACCATCGTTTGTCTTACTAATTTTTCTTGAGTTTCGTGTTTTTCTAAGTATCCATTTCAAGTATGACAGGAGCAAACGACAAGACGAATATTAGAAATAATTCAGATAACTTTTTGATAGGTCTGGAAGGGGTGCCCTCCAAGTACCATTGGATTGTTTGCATCCTCAAGATCCAAAAGGGGATGCAACAGGAGGGGGGCAGGACAGCCGCACCACCGAAGGCAACATTCCCACCGACGAGACTGGTGGTGAGGCAATGCAGATCCTAAGGGAGCAATATTATCGATGAGGGAGGAGATGGATCAGATGACACAAACCATCGTGTCCCTCGCTTCCGGTCTGCCAGTCAAAGTCATGATTCCCGGCAGAGTCCTGACAAATCCTACCAATGGAAACACCACCACCATAGGTAGGGGACAAACCATAGGAAGGAACAGAGATGCTTTCGGCAGTGAGTCCGCTCCCGACGATCCTTTCCAAGCCGAAGTCAAGCGGTTCATGAGAGAAATCACTGGGAAAATAGATCAAACTTCCAAGGAGGCCTAGAAGAATGCCAAGGATTTCCAAAGGCGCTTGAGTCAAATTCCTGAGGCTCCCCAAGTCATAGAAGGCCCCGAGGCAAGAAAGTATATTCAACGAGCGTACAAACCTGAAGCCACTCCGGAATTGATCCCAAAGAGGTTCAAGATGCCCCACATTACCAAGTATGACGAAATGACAGATCCACAAGAGCATATTATGGCTTACACAATGGCGGTGAAAGGCAACTACTTGAAGGAGAAAGAGATCGAGTCAGTCTTAATCAAAAAAATTCGACAAGACCCTCGCTCGGGGGCCTATGACATAGTACTCCCAACTGCCGGAGCATTCAAGTACCTCCTTTGCCATGTTGGCCGATACATTCATCAAAGCTCACGCCGGTGCCAGAAAGGTAAAAACAAGGAAGGCGGACATCTTTCATATCGCGCAGAAAGAATCTGAGCATCTCCGAGACATCTTTACACGGTTCCAGAAGGAACGTATGCTTTTGCCTGCTGTACCGGACGAGTGGGAAGCTCAAGCTTTCACTAAGGTATTAAACCCCTCAAGTTCGGTTGCTTCTTGAAAGCTCAAAAAGAACCTCCTGGAGTTCCAGGCTACTACCTGGGGGGACGTGTACAACAGATATGAGTCAAAGATTCGAGTCGAGTATGATTTACTGGGGGCTTCCTCAATAAATTCCCCTACCAAGACGGACAAAGGCTTCGGCCCAGATCAAAATTCATCGAAGAATTATTTCCAACCATACCCACCTCCTGAAACGACCAGTGGCGGGCCAGGCTACCGGATCGTTGGAAGCACCGAATGTAAACAAGAAGGAAAACCACGGGAAGAACGGTTTCGAGCTGCAGCCCAAGAATAATCAATCCAGGACCGCTCCGAAGGGGATAGAGTATCCTAAGCTCTCAGATTACAACTTCACCATCTGTGAAGCTCAAATGGTGTCCATACTGAAGTCCCATCCGGCATCACGCCCTCCTAGACCATTGCAGTCGGATCCTAGTACTCGAGATCAGACGGTTTAGTGCGAGTTCCATGGGACCCCAGAGCATAAAACCATAGATTGCAGACACCTCCGGGAGGAAGTGGCTAACATGCTCGCCAGGGGTCATCTTCGGGAGTATCTCAGTGAAAGGGTGAAAAATAACTATGGTAGAGTTGGATTAGATGAAGAGAAAGGTGCACCCGGTGCTCCACCACATGTTGTTACGCCCTATTTTGAACGAGTCCAAGATAGTTTGCAACTTCACGGTTCTTCTAACTGGTTTAAAAAAAGTTAGAGTCGCCACCTAATTTTTTAAGGAAAAATAGGAAACCTATATGTATTTGTGTGTCTACTCCATTTTTAGTCCATGAAACCTATAAGATTCTAGATAAGGGTTTTATTTACCCCGAGGGGAAGGTATTAAGCATCCCTCAGAGCCTACCCGAAGACAGTCCTTAGATTTAGTTTAACTGAACACTAGAGGGGGATTATCTATGTGTTTATCATTATTATTACCTGTTTTCAAAATGTTATGACCTCATGAAAAGCTACACTAGGCGATAATATACTAAGTATATACAGTGTAAAAAAAATGTATTTATATCAAGTATTCATAAAGATTGTATAGTAAAAAAAGAATATATAAAAGAGTATAAAGAGAATGTACCTCGTAAGTATAAAAGTATATCTGTTAGTACAAAGAGTGTATATATATGTTAGTGTAAAGAATGTGTAACTATATTAAGAATATTAAAAAAAATGTAAGACTAAAAAAATATATATATCAAGGAATTAAAGAAGGTGCGTCTATGTAATGTGCGTCTATGTATATTAAAAGAATGTATGTGTATTAAACATATAAAGAACATATTTCTAGTGTAAAAGAGTGTACGTCAAACCTAAAATGTATAAAGAATTGTATAACTAGGTATATTAGTGCATAAAGAATGTAAAAATAATTTACGAATATTCATTGGTGTAAAGATTTTATATAACGAAATTATTCAGAAAAGTGAAGTTTATTCGACTTGTTTCTACCATTTAGTTAAAAAGAATGTTTGTTTAATGAATATCCTATCAAAAGAATAAGGAACAAAATAATTGTAAAAAGTATTGGTAAAAAATAAGTATAAGGAATTGTGGATAAAAAATGAGTGAAAATGTGTAATGCCTCTAAAGAATAAAAGATTTGTAAATGGACGACTTAATATTTGCCTAGTGTCAAAATGTGGATTTAACTTAATTAAAATATGTATTAGTGTACACGAAACAATAAAATGTAAGTTGTATGTATTAAGAGTGTATAAAGAATATAAAATAAAGGATGAACTAGTATTTTTGCCTAAACGTCAAAAGTGTGAATTTATTTAACAAAGTATTTTTACCAAGTCAATTTAATCTAGTTATGAAAGTATTCATGCCTAAGTCTTGCCTAAAGCGAATGACAATTTTAAGTTTAACAAACAAGGCGACAAGTAAATAAACATATCAACCCGTCATTCCAAAAATAAAGTTTCCACTATACTATGAGTTTATGTTTTGTACAGTTATAAAAAAAAATGCGAAAAGTAAATACAAATAGTGATTTAATGAAGTCTTCGGGTTCCTTTCGAGTGTCGTCTTGGGAATGTATCTCCGAGTACCTGTATAAACACTGAGTAAAAGTGTTATTAAGAGAATAAATAACTATAGAATGAATTAAAGAAATAATGAATAAATTTAAAAAAAAAAAAAAAAAACCGTCTTTTGTACATAGAAGGCCTTGAAAATCGACAGAAATTTCTTCATCGGCCAATTGGGTGTAGTAGTTCTTTATCAAATTCAAAGAAGACAAAATAGTCCAACTAGTGGAGGGACAAAACCAAACGAAAATGAAACAACTTAAACTAGTAACAGAGTAAAAAAAAAAAAGCCAGATATTAGTGAACCAAAATGTAAAAACAGTCCAGTATTCATCATTGGCCACCGAAGAAGTATGTTCTGAGTATAAACCAACAAGAGTAATGTAAAATAGTCTGAAAATGGCAAATGTAAGGGTGAGTAGCAAGTCAAAAATGTGAATCCAGTCGAGAATCAGCCCATCATTAGACACACAAACAAAACACATTTAGAGCCCGTTTGGATTGGCTTATAAGTTGGCTTATAAGCTGTTTTCAGCTTTTGGTGTTTCTTAGTAAAGAACAAAATCATTTTTGTCTTAAAATAAGCTCAAAAAAAATAATTGCCCCATTTTGACTTGAAACCTTTATCTAAAAGCGAACATATGTGAAAACATGTTTTTATAAGCCTGGGAAAAAAAATAAGTTGACTACCCCAACTTATTTTTTTCAGCTATAAAACGCAAACAGCTTATAGAAATAAGCCAATCCAAACGGGCTCTTAGCTATACAGAGCCACGATGGCATCTCCGGCCAAATCTTTGCTTAAAATCCAGCAACCAAAACAACCGTAAGCGAGCAAAAAATGTAAGAATCAGCTGTAGAAAACCACAAATAACTATACGAAACAGAGACAAGAACAACTGGGTATCGAAAAAAAAAAAAAAAAAAGCTTAGGACGAGGCCATGGAAACTAGCCATGGCGGATGCCGAAAGACACCCATTCGCCGGAGCACAAAGACTCCGGCCAGATCTGGAAAAGAAAGAAACAAAGGGAGGCACGCCCATGAAATCAAAAATAAAACAACGAAGAAAAGGAAAGAAAGAGAAGAAAGTGAGGCGGGCAGCGCTTAGCGGTGGTGGCTGGCCGCGTCATAGTGGTGGTGTGGGTTGGCTGGACGGAGGGGTGTGGTGAGGAAGATGAAAGGCAGTGTTTTCTGTTTGTGGGGGTCGTGGTGGCTATTTCGCCGTGGTTCGTTGATATCTCCAGCGCCGTGGGTTCGCCGGAGCTGGACAGTGGGGGTAGTGGTCGGCGTCAAGGGAGAGAGAGAGGGAGACGAAGTGGGGAGTGAGAGGCGCGACTGTGGTGTGGTGGTTGTTGTTGTCTCGTTGTCTCCGTCCGTCCGGTGATCAAATCCGGCGGCGGCGAAATGGCGGAGAACAGAGGGAGATGGGCGGTGTAGGGGCTGAAAATGGAGAACGGAAGAGAATGATAGCTATGGCTTTTGTTTAGAATAAAAATCTGAAAATTTTTGTGTGTCTTGTGTGTGGAAGATTGTGTAGAAGGTTGTAAATAAAATTAACCCCTCCCTTTTCCTTCATAATACAAAATGGCCCCTTGTTTTGTCCAAAAAATAAAAGAATACACCTCCTTGTCCCCTTTACCCCTTTTAACCCATGTGTAAAAATGTATTAATCAATGGATGAAGAACCTAACCCATCACTTCAAGTGTCACCTTTCTAAAAGTGACAAGACCTTGACTTGATCGAATTCTTGCTCTGCGTTTAAAAATTAATTGCTCCGATTTTCTCTACACGGACGGACTGTACTAAAATATAGCTAACTGATACTGGTATAAATAATAATGTAAGTATAAAATTTAAATATTAATGTATAAGATATCAAAATATACAGGCTATAAAATTAAGAAACAATTATTGATTGCACAAAAAAAAATGGTAGTATTCGTTGTACATGTGCAAAAATAATGATTCTTGAAAAATGACAATAAATTGATAAAATTCCTAAAATAAGGATAATCATCAATAAATTATCAAAAAATGTAAAAATGTCTAAAAAATTCTATTTCGTGCTCTTTAAGGAATCAGGACCACCCGAAACGTTAATTTTAAGCACGGCGAGCCAAAATTAGGTGTCAACACATGTCATTAACATGATTTTTGGCGGATCCATGATTGCTGGGACCAGTTTCACTGCTTCCAGGAAAATAAAGATCTTGGTAACACGGGAGAAAAGAACTCGGGACTTCCCAGAGGAGGATTTGATTACTTTCTCTGACGAGGATGTAGTGGGCATTACTTTACTTGATAATGACGCCTTGGTTCACTGTGTTTATTGGCTGCTGTCGAATAAGGCGTGTGATGGTTGATCCGGGGAGCTCAGCTAATATTCTCCGCTGGAAAGCAAAAAGCGAGATAGTCTAATGGAGAAAATCATACCGAGGCAGGACACTGCTTCAATATGTCTAGTGAAACTACCAAAGGCGAGATCGACTTACCAGTGGAAGCCGGAGGGGTTATCAAAGTACAAAGTTCTATGTAATCGACGACGATATGCAATATAACGCAATATTTGGGAGGCCTTCGCTCCATGACATGAAGGTTGTCCCTTCAACATTACATTTGCTTCTCAAATTTCCTACTCCAGAGGGGATCAGGCAGATCCGAGAGGAGCAGCCGGCATCGAGGGAGATGTTTGCGATCGAGGAACCCACAACAGTTGAAAGTCTAGGCGCACCTATTCAATAGCAATTACAGGATCTGAAACCCACATTAGTTGCAGTTTAACATATTTCGTCAGAGGACAAGAATGATGTGGGACTGGAAAAAGCTGAAGATGAGTACAGAGTTCCAAGATACTTTCAGCTTGCCGACGACTTACATTCCACCAATTCTTCGATTGAGGAGCTCGAACAGATCGCCTTGCATCCAGATTAAGCCAAACGAAAGGTATACATAGGCATGGGGCTGACCCCGAAGCTCAGGGAGGCAATACTTAATTATTTGACAGATAACTGTGACTGTTTTGCCTGGTTCCATAAGGATATGATAGGTATACCTTCGGACAAGGAACATACAAGCTCGGGCTGGACCTCAGTTTTCTACCGGTGCACCATAAAAAGTGGCCCATTGCTGAAGTTCGAAATAGGTTTGTCAAAGAAGAGGTATCTCATTTGTTAAACATAAGATCTATCCGGGAAGTAAAATATCTAGACTCGTTGGCAAACACAGTCGTAGTACCAAAAAAGGGCAATACATTCAGAATGTGCATAGATTTTAAAGACCTAAATAAAGCCTGTCCAAAGGATTCATTTTCGCTACCGAGCATCGATCAAATGATCGATGCCACGGCCGGTCATGAAGTAATGAATTTCCTCGATTCCTACTCCATGTATAACCAAATAAGGATGCACCCGGAGGATCAAGAGAAAACTTCCTTCAACACCAATTTTGGTACTTATTGTTATAGTGTAATGCCCTTTGATTTGAAGAATGCTGGAGCCAATTACTAGAGGCTTATAAACAAAATATTCGAGCAACAGATAGGAAAGGCAATGGAAGTATATATTGATGATATGTTAGTTAATAGTCTCTGTACTGGGTACCATTTAAGTCAATTGCAGGACATATCGATTTCGGTAAAATTCGGTACTCCCAATCCAAAGTACGACTTGGCGCAAGAGCAGCCCAATACGAAGGCAATGTTGGTGCACTTGGATTTACTAGAAGAACGGAGAGATGTGGTACGTGTTCGGATGATCGCCCAAAAGCAACGGATGGAACGTTTCTACAATCGTCGTACTGACCTCCAACACTTCAAAGTCGGGGACTTGGTACTTCGGAGGGTGGCGCACAATACCTGAGATGCCAGTGCTTGAGAGCTCAGACCAATACCTAGAAGGTCCTGACAAGGTAACCGGTGTAGCGGGCGTTGGGAATTTCTAAGTTTAACCGACTCGCACATACCTCATAAAAGAGAGAGATATCCTGGGGAAGTACAGTTATGAATCGTACCGGGAAAGTCGGAAAAACCCGCCAACCACTTAATTGAGCTCTAAAGGACACATTTTAGAGTCGTCACCTAATTTTTAGGAAATTAGGAAAATCAGTTTGAAAAGAGTTCATTTAAATCTATTATTTAAAAGAAACCTAATCTACCAAAGTCTAAGTAAGGGTTCTGGTGATCCCTCAGGGAAGGTGTTAGGCACCCCGGTATCCGCTCAATTGCGGTTTACTTACGGGTTCTAATAATTTACCTTATGATTATAAATTGTTTTGGACAAAAATTGTTTAAGTCTAGATTTCCGCAATAAAAAGGGTGTCATTTACATGCAAGAAATTCGTTTTTAAGAAATCGTCGAAGTATAATTTCGCTCAAAATTGAGCGTGGGTGTCGGACTTGAACACCTAAGCTAATACCCGAAGGCTCTTAGCCTAGGTAAGACTCCACGTAAGTCCACCCAAAAAGGTTTTTTGAAAAAAGTGTTTAAGTTTATGAAAATAGTTTTCTGAAAATAGTTTTAACATACTATATATACCGTAATTGTTTATAATATGCTATTTATTTTAACCTATCAATCATACTCTTTATTTAGCCAAATTTTAATCCATTTTTATGCATATTTACACAATTCTCAAACGTTCAAAATCAGTCCATAAGTTTTAAAACAGTCCAAAACGGTGTCAGGTAGTTCAGCCCCCCAAAGTTTCAATAGTGTCAATTCAGTCCAATAATTTTCCCAAGTCTAGCGTTCCGAGTCCAAAACAGTCTCTTAATCTGTTTTTTTTTTATTTATACACGAGTTGAATTTAGTAAAAGAGATCAGTTTTAGCGACTCTAATTGTATGACAATCATATAAAGGTTCCAATACATTGAATTTAAAGGCACAAATATGAATTTAAATTGCATAAAGTAAAGAGTAAAGATTTTGGGCCGACCAGCCCAAACGAAGGTATTATGCAGGCTGGTCCCTAAGTCCATATGTATGATCCATTTTGCTCCGAATTTGTTCGACTCGATCTAGATACATTAGTGGGCCCCGTGGGGGCTCACCAATGAGTTTGGGTGGACAAGGATACAAACGGGTATGTACAATATTAGTATATTACTCAACATAGCTAAGAGCTAAAATAAATTACAAAGCCAAAAGATTAATCACATCGACTTGGGCCGAGCCCATATTTATTAATAACCAAAACTGCAAATAACATCATAAACAAAAGGCCCAAGGCAGAGCCCAAAGGCTGAATACAAGGATACATAAGGAGACATGAAGGACCAAAAGAAGTGCAGCCCAAGTTCCAAAGGTGCGGATGACAGGCCCAACAACAAATCCAAACTGTTTTCTTCTCAATTTTTTTCTAAGTGTCTAGCTGTAGTATGCATGATATACCATTGATATACTAAAATAGAGAGCAAAACCCATAGAAGGCATACCCTCTATATACCTTAATATACACCATATATCCAGCATATATATATATATATATATATATATATCCTTGAATACCAACTTAGATCACACAGGAAACGTCAAATCTACCCAGTAATCCCACAACCCCCAAGCTCATGTTTTGGCTATTTAAGCAAGGCTAAGTAATCAAGCACAGTTGCTAGGCTAGCTATCGCAAAACAAAAGTACTACTGAGGGCTCAACAAACATTAGATGAGGAAATAGACAGCTTCAGGCAATGCAAGAAAAGCTTAAGGCAAGACATAACAAGTGTTTTGAGGCTTAGGAAATAGCAATAGCACAATTAGGAAGGGACTAACAAGTTCATGATAGCAGACAAGTAGCCACAACAGTAGGCGGATAAGGAAACAAGGTAGTAAAAAAAAATTTGAGAGTAAAAATGACAAAGCAAAGGTCACAGTGATCACACTCAAGAATCTTAATTCCTAGTTCTTCTCCAGTAATTAATAGAGACAAGGTGAAGCATTATTTAGCCAAGAGTTCATTTTCAGTGAAGAAGTGATTAAACCAAGTGCCAGCAAACCATTTTAACCCATTCCCCTTATCAGAAGTTTCAAAGGCAAATTTTTATGGTTCAAAGTCATTTCATACCAATTCTAGCTCAAGACAAGTCTAAGTATCAAGCAGATGCAGAGTGCAGGTTTTGCAGATGACATATGGATTTTCAAACACTAGTTTAGGGCTTACTCATTGGTCCAAAGGTTCAATTAATGACAAAGAGATTGTCTCAGTAAGCAGCCTCATAGGGGACATTGCCTGAACCTCATAATGAAAGTATGCACATAGTCTTATTCTCAAAGTTTAAACACAAAGGTCTTCTTGCAAGTGTGAGACCAAACAAAGATTGCCAAGGACCAGCAACAGGTCCATAATAAGATGGAGGGAACATGATGCTACTCTAGGTGTAAATATGATTCAAATGCACTCATATCAAGTCACTAGTGGCATGAAACATAGACAAGAACAGATATAGGTCCATGGAAATCATAACTGGAAAAGAGGCTAATACTGCCTATCTTTGGGTCAAACAAAAGTGTGCCAAGTAGATTTTAACTTAAATAGGTAGATAAGAGTAGGGATCACATGTAGAAGAGCTTCAGAAATTCTCAGCAAGCTACAAGATGAACAGAAGTATGCAAGTGTTGTACCTGTTTTCCTTAAAGGCCTCTTAGCTTCAATTTTACATTATACTAAATTCATTTAAGACTCAACTCTCACATTATAGCCTCAGATAGGAAGATTTAATCAAAAGTTCAGTTTTAAAAACTAGGAAACAAGTTAAATGACAGATAGGATATAAGTTTTGTAAGTACAACAGATCCTCAAGTTCAAAATCCTACAAGCTTGATTCCAAAATCAACCTAAGGTGGCTTATCAGTTAATCCATTTAGACATGATACAAGGAAGGGTCAAAACTTTGTTTTAGTTACAAGTTGGTTCTCCATAATACACAAAATATAAATGAAAATATGAAATGCAAATGCAAGTCAGAACAACTGAGAATTCAAACAAGGAAAGACTCAGCATCTAATCTGAAAACTATACTCAAAGAGAGAAGGTACATAATGCCTAATCCTAAGTTAAATGATGATATGTCAAAGCGCACAGATGACTCAGAGAATGGGTGGGGATAGGACATACAAGTTGCAGGATCAAATATAGAAAAGAAAAAAAAACATAGCTTGTTATATCACTTAGTTCCAGATCTCTCTTTAGGTTCAATTTTAGTTTTTTCCTCATATCCCTAACTTCTATCTAGTCTAGCAAGCAAAGGTATTCAACACTTATCTAATCAAAACATACTCACAGAACACATTATACAATAGCCTGGACAAACCACAAATTTAAGAAGAGAAAGCAGTCATTGCAGGATCACAAACAACTCCAAAACACTGGCTTAGCCCTCTTTCTTTCAATTTTAAACAAGAAGACAAGTTCTCTTATTTTTCTAGATTATTTTCCTATAACAGTTCCCAAAACAAGTAGCTAACATACTTAGAAGATCAGATAAGACTCAAATTAATCCCAAAATCAACAAGACAAGCTGTAAATCCATCAAATTCCTACTTTTGGACAAGTTTTTCAGTTTTAGGGGGACTTGAGTCATATTTAGCAGTCTCACAATACACAAAGTAGACTAAGAAGTTCACTTTTTAGTTCTTCTAAAGCTTCAGCAAGGTTCAGAGGTTATAATGTGTGAATAAGTGAGGCAAAACAATCACAAGAACATAGAGGTCCCTTTTTATAGCTTTCAACATAGTTTTGGACAAAAATCATTTGACAACCAACCATAAACCAAACCTAATACCTATACCTTGTTTAAAAAATCATTCTGCCTTAGATTAATGACCTAATTTGAACTCAAAGCCACTCAACTAGGATCAAAAGAACACAGGATCCTTAAACAGTAGCAAAACAACACAAAAAATGGAAAAATGCCTCAGAATCTTCAATCATGCCAATGTAATAGTTACCAATGATCAAACAAACAAATCTACTTCATTTTAAATATTGTTTTGATCTAGATACCTACTAATTAATACTTAAACAAGCCTTTAACCTTCGTCATTTTAGCATTATAACACAGTAGCTCAATAAGCCCAATAGAACAGTAACTAAGCAACTTTTAAACAAACATAAACCATATTAAAACATACAAGTAAGCTAGGTTGTATGAAGCAGTAACTAAATCAAGTTAAATCAAGCATAAAACAAGTTAATACATGTAAATAAGCTAATAACAGGAAAGAAACAAGTTAGAAAAAGACATTACCATTTAGTAGGGCAACCAAAAGATCAAAGGGGAGGGGTTGGATCAACACTTCAAATATCAACACCTAAGATTCCTTTTAAAAAAGAAAACAATCTTTTCTTTTGAATTTTTTGTAATATCTTGTAGTATATTTCGGATAATATATGTATAATGTAAGTATATTGTAGTATTTCAGTGGTATATTTAGGTGTATGTATTGTATTTTGTAGGCTAGGGTACTTAGTATTGTTTCAACTTAGGAATTTTTTTGGAAAAAGAAGAAAAAAAGAAGAAGATCCTAAGCAACCATGTGGCCTGCTATTTATAGTAATCCCCTAGGGTTTAGGGGAAAAGGGGGTAAAAATCCTTTTCCCACAGATTCCCTCTCAAATTCTCAACCTTAAAATTCAAACCATTCGAATTCTTTTCAAAGGACAACAGAATTCTCAACAAATTACCCCAATTAGTACCATGACCAATCAGAAATGGTACACATCACACAATATAACAAAATACAGCTAATTGTACTAAAAAATTTAAGCAAAAACCTGGTAAAATTCCAAATCAACAGAGTAGTACACCTAGTCATCAAAATAGGACAAATAACAACGAATTAACGGTAAAATCGTACAAAGGGTAGGATAGAAACCCTTAACCCGTACCCAAATCTGAGAGTTTCCCCATGGGTGTTTGCTTCCATGTGATAGAGTGCACAAGATGGCTAAGGACTCGAGGTCCCGCCCATGGCAACTCTATCACAGCAAAACCCCGGGTAACATCCCAAAAAATGAGTCAATCGAGCATGTAACATAGTATTCAAAGGAAAATAAACCTGGTACTCGTGATTTAGGACAAAATGCCTAAAAACCTGGTGAGAATGGCCATGGAATCAGTCGTGGAGGAAGAACCCTAGAGGTTCGTTTGTATTGCCTGAAGAAGAACGAGGGATCGGGCTTAGGTGAAAATAAGAGATGGGGGCTGGAAGTTTGTATTTTACAAACTTCCATCCTTTTTTTTTAAACAAATCCCCCTCAACTTTTAAAAGTTAAAATTAAAACCCCCCTCATTGATTTAGATCAATTAATAACTAAATAATACAAACAACGTATATGTTATATCCCGTATTTTTTATACGACGGATTATTCGTAAGCTAATCAACATAAATCCAAGGACAAGATTATTTTTGGATATGAGACAAGGACGTTTAATCCCCGATATTAATATGGCACGACTTGCTTGCAAATTTCTATTAGTGTAGAAATATTAGTGGAGATTAGGGATTAATTAATCATGATTAGATTATTAAGTGGGAATTAGTGATTAATTATGATTAATTAGCCTAATTAGACCACTAAGTGGGCCCCACCAAGACATGGCTGAATATGATTGGCTCATGGATGTTAATGGGACACATGTCATGTGGCTGGACACATGTCAACCATATGGACAGCATATATATATTAAATTGATGACCAAGCTGATCATAATTCATCTTCCAAAGTTGAACAAGAGAGAGAAGCTCACGGCCACAGCCATGGCAGCTCCACCAAGTTCACGGCCAGCCCTTTTTTTTTTCCAACACCATTAAATCACCAATTTCACTTTGATTTGGAGAGAAGGTTACAATAGCCATGGCTGCCAACTCACGGCCATGGCAGCCCTTAATCACCCAAGTTTTTGATAGCAAAATTCTTAATTTCCTAGAAGTGTTCTAATCATTCAAAGGAGGCAGCAACATAGGGATTTAAATTGAGGAAGAAGGAGTGGTGCAATTGGTGTAAGAAGTGGTACAATCTATCCAAATTAAATTAAGGTAAGACTTCTTCTTTTGTTATGAAATTGAAGTTAATGATGTTGTAATGGAGAGATTAAGTTGTATTAAGTGGAATTGGAAGTAAGAAAATTGCATCATTAGTGTTGGTGTTGGAATGGACAGAATTGAAGTTGTTTAAACTAGATTGGGTTAATTGTTGTTGTTGTTGTTATTATTGTTATGGATTATGTGTTAAAAGTGAAGGAATCATATATGTTAATGTTGAGATGTGGTTTGGGCCGTGTAGGGGGTTGTTCTAATTAGAAATGGTGAATTAATTTTAATTAGTATTGTGGTTGTTGTTGTCATGGATCATATGATGAAAGTGAAAGAATTTGATGGTTAAAGTTGAAGTTGTATTTGTTTTGTGGGCTGTTTTAGGGACTTCTTGTGAGATTAAGGTAATTTTCTCGCTTATGAATAATTGATGTTGTTGTCGTGTATGTGTCGATATGATTAACAAATTTGGATGAAAAGAGTGTATGAGATAATGTATAAGAAACGTATGTGGTTTGCTTGGTGTATATGTAGACGTTCGTGAGATTATCGGGCATCTCTATGTTGTTAATTAGGGGTCAAGTTTTGGGGCATGTTGTTGTTCTTGTTAAATTGGAGGACTAAGTATAGTAAGATCATGCATTGTGTTGTTGTAATGTTGGACTATTGTAAGGTCGTTGCGATGAAGTGTTGTAACTATAGATTATTAAGAGTAACTTGAATATGTCGTAGTCGTATGTAGATTATTATCGAATGTTGTAAAATGTGGGCTGATTGGAATGTCATGCGGGCTGTTCGGAGTGTTCTCGAATCTTGTCTTGATTAGTCTCAATATAGTACTTGAACGTGTGGTTGTTGATGTTGACTTGGTTGTTATGTAGTTGGTTTGAATATAAGGGAAACGTCGTCTAATTTTCTAGAAAGGAGCTATTAACGTTGGAATACGTTTTGAATCTCCCCGTAGCTTAACCATAGTTCTTAACGTCTTAATATAGGTTGAGACACTTCGGGCAGCGTATACGTATTGTATCTCGGATAAGCGATGAAGGTATGTAAAGTTATCCCTTCTTTCTTTTGGCATGTCTTAGATATAAGTGATGTATGATATGAGCTTTGGGGTAATTCTATTCATAAGTTTCGAGTGTGATTCATGATCCTTATTCACTTCTTGATGTTAGAACTCTTAAGGTAATTGAGCTATTGCATCTCAAGTCTTCTATATGCTGGATAGTAGTCGGCATGTATAAGCTCCTATTCTTAGAGACTCTACGATGACTAATGTTCTTGACTTCCGTAAGCGGTTTCACATTATCTTGATACATGTCTATGGTTCCTAAGGCTCCATTTGATATAGTCCATAGTGACGTTCAGAGGGTACGTAACATGACTATCGCCTTTGATATTCGAGTGTTAGTTCATTCTACACATTTCATCAAGTCTCAGATGATGATTTAGTTTGTATATGGTTGCTCTCTACTCTGCTCGTGCACGCTGTTATTATATCTTTCACCGAGTCCCCTGATGGGCCGGGTATGTATTCGTGCACAGTTTCACTGCGTTGTTCACCGAGTCCCTCACTAGAGGGCCGGGTACGATATATGTATATGATGATATGATGATATGATGATACGATGATATGATGATGTGATGATGGCACCGAGTCCCATGATGGGCCGGGTATGGTATACATGTATACGACTTATTCACCGAGTCCATAATGGCCGGATATGGTATATGATATAGCTATGCATGATTTTATTTCATAAGGCACGTGTACGTTGATTTCTTGATTATCATACTTGTCTCTCCGGAATCTCTACTTCGCTATGATCTTCCTTATTGTATTTCATGCTTTATATACTCGCACATATCTCGTCGACCCCTTTCTTCGGGGGGGCTGCGTTTCATACCCGCAGGTACAGATACTCGCTTTGGTGATCCTTCAGCTTAGGACTTCTACTCAGCTGTCTTGGAGTGCTCCATTGTTCCGGAGCCTAGACTTTTGATACAGATCTTTGATGTATATGTATATATTTATCCAGGGGTACGGCGGGGCCCTGTCCCGTCATATTTCACTATTGATACTCTTAGAGGTCTGTAGACATATGTGTGGGTTGTGTATAGATGTTGTACAGTTGTGTCATTATGACTTATTTTGGGATGTTCCCGTACGTAGTGGCAGCCTTGTCGGCTTGCGTATATATATATATTTTGGGATGTGGTATGTAGTGGCAGCCTTGTCGGCTTGCGTATATATATTTGGGACGTTCCCATACGTTATGGCAGCCTTGTCGGCTCGTGTACTATGTTATCTTTTGATTGGTTGTGACTCCTCAGGAGACAGGTTACCTACATATATACATGTGACGTTCTGAGATAACGTTTTGTTTTCGAAAGCTTCCATATTACGTTGAGACTCAGTTTGATTATGTCTAACAGATATGTATACGAGTGTCCAGCTCGGGCACTAGTCACGGCCTACGGGGGTTGGGTCGTGACAGTATAATCAACTAAATAGTTATTTTAGGCTAATTAAAAATTTAAAAACTCGTGAATTTAGAAAATTAGTTTTAAAATGAGTCTAATATTGATATAGTTCCGGAGAACATTTAAAAGCGTGAAAAATGCGGTTAAAATGAGCAGTAATTCATATGTTATCTTGATTAACAATTTTCCCGAGATAGACGGAGCGGGATGCGTATCTTCTTTTTAAACCAAATTTGTAAAAGTAAATAACTCGTAGTTTCTTGTAATTGTTGATTTTATGAAAAGAATAATTAAACGTCAATTTTTTGGGATTTTAAAATTTTAAGGGCATCCTTGCTCCGTCTTGGACTCGGGAAATATGAAAATTAAAATATACATTCTACGCGGTGAAAATTAGGTGTCAACAACCGGCATTGGAGGTAGGGGATCATACCAGCTGGAAGATTGAAACGGCAACAAGGTCCCAAGCAATTGGAACGTTAGCTTCCTCAAAATGTATTATGTCTGATCGGAGAAACCGTTACCGGTGGTGTTGTACTCTTTTTTCCTTCGTCCGATTTTTGTCCCAGTTGGGTTTTTCCGGCAAGGTTTTTAATGAGGCAGCATCGTTCGGTTATTCAAACGTTTTCCCGGAGGCATTCACCGGTGCTTGAAACTTCATTCTTTACTCCCAAACACTGGGAGGGCTATGTATACACTAGTATGGAGCTATGAGACTTGGACTTGGCTCGAAAGTCAAACGTTTGAGTCTGCAACCATAATCGGGGAGTGCCAGGACAAAAAGTATAATTATGTGTAATCGGACTGACCACACTAGATAGCAATCCTACTTATGTTTTGTAGCTCAAACTGAGAAAGTTAGTGGAATTAATAAAATTTTCCCTTCTTTTGAAAAATCTTTGCCACGGAAAGCAAATACTTTAAACGGATGCAATTTTAAGCATCCCGAAAACTTGTGCCAAAACGAACTAGAGACGTCCTTTTCTAAAGCACCGAAAAATAAGGGCCCTCTCTTATTAATAAAGCCACTTCCGATAGTTTAAAGGAAAAAGGAAAGAAGGTTAAAATTCGGACATAATAACAACCAAACAAAAAAATTTCCGGCATGACAACCGGAATCGGTTCTAATAAATCTTGTAGGGAATTGGCAGTTTAGATTGATAAACTGCATCGGTTCTAATATAATTACATTCTGCATCTCCATTTCTCTCTGCATTTGTGCGTTATGTTATTTTTTAGTTCTTTTATATTCATGAATTCTTTATGTGATTACTTTCCAAAGGTCTTCATTTTTTTTTTTTTTGGCTTTTCATAATGTCACGTGACTTTAAGTTGCATATGTGTATAAAAAAAAAATCTACATATTATCTAATGTAGTTTGCATATGCTTGCAGGATAGAAGGACCGATGTTGACATGAAAAACATTTGCCTACATACTTTCACTTATGTTGATTAAGTGAGATCGGGTAAAGTACCCGTATAATCTTTATAAGAATATGATGTTTTATGATCTTTTGACTCAAGTACTGTGTGTAATCAGGGGCGGACCCACATATGTCATTGTGGGTGCTTGAGCACCCATTATTCCCTATACGGAACTCATATTGGGTGCAGTGGTTGTTGGGGGCAAATATGTGTGTTGTCAATGAAGTCACTTACCTTGGATCGATTCCCGGATTAAGCATTTTGAAAGCGTTTGTTCCTTTTTTCCTTATTTACTTTTTATTTTAATTTATTTATTCCTTCTATTGTTGCTCCTAAAATCAGTTTTTTTTTTTTTTTCGTTTATTTGCTTTCTTTTTTTACTTTCCTCTTTCTCTTCTTTTCGTTCCCAACACTAACTGAGAAAGCTTTTCTCTCTCCCTTTACCCTTTTAGTTCTCTTGTTCCACTTAAAGAAACTCCTTTTTTTTTTTTTCTCTCTTTTTTGGTTCTTTCTTCTCTATTATATTATTGATTAAAAAGTTTTACAACAAATTTAGTGTATTAAATATTTTCAAAATATGAAAATGTCAATAATAACTGTGAATATAATGTTTTCTTATATTAAAATGATAATATCTACAATAGTTTACAGGTTAGACATTTTTATTACCTGCTCTATACTCCTACTTCCGCTAAATATAGTGGAGCACCCATTGCTTTAAAATCCTGAATCCGCCCCTGTGTGTGTTACATGTTAATTGCTAAGAAGGGATGATGTATTGTAGAAAACTGCAAATTGTTGTTCTAAGACTTAGAGGGGGTTAGAGATACAACTCAAAATTGCTAATTGCACTAAATAATAATTATTAATATTAATGATATATTTTATAATAGATTCATAGAAAGACGTACTTCATCCATTATTAGTATGATAGAATTGTTATTTTCTTCTCCAAAATAATAGAGTACTTAACTGTACTAAAATTAAGTTAATTACTTAACTATACTAAAGGTTATGCCAAATAAACCCCTTTTTAAGTAAATATATGATTCTATTACTCTATTAATCATCGGGTTTATGCAACAGAAGGAGTCTTATTATATATGTGAATAATTTGTTATAATTATATTAGAGAGTTCTTACATTTTCTTTTATTGTTTATCATTGAGCAACAAATTTTTGCTGATGTTTTCAAACGAAAAATTAATCTTTTTGAGTGTGGTTAGTTTTCTTGAATTGTTTCTAACAATGATAATTGTCTAAGCTGACGTTTTACAGTGTTTAAAGTAAGTTGAATGATTTCTTTCTTTTACCTTGAGCATTTTTTATTTTCTTATGAAGTAATTGATTCTATTCAAGGCATCCAGAAGATGCAAAGTAGTTACAAAAGATTGAGCACAAAAATGTCAGCTCTAGTACATAACTAAAGAGCAAACAAAATCTAAAAGGCTATCAAGGGAATCTATTGGGGTTTTTTATTACATTAGGGGGCAGGGGATTACAATGTGAGGATTCGAACCCTCACCAACAAGGTGAAAGTTCGCCCAACCAACTGAGCTACTAGCTAGATCCCTACCTATTGGGGATAAAAAGGCCGAATTATGTAAATAAAAAAGACATTTAGCTTGAACATTTTTGTACAATGTTGATCAAGTGTGTTAAAAAAATAAGGGTAGACAAATGAGTTTTGTTTTTGTTTTGGAGTCATAGCTGGTAATTGTTTAGACCTAGGAACTTAACTACATGTTAGCAAAAGAATGATAATGCATAATTTTTTTTGTTGTCGATACGTAATTGTTTTAGACTTAATAGAAAAATGTGTGGCATGATTATAATTGAAATTTTATGAAGTGCTCAAATAAATAAAATAATCCTTCTTAATATGATAATAATTTTTAATGTTGTCCGCGTATCGCGCAGGTACTAATACTAGTATAGAGAGTAAGAGAGAACTTTTTATTCATTCTTCCAAGTATGTTTTAAGTGTGTAAGTACAACACCTATCGTACCACTATTTATACTACTAGATAGAGGGTAGTCAAAAGGTGGACATAAACATGGCAATAACTATGAAGGTTATGGGGTAAGACCATGGAGATATGAGGATTAATATTTACATAATGAGGATAGGAGGGGGGAGATGTAATAGCCACATCATGGAGAAGAGTAGTGGGAGCTAAATCTTTTAGGAGTTGGACATCCACCATAATATTATAATCTATATATATTAAAGGCATGTACACCGAATAAGGTGATGTAACGCGACACTCTCTATGGCCACCATTCCTATTTATCTCTTTTCTCCTTTTTTTTTAACATTTTCCCTCCATTTCTCTATCTAATAAAATAATAATCTATTAACTAATTGAATTATAAAGAGCCTCACCCATGCACGTTTAAACCAATTTATTGCATTTCAATAACCATTATGATTGCATATCAGTTAGATACCTTTTCACCTCCCCACTTTTCCATATTCTCATAAATTCGCACATTTAGTGTTCTATTATAAATGCCAACTAAGATGGTGCTGAAAGGTACTACATTCCAATTTAGTGTTTTCAATCCCATTTATTGAGAATCCCATCGTGTTCAATTGCTTCCTATTTTCTTTTGCTTCATGTAATTGATATGTTTCTCAATGTCCTATATTCTGATGAAACAAATGCAGGTTGTCCGGTAAGAGTTAGCATAATCAAGAGAAATAGAGTTTCAATAAGTGTTTTTACTGTTTTAATTTACATACACTCACGTGTATCGTCGTATCTGAACTCTTACATAAAAGTAATGCAGACTGTTTCTTTCATGTTTAATTTCATTTTTGTCGTTTGAAATTTGCATGAAGTGGTTACTTTTAACAACTATTGATAGTATGGAGATAATATCATTCATTTTCACTCCATCAGAAGAAAGGCATATATGTCCTACTTCTTTTTATACTATTTTTTCAGTTAAAGATCTAATTAATCTTCATTGCTTTCTTGCATGTAGCTTTAATATTTTTCAAATGGAAAAGGATTAGAGAGAAAGTGTAAGATCTATTTCCTGAACAAATTTATTTATGAAAAAGAGTTTTAAAAAAGAGTTGTCGTAAATGAAGTTTGGTGCCTATCTAAAAGAATAGTGTGAGAAGAGCGAGAAATTCTTATTATTATTTTAATAGGTTATATGACAAGCTCCACATACTTGAGTTTTAATATTTTCTTGATAAGTCATCTTAAGAAAAAACTAAATTCATATTAAAATTAATTAGTGTTAGAACTTAGAATTACTTTTTCCATATAAAAATGTTTTGTAAGTAATTTTCTTAATCAATATGTTTATAGTTGACTAACGTAATTGTTGACTGTCATTCAACTTTTACATTACTAATTCTACTAATATTTCGTAGATAATATAACAAAATTCTTAATGCATATACTAAGAAGGAATTTTTACATGATATAGCTAATATATAAGAGGTACCTAAGTATAATAACTACACTTTAATTTCGTTACAAACTGTAGCTATAAAGTTTGTATTTACAACTCGTAACTATAAAGTATATGCATCTGGCTTACTGTATTTTTTGGGAAACTAGATGTACTTGACTGTATATGTTGTTTGACTGATCTATATACATATGCATTTCGCTGACTGTATTTTGGCAAAGTAGAGTATTTGACTGTACGTGTTGTTTGACTGGTCTCTCTCTCTCTCTCTCTCTCTCTCTCATATATATATATATATATATTTGACCGTATTTTAGAGGGGTATATTTCAATACACCCAAATACACGCGAAACAAGTAAACCATAGCTACAAATTGTAATTATTATTTGAATTCAATGTATAATCAATACGGTGTTAATTTGGAAGGAAACAGTTTTCTTTCAAAATAAAAAATAAAAGTTATAATATAATATTTTAAAATAAGTATTATAGTAATGAAATTCTATACCTTTTGCATGAGAAATAAAAAGACCTCGATGGTACGAAAATGAAAATGCCAAAAATTACACATAAATATATAAGAATAGATAACTAAAAATAAAGAGAAAAAAATTACACTAACTTTATTTTTTAAATATACAATTTAATTAGATTTTTTAAAAGTTAAACCAATACGAATGTAATTTTTGTGTTACATGTGTAATTATATTTTAACGTGGAAAGAATATGTTGTTTAATGTGGAAAAAAATATGCTATTTAAAAAAACTTGAATTTGAATAGAAAGATTAAATTACTTGAAATTTAATTTAAATTGAAAGATAATATATTTCAATCGAGATTAAAAAGAATATAGATTTGAAAAAAGTGGCTTAATAAAAAGTATGGTTTGATTCTTTTTAACCACGTGATATTTAATTGGGTATAAAATATGAATTTGGTTAATGAGTTTGATGAGTTAAATTTGTCTATTATTACAATAAAAAAAAAAATGGGCTTTAGTGACATGGCATACCAACTAGGAGAGAAGGAGACTTTTGAGGTGTTTAGGTACTTTTTGAGGAAAATAGTGATACTTGAGTGACATTATTGTCCTAAATGAAATAAAAATGACTTTTGTAAGAAATTCCCTAAACTTGACTGACCATCCAAGGAATTAGCTCTTATAATTTATGCCATTTTATAGTATTGTGCCTTTTAATTACCTACCTCTCATCTTATGAACTTTCTCAATTAACTATTCTTCTTCTTTTTTTCATATTTTTTTATTTTCTTGCCGTCTATTTTTTTCTTAGCCATGCTATTATTTTTTAATGATTTTAATGTTAAAATTTATTAAGTGAATAAACAGGTAAGATATTTTTTAAAGAGCCTAAAACTTGAGATTTCTATCTAAACTTCTGTGGATTCTCTTCACCTTTTTTTTTTTTTTATGTGCGCAATGAATTCTTAACGTACATTTTTATAAATCGTAAAATTTTAATATATTTAATGATATGCAGGATGAAATAAAATTATTTAGAGTAAAATGTGGTTGTTCGTGAAAAGGTGACAAGAAGATAAGGGAAGAAGAGGAGAAGGAATTCAAAATAGCCATTTTTGTTGATAAATGAATGACTATACAAGGATGTAAGAAAGGAAAGAAGACGAAAAAGAAAGAAAATGTAAATTTCATTCTTATTTAGCTTTAATTTTTTCTTTAAAATTTTTAATTAAGAGAAAATTTTGAAACCTCTAAAATTTAATTCTTAATGATATGGAAAACTTTTAGTACTTTTATACACATATCAAATGTACAAAGTAAAAAATCAATGTATTTAAATTTATTAACATATGCACATAAAAGATCACTTTCTTCCTTCTAAATGCTTTTTAAATTAAAAAATAGAAAATAATTTCACCTATATTAATCTATTTAGAATTTGAAGATAGAAAGAATATCAAGATTTTTCGTTTTTGCAAGATATTTTAATATTTTGCTATTTTAATGTTCAATGACATATTTTATTACTGCGCGAAGCGCGGTCAAATCGCCTAGTATTTCATAATAGAAAAAAGATAAATATGATATTTGGCCAAAGAGATGTGTCACATCACTTTTCTTTTCTTGTTTTAGCTTTATGCGCGCGCACACACACACATGATCTAATTATAGACAGACGAATCAAAAATGTCCTTCTCCCACCTATAGAATTAAAAATGTAATTTTAGTTCGCCAGGTTGTCTCTTGCTTGCCCATGGATTCAGTAGCAATTAGAAAGGTTGTCCTATCCGGGAATCTCCGGATCTATGCTTATTTTCAACTCCCCGAAGCATTTCGTCGATTACTACGCCCTTTCTCGTCTCCACTGTGTCATGAACTGCAAGTTAAGCATTGCTATATCCTGTTTAATGGTGTTGGACAAAATTCATTGTTATATATTGTAGATAAGATAAAAATAATCAAAACTCTGTCGTCTTTTGTATCACATCAAGAGAAATGACATAGATAAGATCATTGCTTAAAGAGTTTCATTGTCGAATTGCTTAATGTATTAAAAATGTCCTCTTTCCATTTTGTACCTAACGTAATAGTCAAGCTTTAAATTGCTTCTCTATTATCGGTATAATTATATGAAATTTAATTAAAATAAAAACCTTTATTTATTAATACACATGACATTCTGACTAAACCTGTTAACTGGTTTGAACCGGACCGGTAACCGGTTAACAAACCGGCCGGTTTTCGGTTAAAAAATCGGAACCGGCCACCGGTTCCGATTTCGGTTTAACCGGTTCAAACACATCCAAAACCTCTTTTTTGTTTTTGTTTTTTGTATAGTATATATATATTATAGTATTTATTAGTATATTGTAGGTATATTTACATATGTTATATAAGTTTATAAGTAAAGTTTATATATTTACCGAATTAATAATTAACGAAAGAAGTCAATAATACATCATATACGTATATATATATATATATATATATATATATATATATATATATATATATATATATATATATTAAGTTATATGCTTAAGTTATACTACATATACCTAAAATATAGTAAGAATATACTTATATATATCAATATACTTAGGTTATATAACTTATATATATATATATATATATATATATATATATATATGTTTAAGTATACTATATATACTTATAACTTAAGTTATTTATAGCTTAATTTTTTTCTAAGTTTATGAATTCGTATATACGTGTGTATATATATATATATATATAACTTAAACATATATATATGTATACTATATATTATAAGTATATTCTTAGTATATTTTAGTTATTTTTCAAGCTATAATTTTTTTTGCATAATCCAATTGTCATCAACCCAATGACATGTAATAGCAAAAAAATCTAACTTGTTAAGATTAAGACCCAAATCAGCGGTAAGAGAAACATTACAATTTAAAGAATTAAATACATGGCGCAAATAAAATCTATATTTTTATACAAATCTCTAACATCCGCTCTACTAGTACTTCTAGGAATACCCTCAAATAACGGATTATAACAACGTTGAATGTAAGTAATAAACCCCAAACCCGAAGGAAAGAAAAATGGTAAACAATCATAAGCTACCGTTTTAGCTATTTCTACACGCTCTTTTTTCTTGTCATACTTAAAAATTTTACCGGTTCGTGGGTCTATCGTCATTTGAATACCCCTCACATTTGAACCCGTTTGCTCTCCCCAAACATCCATATGTTTCTTTCTTATATGACCATTTAGTGTACCCGTTCCACCATCCTTACCAGTTTCTTGTCTAAAAGCAAATACTTGTCCACATAGGGTACATTTAGCTGTATGACTTTCCTTATCCTTAATCATAAATTTTCAAATTTTAGCGGTTGGCTTACGAGTTCTAGGCGGTTTGTCTTGTGTATGTGATTGTGCAGGACATGTATCTCCTATGAGATTTTCGGGGGCTTGTGTTTCATCATCATCATCATCAATTTCATTAAAAGTGTTGGTATAATGTTGTTGCATTGCCTCATGACCTAAAAGTGGATTATTTTCACCAACATCAATACCTAAATTAGGTGTTTCTTCCAAAAATGTTTCTTCATTAAGCCCACCCCTAACAATACCACTATTACCGGCACCACGTCTAAATCTATTCGCCATTATTAAATAGAATTAATTTAAATCACACTCAAATAAATCACAAGAAAATAAATTGCAACAAATTAAACTGCTAGAATTAAATTGCGAAAAAAAAGATAGAGTTGGAACGAAGGTACCAAATTGTCGGACTAATTTCCAACAAAGTGAAGGCGACTAGAATTGCAAATCCACCAAAGCTACTTCGGATTGTTGCAAAATCACCAACTCCACCAACAATATTATAATTGCAAAATTAATAATTGAAACTATAATAAGACTTTATAATATTTATTTGAGAGAAATTTAAAGTGGCTAATTGTTGCAAAGTAACTATAATTGAGAGATTGAGATTTGAGAGAAAGAGAAGAGTGAATTGGTGTGGATTAAAATGGAAATGGAGAGGGGTTTATATAGGAGTGGGGGATGGGTTAAAGTGTTAAAAAAAAAGTTTGGGGGGTCGGGGGTCGGGGGGAATGTGTTTGGGACCGTTTGGCAACGACCATTTTTGCAAATGGACCGTTGCCCAACGGCTCTATTTAATTTTTTTTTAATTCCACCGGTTTAACCGGTCCGGTTCCGGTTCCAAAAAAATTGAAATCGAACCGGTAGTTAATATACGGTTAACCGAAACCGGTTAACCGGTTCAACCTATTCCGATTTTACCGGTCCGATTACCGGTTTGAACCGGTTAACCCGAACCGGTTGACGGGTTTAATTCTGACCCAATTCAAAGGGATCCAACTCATTCATGACCAACACAAAATCTGTTTTAGATTATCACAACTAAGTAAGAAATTACTTCCTCCGGATGGAAAAAAGTGTTTACTTTTCCTGAGTAAAAAAGAGTGTCCACTTATCAATTCAATAAAGAATTAATCTTTTTTTTTTATATTTGTCCCTATTAAGTGTTATATCATTAAATTCTAATACCTATTTAATTAAGAATAATTTAATCAAATTACTTATTTTTCTCTAGAAATTAGTATTTCGGTGTTTAAATGGCTGAGCGGTGATCCGGAAAGAGTAAATAGCGTTGCTTTGGGATTGGAAAAGATAAAATTAAAGAGAGCCGAAAGGAGCAAAAAAGAAAAGATTGAAAGGGCAGAGAATAGATGCATTTGGTCATTTACTAACCTCGGGGTGGGTGGTCCTGCCCATAATTAAGAAAATGTGATTTCCAAAGAGGAAGAAGGTATTGGGTTAGAAGCTTAGAGGACATTGATTACGCCTTTGCTGTTAAAAGATGGTGGAACTTTAGAACCAAACAATTTTGGCTTAAGTAACTAAAACGCCCCCGAACCGAAGAGAGACGAATTGCAACTTTCGTCCCCAAACTATTACTGCACTTTAAGACACCCCTAGACTTGGCAAAATGGGTTTTAATTAATCCCGAGCTGCCACATGGCATAGTGAGTGTAGTCACACGCGCAAGAGGCGCGTGACAAGTGCCACATCAGCATTAAAACGGTAAAATTTCAATTTTGACATTTCCCTTTACATTTCCTTCAATTCAAACTAAACATCGCCCTTCTTCTTATTTAACCCCTCCCCCATTAAAATACACCATAACTTGAATTTCAAGCTTTTTGTTCTCCTTCTTTTCTAATTGTGTCCATGACAGTGAGTTTGTGGTAATTAAGTTATATCCCAAAGAAATTAACAAATCAATATTCACGGATTCGTGTGGATCCTCGTATATATACTTCAAAACCTAACAATAAATTGTTCGAATTAAGCGAATAGTAGTTAGTATCTCACGTTAATGACAATGGGTTCGTGCCTCGTGGTGTTTAACAATTAACATCTTGCTATACAATGCAACCCATAATTAGTTTGGAATGACAAATACATATATATCTTCAAGGCAAAAGTCGCCCCATAAGGCATAAGTATGCCCCATCGGCATAAGTTTGATAATTCGTTAACAAATTTATGCGATGGGGGCATACTTTTAATGGGCAAACTTGTATCTTGGACCGGCATAACTTTGTGAAGGAATTATCAAAGTTATGCGGACCGCATAACTAAACATAACTAAAAGTATGTTTCTCCGTGGCATTTTTAGTTAAACACAACTAAAAGTCTGCCGGATCCAGATAACTAAATATAACTAAAAATCCGCCCCCTCCAAAGATATTCGGCTTGCATTTCTAAGAAAGTATGCCTCGGATCGAGCTTGCATTTTAATCTTCTTATGCGAGATATTGTTCCAACTCACATGCTTAATCTCGGTTTACAAATTAACAACAATTAACATAAGTATGAATTCAACTTGAGACAAGCAACCCAAGCGATATGTCCAACTTAACGGAATATAAGTACTAGATTTTTTCGAATCGAGCTATTAAATTTAAAGTAACCATAAAACTTTGCGTCCATGACGGTGAGTTTGTGGTAATTAAGTTATATCCCAAAGAAATTAACAAATCAATATTCTGCATAGATTCGTGTGGATCCTTGTATATATCTTCAAAACCTAACAATAAATTGTTCGAATTAAGCGAATAGTAGTTAGTATCTCACGTTAATGACAATGGGTTCGTGCCTCTGTGGTGTTTAACAATTAACATCTTTATACAATGCAACCCATAATTAGTTTGGAATGACAAATACATATATATCTTGAACGAAAAGTCCGCCCATAAGGCATAAGTATGCCCCCATCGGCATAAGTTTGATAATTCGTTAACAAATTTATGCGATGGGGGCATACTTTAATGGGCAAACTTGTATCTTGGACCGCATAACTTTGTGAAGGAATTATCAAAGTTATGCGGACCCGACATAACTAAACATAACTAAAGTACGCCCCCCATAAATGGACTTTTAGTTAAACACAACTAAAAGTCTCCGGATCCGGCATAAAACTTGCGTCCGTGATGTGAGTTTGTGGTAATTAAGTTATATCCCAAAGAGTTGGAGTGGTCAAAAACATTGAAGATTTGTCTATGTATTAGTGTCCTATGTAATTTTATGTTTTTTCTTGGTTACGGTAGTAGTACTAATTAGGTTGAAGTGAAGTTGTACTTAGATGATTAACAATGGTTGTAGTACTAATTAGGTTGAAGTGAAGTTCTATTTAGATGATTCACAATGTAATCTAATTTTGGTTAGCATATTGAATATGATTATGATGACTTTGTGAAAATACGTTATACCATCCGGTTAGTAATGGTTAGCCTATTCAACATGTTAACACTAACAAAGGGAGACGGAGAGTTTTTGAGGTGAGGTTCAAATGGACGCTTCTAGGGGCGAGGGGGGTTTAATTAAACGTGGGTCGGGTCGGGTTATTTACCGGTTCTAATTTATTATGTGGCATGAATATATTACACGTGGATGGCCACATAAGCGTTTTAATCCACTGGACCCGCGAGTGATATACACTCGCTCCGGGTCATGAGCTCGGGGATTAATTAAAACCCATTTTGCCAAGTCTAGGGGTGTCTTAAAGTGCAGTAATAGTTTGGGGACGAAAGTTGCAATTCGTGCCAAGTTCGGGGGCGTTTTAGTTACTTAAGCCAACAATTTTTGTTGACAGGGTTTCTGAAGGCAAAGTACTGCCATAGAACACCCTCGTAGCAAAAAGGAAAGGTGCAAAATAGTTTCATGCATGATTGAAGCTCTAATGAGGTCAAAGACAAAGCTGAAAACTGTATCACGTGGAAGATCCAAATTACTACAACAAAAAGTGCTTTTAGTGACAAGTATTTAGCCGCAAAATTTAATTGGTACAAATTTATTTTCTGGAATGAAATGTTACCGGTGGTCCATCTTCATCTTACTGAGGACATGACACTTCCTATCAAGGTGTGAAAGGTCGAGTATTAGGGTACAAAGATAGCAGGTAACTGAGTGTTGTCGTAGGAGTGACGGGGGTCTCCTCTACTCATATTCTCCTTATTTAGTAGTAGTATTATTTAGTATTTGGGCAGTATCGTATTCTTCATTTCTTACTATTACAATTGCTTTATTTGCTTTGTTTATTTAGCTTTTTCCTATCGTTATTCTCTTTCACAACTGCTTTGATTACTTATTTTTAGCCGAGAGTCTTTCGGAAACGGCCTTTCTACCAAAAGGTAGGATAAAGTCTCTATATATCCTATTCCCCAGACCCCACTTATGAAATTTCACTGGACATGTTGTTGCTGTTGTTGAAATATTAATGACACGAACATTGGCCGGTAAAAAGATACCTTTAATAAAAAGCAAGCGCCACTACAAATTAACAATTAAAAGTAATTTTTATTATTTTATCTTTCCCGCCAAATTTTTTCTCAAACCTTTGTTTCCGCTCCAATATTTTCTCAAGGTCACGAATACATCCAATCACCCAAGGGAAGTTGTAGAAAAAAGCAAAACGGCTAGCATCTGGAAAATTTTGGGAACCAAATCCGTCACCGACCAGCATCGCCAACGACATAGACCTGATTTTCCGTCATGGTCAGTATCTACAAAGACGTAGTCCTGAATCTATGTTACTCTCTCACTTTCACCCACCACCATTCTTCAGGTAACTGAGCTCATATCTTTCTGTATAATTATCCAATAAATTTGAGCAAAGATTTTGTCACTAAGGAAACCTTATGTTGTTTATACCGGGATATGGAATATAATTTTGGACTGCCACAATCAAATGCATTCTTCATTGAAATGGTCAATTATGAGATTTTGATTCATGATAAACAAGATTGGAGTTGATTCTTGTTTTCTTGCACTTTGGGGATTTCTTTTAATGTGCGAAAATTAGTAATGATCTTGAACTGTATGTTCATTCTCTGTATGCCTACTTCAATCTGCTTCAAAATCTAGTATTCTCTATTCTCTTTCTACTTCAAAAATGCGATGAATTTCATACAAAAATTGGTCAAGTTATGATATTCCATGAATAATCTCTGCATTTTATCTTTATAGTTGTTGTTAAGTTACTTGTTGGATTGTGAAGGTTGATTATATTGTTCTATAAAAAATTGTTCCACAATTTTGTCATTGCAGAGAGATTTTAATTGATCATATGCTTTTAGGAAAATTAGGAATATTTTTTAATGGAGAGATACAGTGGGACATAAATCAATATATTAGTGGAGAAATACATATAGATGAATGCAATTTTAATTGAATCTGCCCAAGGATCTTAACTTTGCCGATCATTACAAAATTCCTTTTGGTGCGTCTTATCTTTATTTTCTTATTCTGCAACTTTTTTCTTAGTAATTTTAAACATTTACTCTTACGTGTTTGTTGATTCAAATATTGCTTTGCTTTCGAGTGAGTGGAGTGTGCTAATTCAATCATTTCAGTTTTCGACTTGAGTGGTCTGTAAAATTCCAAGCTCTCTTTATGATAACGGCTTTGTCGTTAAGGGAAAATTTTAGATTAGACTTGTATTAATAGCCATATAGTAGCATGTCCTACTAACTTCTACCATAAAGTCTAAGGCAGATCTAGGATTTAAACTTCATGGATTCGATTGTAATTTGATCACGTCCATCAAATTTACTGTGTTCAGAATCTATTATTATTCATATTTAGTAGATCTTTCAACACATATGCATAGCGTAGGCCAAAACCTATGGCTTCATATGAAGAAAAGTGGACATAGACTATATACAGGTACCAAAGTAGTGAAGACTTTATGCTTTCTGCTGTAATCTGTGAATAAAAGAATTATTACAGATGTATATTCTTTAGAAAGTAAGTGCACATACAGAGAAGACGATGTTACTCCATTTGCAAGCCTTTGATAATTAGGAGTGGAGATATCTTTTGGATGTCAAATGTATTCGCAGATCAAGACTTGCAGTTGACATTCAGCATAGTTTTACTGGTTAGGATTTCAGTTGCTTTGTGTAGTTACCATTTGCATTTTTGTAGTTACCATTTCCATTGTTCAGTTACTAGTTGACACAAAACTTGCCTGAATTGTGCGAATTAACTAGACATGACTACAAGCCTGCATCCTAGGCTATCATGGTGTTACCGGTAACATGGATTAGAGCTGAATTTTACGAAGCACTGTTTTGTGGGAGATATGGAGAGAGAACAATAGAGGTACCAAGAGAGAGTTGGAATATGGGCAAACGTAATCTGAAAATTATCTGTTGCGGTCTTCCTTTTAGTAAAATGATCTTTATATCCAAGAGACCAAGATTGTTAATCGTCTGTTTGAAGAGCCAATAGCGAATACTTCATAAAGGTTTGTTCTACTTGAGATGACAAAATATTAGTTGTTGTTTGCTTCAGTTTTTCATCAGACGCAGCAGTAATGGATATAGTGCTATATTTTTCCTTGTGTAAGTGGTCCTGCAATGAAGGTGTACTTCGGTACATGGACTTTAAATGTATTGAAAAAGAGAGATGGTAGCATCAAACAACAATATGAGAAAGAGAAATAGTATTTGCATATAGTATGACTCCTGTAGAGTCTATTAAGACTACTTTTTTCATTATTTATCTGTGTATTTGTGTGATGAATGCGAAAACGGGATTATTCATTTGTTTGCTTATATAAGCTTTCTCTTTTTACTGTAAATCTGTAGATGATGGAGTTAAGAAAATTGTCAAACTCTAACTTTGCATTTCAATTTAATGTTACTGCAGTTAGGTACTTCTTTTAATCATATTTACAATTATAGGTGTTTTTTATCGACAAAAATAGGGGGAAAAAGCACCGGACATGAAACGCATCGCCGTTTGTCAATACGTAAATAGCTATGATTTGGTAACACGTTAAATATTTTATCCTAAGCTGAGGATCTATCGGAAACAGCCTCTCTACCTCCCAAGGTAGGGTAAGGTATGCATACACTCTACCCTCCCCAGACCCCACTTGTGGGATTATACTGGGTATGTTAAATATTTTCTAATATGATGCTACCGTGAAAGATTGTATAGTTTGACACAAAATGTATGTAAATAATATTCAACAACTAGCATGCGATGTTGCCTATCTTATTTGATAACTTACACACATTGATCTGATGAGAATGAAAATTGGTAAATTTCACATCTACGGACTCCCATTCTCCCTCCCAAGTGATTCTCATCCTCACCGCAGCCTTCTTTTGCCGAAAAATACTGATGACATGTGGGAAATTTAACTGTTAGATATTGACTTCAGATTAGTTGTGTTCTAAAGTTTTTCAAATCTTTGAATTAAATGTAGGAATTCTACTCATTTTTGGTTTCTGCATGAATTTTGTTTTTAGGTGCAAGTAGGAGGATCACCAGTTTATAAGGTTGGAAGGAAGTTTTGCAAAGGTGGTTTTTGATAGGTGTTTTTGGGTCAACGTCTTGCTGGCGAGAACGAATGTGCTAATGGTCCCTTGGCTCTGGAGGTAACGTGGTTGCTTGCGAATTCTCTAGCCACTTTTATTTCTCCTTCTTGAAAAGGTGCATTTACCTGTCAACAAGTTTTAGCATCTTCTGGATAGAATTGTTAATGAAATCTCATTTTACCTGATAAAAGAAAACCATATTGACTTTATGCTATGGTCCACAATTTTAGGTATTCGCTTAACCTTATTAAGTATAGGCGCTTTTCTTCTATTATTCAAGGCTCTTTATTTTGGGGGCGTACATGATACCTGGGCTCCGGGAGGGGGAGAAGTAAGAAAAATTATAGGTCGCACTGAAGTTTGAGCATCGAAGCAGCAAAGGGTGGAGCTATGGCCCTCCATATGAGTGGCAACTTAACACTTATATTGAAATAAGAGTTGCAGGTCTGACTGTATGCTTTTTTTGTTCAGTACTCTTGGAGGTAGCCATGGAGTGCCAAGAGAGCATTATAAAGGAAGGGCAGGAAACTATTATGTCATGGTATGTTTATTGAATGCAAATCTGTATTACTTACAGTAATTATGGAGGACAACAAAATTTGAGTTGTAGATTATTCATTATGAGGAGAAGCATCAACATTATGAGTTGCGGCTCTGACTGTGACCTCTTTTACCGTTCTAATTTCAGCTTTCATAAAGAATTAAATATATATATATGAGTTTCGCTAATCTACAACATGAATGTTGTAGGATAGCAATGTACCCATTTTTACTTTTTCTTAAATGCCCCTAATAGTATATTGCAAGTCATAGAGGTGGTCTTTTGGTCATTTCCGAAAAATTAAACCCACCATCTTTGTCACCCTTTCGAATCCTTTCACTGCCGTCTCTCTGTTCCTCTACTTATTCGCCCCTCATTCTTGTAATGCCCACAGATCTGAGGTTGTAAATGAATGCAAAGAACAATTCAAGGCCTTGAGGATAAAGTCATAAACCCATTTTGTCCTAGTGGTTTTTTGGAGAAGTAAACGGGGAAAATTAAAGAATGGGGGGAGAAATTAAAGAGCAAGTGTTTGCTTTTATATGGAAAAGAATCCATTGAAGCTGAAAATAAAGCAAATAACACATTTGTAGTGGATTATTTCATTCATTCAACTCAAGATGAACAGATGCACAACTTTTTCAATAACGAACAGGAAAAGTTGCCCAATCAAAAATTATTCTTATGTTCAAGTCAAGATTTGTGTGATTTACAACTCAATCTTGAAAGGATATGTTGAAGGTTCCATGACCTCATGTGAATTGCTCCTGATAAAAACATAGGCAGTTAGTCTTTTTTCTGCCTCTGTATCGTTAAAAGTAAATTGGAGAATGTAGGAATAGGAAAAATTCTGAAACAAAAAATTATTTAAAATTTTTGCTTGCTGCCTGTGAGTTTTAGCTTGATTTCTTGTTGGCATCACCATGGACAAGGCAGACAAGAAAAGAAAGAGGGGGAAGACCAAAGTATTGGGGTTTTGAGTAAAAGACAACAAAGCCCCTCATGTTAATATATTGTTGGTGTGTTGGTAAGGGTATTTAAGGAAAGTAAAAGTCGGTACATTGCTATCCTACAACCTTCATGTTGTAGGTTAGCAACACCCTATACACACACACACATTAAACAAGAATGATAGGCTTTTTGCTTAAAAAGTAAAACCCAGTTATCATTCTTCTCTTTTTCTGCTTTTCCGTCTCCCTATCAGCTATGGTGAAACTCATTCTTCACCACCTTTAATCATTTGTCATTCTCAACTCCAAGCAAAGATTCACAACCACCAAATTTTTCACTGTTGCCATTCCTTCTTCCATCTTCAAACAAGAAACTCTAAACACTTTGCAAGCTCCACCAAATATTGTGCTGCCTTCTCCATTTTGTGCAGCTCTTTCAACAATTAATGAGTTATCCCTTTCTTCCTTTCCTCTTCAGTATTATCCTGCAAACGCATCTCGACTGTCCCGCCTATATATTGCCACTAGCGTCAGCGTTGCAATCTTTGTTGTCCATCACTAATTTCTATTTGTATAATAATATCTATAAGGGGGATGAAGATGCAGGAACATCTAGAAAATAAAATCTAGTACATTTAGGTGAAAACAAAAAGAAGCAATTGAGGGATAGAATGAGAAGATGAGGATAAATGAAGCACAAATTGTTAAACATGAAGAAGAAATTGGGCAATTTTAAAGATGAATTGGCGGGTTTTTGGAGAGAGAGAAATGAGTGGGGTTTCGGGTGAAAACATGGGAGAGGGAAATGAATTGGGATTTTGTAATGAAATGATAAAAATATTCCTAATTTAATTTAGTGGCAGAAAATAGTTAGGGCATTTAAGGAAATTAGAAAATGGGAACATGGCTAACCTACTACCTTCGTGTAGTAGGCTGGCAAAACCCTATATATACATATTGAAAGAGAAGATTTCAATGTGTTCAAAGTGTCAGTCACTTGGTGCCTCAAATAATATTGAACAATAAGTGAGTCATTTAGTAATTAACACCAAAATTCTGAAATTTTTTAGAGGTCATGTTGCCATGATTCAGTGAACTTTTATCAACATTATGAGCAAAGGGTAGCGTTAAGAATGTTATGGATCTTGCACCTAACTGAATCCCAAAAGTTAGCTCAAGATGTGAAGATTACCCAAGTCATATTAAAG
Source organism: Lycium ferocissimum (assembly GCF_029784015.1). Classification (NCBI taxonomy): domain Eukaryota; kingdom Viridiplantae; phylum Streptophyta; class Magnoliopsida; order Solanales; family Solanaceae; genus Lycium; species Lycium ferocissimum. The sequence goes on along the minus strand of NC_081343.1, from coordinate 7,379,122 downwards.
AGTGCACTCATCCCTTAAAGGGGCCGATTTGAAAGGAAGTATGGGTTTACCTAAGAAACACAAAAAACTTTGTCCGGTGGCCCTATATCAGTTAGATAAAATTACATAGGAAATAAATTATGCATGTATCATCAATTTAACTTGCAATGTACTTTGAATTGAATAAAGAACAGATTTAAACATTCTAACCCTCCCGCCCATCCATAAAACATAGAGAGCGAAACAAAAGAAAAAAAAATGAAACTTGCTTTCTTCCGGAACAACAGTAACATCACTGGTTTTTCAAATTCTACCAATCCGAAAAGGGAATGAAAGCTTTTCACTACTACATTTTATTTCAATATAGCAACAATTTCTAAGGATTTTAAAGTTCAAAATTCAAGTATTTGTCAAACTTAACCAATTTACTGAAAAACTTCAAAAGAGGCAATGCACATAACAAAATTTCAGTACTGTTACAAGCACTAGACAAATCAAGAAAGACTGCAACATCGCAAATGAATAACAGAAACACATGTGCTGTAATTACCTCAGACAAACTAATGAACTGGCAGATCAGAAAATTTTAATCTACTCTAAAAATCAACAATTCTTTTATTATTTGGGAAATCAACAATTCAAGAGTTAATATCTGTATAAACTGTACCGACACGAAGAAGAATATGAACCAGCAAATTTCTGCTATATCTCCTTAAGCTAGGCCCTAATGTAGGTTGGACTTGTAAGATCTCCGCCTCTGCACTTTGGTTCTTTTGAACGGGCTTCAATGTTGAAACTTTTGGTTCCACAACATCCTGCTGAAAAGGCATCTTTGAAATCTGTTTCATGTCATGTCTAGATACAAAAACACTCATTCCTATTTCTTCTCAAGCAACATGGTGTTAGCCTGTTGCTTCAAGAATGGAAGCTTTGGGTGAAAACTCAATTAAGCAAATCTATCTCCTCCCCACATTGCTATTTCTCTTTCCATCATCAGCTCTCTTCTTACTTCGAACTCTAGCATGCGTCTTCGAGCAACCTCTTCTGCAATGATCTCTTCCCTAATGCGTTCCTTCTCAATCTCTCTCCTTATTGCCTCTTGCGCATTGATAGAATCTTGATAACAATTGAATAACTGACCAATACGATCTCTCTTTTTTACTTTTTGTTCTGTTTATTTGGTTGGTTAGTTACATAGCCCCTCGTAGTGGTCAGTCATTCAATTGTTTTCAAGATTCTAGCAATGCGCATGAGGCAATGGGGAGAGAGATTGAGAAGGAACGTATTGGGGAAGAGATCATTGCAGAATAGGTTGCTCGAAGACACATGTTGGAGTTCGAAGTAAGAAGAGAGCTTATGATGGAAAGAGAAGTAGCAATGTGGGGAGGAGATAGATTTGCTTCATTGAGTTTTTCCCTAAAGCTTCCATTCTTGAAGCAACAGGCTAGCGCCATGTCGCTTGAGGAGAAGATTGGGATGAGTGTTTTTGTATCTAGAGACATGAAACAGATTTCAGAGATACCATTTCAACGTCCTGTTGTGGAACCAAAAGTTTCAACATTGAAGCCCGTTCAAAAGAACCAAAGTACAGAGACAGAGATTTTACAAATGCAACCCACTTTATGGCCTAGATTAAGGAGAGAGAGGGGAATCATGCTGGTTTATATCCTTCTTCACGTCGGTATTGTTTATATAATTATTAACATTTGAATTGCGGATTCCCAAAAAAAAAAAAAAAAAAAAAGAATTGTTGGTTTTCAGAGTATTAGAAAATTTTCTGATCTGCAAGTCGTTTGTCTGAGGGAATTACTTCACACGTGTCTCTGTTATTCACTTATGGAGCTGCAGTCTTTCTTGTTTTTGTATGTCTTGTAACTTTACTAAATTTTTGTTATGTGCATCGCCTCTTTCAAGTTTTTTTGTTAATGTTTAAGAATGACAAATATTTGAATTTTGAACTTAAAAATCCTTAGGAATAGTTGCTACATTGAAACAAAATGAAGTAGTGAAAAGCTTTTGTTCGTTTTTCGGTTTGGTAGAAGTTTGAAACTAGTGATAATACTGTTGTTCCGGAAGAAAATGTGTTTTAACTTTTTTCTTTTGTTTCGCTCTCTGTTTTTGTGGATGGACGGGAGTGCGTTAGAATGTTTAAGTCTGCTTTTTATTCCATTCCAAGTACATTGCAAGTTAACTTGATGATGCATATACAATCTATTTTCTATGTACTTTTATCTAACTGATATAGGGTCTCCAGACAAAGTTTTTCGTGTTTCTTAGGTAAACCCATAGTTCCTTTCAATCGGCCCGTTAAGGAATGAGTGGTCGCTTTAATAGATTGGGCAATCCTCACCTCTTGAGCTAACTTACGGGGTTGAGTTCCCCACGATCCATAACATTCATAATGCTACCCTTTGCTCATAATGTTGATAAAATCTAGTCTTTGCTCATAATGATGATAAAATTGCATTGAATCATGGCTGGAAATATCCACGTGACCTCTAAGACTCTTCAGAACTTTGGTGCTAAATAACTTACTTTTTTTGAAACATTGTTTGAGGCTCATCCAAGTGATTGACACATTGAAATCTTCTCTTTTAATATGTATGTCAGAGAAGGGGCCTTTCAACTACTGAATCCTGAATTTACGCTGACCAGTCTCTTGTTGGTGAATAGGCTATTGTCAATCTCGGGACAAGATATGTAAAGGGTTGTTTCCCTGGCAGTTGGTGGCCGTATTACTTGTGAATTGGTGGATCAGTTGTGACATGGGCAGGCCAGTTGTTGACTTGCAAGAGTCAAGTTTATTTGTTTGGGTTTCCAAACCATGTGATGGTTTTGCAACTTCTTTTCTGGTGTAATTGACAGATGCATCTATCTTCGGTCGTTGATTTTCATGTGTGGGTTCATCTGGAGGGTAGGTCACCTTGTTTTGAGTGCAAGGAATTTGCTTTATCTACACAAGGACATTCCCCTTTCTGTCTGCTTTAGTGGTTGAAGCGTTAAGCTGCTTATGCACATCTAACAGAACTAGCCGGTCTTTAGAAAAGTACACACAGTTTATCAAACAAATGTTATCACCTACTATTAAAAGGGTAGCCCGGTACACTAAGCTCCCGCTATGCACGGGGTCCGGGGAAGGGCAGGGCCACAAGGTCTATTGTAAGTAGCCTTACCCTGTATTTCTTCAAGAGGCTGTTATCACCTACTATTATATTTGTATAAGTTGTGCAAATTATTCATATCTCTCCAATACATTAGTAGGATTTATTAGTTTAAGCTTTTCTGATAAACTTCTCTTCTCTCTGGGTTAGAAGTATAAAATTTTCTCTAGTGTAATTTTTTTCTGCTGAATGTAGATTCTCGGAAAGCAGGACACTCAATCTCCTCTTTCTTAACACTGTAATTGATTCCTCCAAACTTAAGGGAGGTAGCGATATAGTTGAAACGGAGAAAGTGTATCTGTTTCGATTCTTGAATAGATGCCTATGTTCCCTGATTTTCTTCCTTTAGGTCCTCTGTCCGCATTAGTCATGTTCTTGGTTTTCTGGTGACATAATAAAAGCTAACCGGACGTAATTGAATTTATATTGTTGTAATTGGAGGTTGAGATGATGATGTTGTATCGCTTTTACAGGAAAGGATTTAATTTTCAGGATTTGAATCTTCTTTTTTAAGAAGCAATTATTTAGAAGATCTGGCAGAATAATCATGTATCCATTTAGACCTGTTTATATCATTGCAAGGTAAGTCATCTCTAAATTGAGCAGCCAAAACTAAGAAATAATTTCCTGGAATAGATAACTGGAAAATTAAACTTTGTCAATGGAAACGACATTAATTCTTATACAACTTATATTGGCTCAGTTTAGCTCAACCAGTAGATAATGCTTGCATGTTAATGTCCTCCAATACATATTTCAGTTATGCTTTTGCTCTCTTGATAGATTGTCCATGGGTCCCTCAATGAACAAGTACAACTTCCTATCCCCAGGCCCTCGAGTTTACTGTCCTCGAGTAGTGATGGCCTAAGTTGCTCGGACTGCGGTGTGGGTGTCCGATATGGGTGCAGATCTGGAGGTTGGGTCCTTCATGATCTAAATTTTAAGATTAGGGAATATGGATCTAGGTATGGATATGGGTGCAGGATTCGGCTAAAAAATAATTCGAATATCTAAAAGTAGAATTATAAGCTATGCCTAAATTATGGTGGACTATTTGAAAGGAGCGGAATACACGAACTTTTGAGAGTAAGTTCGAATATGTAATTATTTTTTTGAGACTGGTAACATGTATATTTATATATATATATTAAACCTGCACCATAACAGTGCAGCCATACTTACAAAAACCCCACCATGCTTAGGACTACTGCTTCACAAGGAACCTATCATATCAACTAGTGATTCAGCCTCCTCTACATAGTTTTCTTTACACCAAAAGTGAAACAAAATGACACAATTCATCTTGATTTTCTGCACAGAATTGCATTTGTCTTCAAAAACTCTATTGTTCCTCTCCTTCCAAATTATCCACCAAATAACTGCTGGGACAAGTTTCCACCAACTCTTTTGTCTTACTGCTCCCCCATTATAGTTCCAGCACTTCAATAGCTCACAACTGTTTGCCGGCATAGTCCAACTTAGTCCTACCATGTTCAAGAAAAATTGCCACAATTGTATAGTGAAAGGACAATGTATAAATAAATGGGAGTTACTTTCTCTGGCTGCACACACAGAACACATCTAGTACATAGATGAAAACCCCTTCTCCTTAAGTTTTCCTGGGTGAGACATGCTTCTCTTGCTACCAGCCAAGAGAAACATGAAACCTTATACGGGGCCTTAGTCTTCCAAATGGATTTCCATGGCCACTGATCGGATTGTGTATATTGCCTAAGCTGATAATTGTATGCTGATTTGACAGTAAAAACACCATTATTGCCATGGTTCCAGTACAAAGAATCCTCCGATGCTTTAAAACCTTGAAATTGTTCCCAGGTCTTGAATAATTCCACAGCTCTTTCCAATTCCCAATCATGTAGTAATCTTCTGAAAGTAATATTCCGTCCATGTACTCCTTTAGCTGATTCAAGTTTTGCATCTGGTAGAGTAACAATATTATAGAACTCAGGAAACAAATCTTTTAAGGATCCATGCCCAAGCCAGTTGTCATGCCACAAGAGAATTTTCCTTCCATTGCCCACTTTTATACTGATATTTTCAGCCAGAGATGGCCACAATGATCTAATAGCTTTCCAAACACCAACTCCAAAGGGGCTATTAACTGTATTAGAGCACCACTCTTCTTCTTGGCCATATTTATCATGTACAAACCTCCTCCATAATGCATTGGCCTCCATGTTATATCTCCACAACCACTTCATAAGTAAGCTTTGATTGTGGATTTTGAGATCCCTAATGCCAAGTCCTCCATCCTTCTTACTGGTGATGAGGCAGTCCCATTTAACCAAATGGATTGCTTTCCTTTCTTTGTTGCCTTGCCAAATGAAATTTCTCCTCAATGAATCTATTCTTTTCAGAACATTAGATGGGATAGGAAACAGAGACATGACATATGTGGGGAGGGCATCCAGTACACTGTTGACTAGAATGACTCTGCCGCCCAATGATAAATACTGCCCCTTCCAACTAGCAAGCCTCTTTTCACACCTTTCCAAAACACCATTCCAAATTTCCAGAGCTTTACTTTTGCACCCAAGGAGAGTCCTAGGTAAATGGTGGGTAAGGCTCCCACCTCACACCCTAGAATTTCTGCTAGCACTTGAATATTATCCACTTTATTGACTGGAAACAACGTACTCTTATTCCAGTTAACATGTAGCCCTGATACTGCTTCAAATATCACCAAAATAGACCTCAAATATTCCACCTGGCTGATATCTGCATCACAAAAAACCAGTGAATCATCTGCATATAGTAAATGTGTGATCTCAGTGCCATTGTTCCCCCCAACTGCAGCTCTAAACCCCTTCACAAAACTCCTGTCCTTTGCTACCTGAAACATCTGATTTATACCCTCCATGGCAATGAGAAAGAGGAAAGGTGAAAGAGGGTCACCCTGCCTCAAACCTCGTTCTGAGGCAAAAAAACCTTCTGGTGAACCATTCACCAAAACTGAAAATTTTACTGTCTTTATGCAAAAAGAAATCCAATTAATCCACTTCACCCCAAAACCCATGTCTTTTAGAACTTTCAGTAGATAGTTCCAATTAACATGGTCATATGCCTTCTCAATATCAAGTTTGCATAATATGCCTGCTTTCTGTCCTTTAAGTCTAGAATCAACACATTCATTTGCTAACAAAGCTGCATCCATAATTTGCCTGCCTCTTATGAAAGCCATTTGGTGTCCATTTACCAACTTATTGATCACTCTCTTAAGCCTCTCTGTGAGCAACTTAGAGATGATTTTATACACACTCCCAATCAGGCTAATGGGTCTGAAGTCTTTTAGTCTCTTGGCACCATTCTTCTTAGGGATTAATGCAATACAAGTTGCATTAAAGCTCTTTTCAAAGAATTCACTTCTATGGAAATTCCTAACAGTGTTCATCAGATCCTCTTTCACAATCTCCCAGCAGCAATGGAAAAATCCCATAGAATAGCCATCTGGACCCGGAGCTTTGTCAGCTGCACATGATTTCAGACAGTCGAGCACCTCTTGTTCTTCAAAGTCTCTCTGTAGCCAAACATTTTCCTCTTCAGTAACTCTGAACTCTCCTTGTAGATTGAAGCTAGGTCTCCAAGATTCTGTCTCAGTGTAAAGTCTCCGATAGAAATCCACAATTTCCCCCTTAATTATTTGTGGATCGGTGATGGTATCTCCCTCCACTTCTAGCTGTCAATGTGGTTGTACCTCTTATGGCAATTAGCCATCCTCTGAAAGAACTTAGTGTTCTTATCCCCTTGCTTCAGCCATAGAATTCGAGATCTTTGTCTCCATGAGATTTCCTCATTTTTTGCCACTTCATGAAACTCCATTTGTAAACTTGCTTTCAAAAGTAGTTCATCTTCTGTTAAGGTTCTTTGCCCCTGTATGGAATCCATAGAGTTGATTTTGTATGGGATATCTGCTTTCTTAACCTTCAGATTCCCCCCATTTAAAGCACTCCACTCCTTCAGTTTTGATTTCAGGAACCTCAGTTTACAGGCCAGAATATAATCTGGTCTACCTGATTCTTCACAAGATGTCCACCATTCCTTCACCCTTTCCTTGAAACCAGCAACCTCCATCCACCAATTCTCAAATTTAAAATATGACTTTGAGAAATCCCATTCTCCACATTTCAATGATATAGGGGAATGATCAGAGATAATCCTTGGTAAAACAGATTGTTTAATCATGCTGAACTTTTCATCCCATTCCACAGAATGCAAAAATCTATCAATTCTTGAGGAACATTCATAATTATCACCCCTGAACCAAGTGTATTTTCCACCTAGCAGAGGAGGATCCACAAGTTCAAGGTCTTCAATGATTCTAGAGAAATCCTTCATAGCTCTAGACAGTGCAATTCCTTCTTTCAGTAGGGAACCTGGTGGTGTTAAAATCCCCACACACTACCCAGGCTCCTTCGCATGCCCCTCTAGTTCCTGCTAGTTCCATCCAAAGCTCCTTTCTTTCTTTTCTGCAATTAGGAGCATAAACCCCAGTTAACACCCAGCTGCAATTGTCCAATCTAGAACAGAGTTTACAGGAAATAGAGGAAAAACCAAAATTGATTAATTCCCCTGTCCAAACCCTTTTATCCCACATGATAAGAATCCCCCCACTTCTGCCATTGGCCTCCAAACCCACGTAATCTGCCCATCTATTACTGAATAAATGCTTAACTACTTCCCCATAATCCCCTTCCATTTTGGTTTCCTGGAAACAATATATGTCAGCCCTCCAATCGAGTATTAGAGATTTGATCACCCTCCTCTTGTCGAGATCGTTTAATCCCCTCACATTCCACGAGATAATGTGTACTTTCATCGGGAAACATTGCTAGCTTCCCTCCCCTAGTCCTTGGCTCACCATCTTTGTATTTGACTCCGAATTCCAGAAGATTCTTCACTTCATTCTGACCCCTAGGTTTAGGAGATGAAGGTTTGGACTTGCTGAGGGTTTCCTGTATTCTTTTATCCAGCTTCAAGAATAAGGCCCATATTTCATCTTCATACCCCTCAGTTTCCACACCCAGTTGTTTACTAAACTTCAATATATTTTGTTGCACCCTTAAAATTGTCTCCCCCTCAACTGCCTGCACTTGTACATCCAAAGGTTGAATGTCCTCAATTGTCAACTGCTCCAACTGTTGAAATTGGTCCATCTGTGAGCAATTTCCCTCTGTGATATTTGTGACCAAGTCCCTGGATCCTTGATCATCATCACTGTTGTCATCTTCTCCATGAAATCGAGCTAATTGAGGTTTGCATGTGCAATCGATCTCAGGATCGTGTATATACTCCTGTCGCACTGCTACTGCCAGCTGTAATTTTTTTGAGATGAGACAGTCCGAGGTTTCTTCAGCTTCTGGGTTAAGAGGATCGAGATATATGGGCTGCTCTAATCGATTGGGAATATAGCAGACTGGTCCCATATCTTTCTTTAGGGACTTGGGCTTTAAAGAAAAGCCCAACAGAGAACTCTTTTTCCCATAGGTTTGAAATTTGCTTCCTCTGGTATTTTCAGTTGGGTCAGCCCACTATCGTTAGAAGGCCCAAAATCCTTCCTTTTTAAAATATCATTGACCAGCTCTCCCTCACGTGCCGTCTCCTGCTCCCAAGAAGATCTGCTGCGATTTTTGCCTTTTTCGGCACCCACGTGCTCTGGGAAGTCAACTTTGCAGCTGTCAACACTATTATGGGAGTTGGATCTCTCTATTACCCAACGGTCTGTCACCAGTTTCCGACCATCTTCTCCGGCAACCACCCTCGCCGGCGTCTCGCTCCAGATAGGTATGATGAAAAATAAACCCTTTTCTTCTATTATTACTTCTGTAGGTACATTCCTGCCCCCTCCTTTTATCTTTAACCTAGCCCATTTGAGATGTCAAGTACAAATGCATCTCTTTAAAATTTTTTGGGTGTAACATGGCTATTGCAAATTATATAGACGTCATGATATACTTCTTGAGTTCATTGCACAATCATCAGTGATGTTGACCTGTAAATATCTTTAAAGCACCTTCTGGTTGCTCACTTTTTTATACAAAAATATCTTTTATCGATGCCAAAAGATATGCCTAAATTATGGATTCACCCTAGCTTTTGTTTTGATTTCAGAAATCATTGTATCCGTCTCGAATTTCTCTGTCGATTTTGGTTAAAGTACCCAAAATCGTTTGGCCATATCCGGTACGGATACCATACTCACGTCCACACCCACACCCACGCCGTGTCTACAGGGGTGCAACACCAATATTGAAGAGTCTGCACAACTTAAGTGATGGCAGCTACTGTCAATTCAGAATTAGGACCCAGATTCTCCTTGTTTGTCACATTCCAGCGAGCATTTTGAGAAAATCATTATGCTTCGTAGTGTTCAGGCATCATATCGGCCTGAATCTTTACTGTGTTATGCTCTGCAAGTTGAAGGCAGTTGAAATTGTCTGGTTGTCACATCATTAGAGCCAATTGGCATTCCATTTCCAGCAACAACTGCTGTTTGCACCTGGTATATTAATACCAAGTACACCAGGCAGTCCTCCAGTAGTAAGAAGAAGAGTGAGGTTGGCACCTGCTTTTCTAATTCCTTCATCGTCATCCTCTGAATCTGATTTATCTCCCTCAAATCCATATTCTTTTGCCTGTTCGTTTCTGGCTGCTCTGCTACTTCATCCTCTTCTTCATTAAATTTAAAACCACTACAACCATAAACAGTCCCATGCACTAGCTCATCCCTGATTCACCTTTGCCATGAAACTATCTGCTAGAGCTTTCAGGTCATATGGAACAACTTACTCCACAATTGTAAAGCTTTTACAGGGTCAGTTGCATATCATTCACCGTCTTTAAATAACAGCGGTTCAAACCACCGCTATTTTTTTAAAAAACAATTAACCTATGTAGTGAATTTATATCAACACTTGGGCGCCTCATTTATTTCGATTGTTCGAGAACTTCTTCGGCGCCTTTCGTAGGTAATCTCTCAGAATAATTTTCTCAATCCCTAGCTGTAATTCGTCTGGCTTAGTGAATTTCTCAACTAAGCAGTGCATTTCTCAATCCCTAGTTGGAAATCGTCAACTTTGTTTTGTGCTTATGCAGGTTTTTAGCAAAATAATGGAATTTATCTAAGGTTATGAACCAATAGCAGACTTTTTCCACGATTCTTCTTTTAAATTGATTTTTGGGGTTCATGCATGAAAGGAATTTCCTATGATTTTGAAATTTCATTTTATGTGTAGTGATTTTACTGTTCAAAGTGTCTGAATTTGTCGCTACGAGTAGTCCATTTCACTTTCTGGTAATCGATTACTCTGTGTTTGATAATCTTTTGGTATATTAGCAATCGATTTCACTTTCTGTGTGTTGGATAATCCTTCGATGGAACTAAAAGTCCTTTGTTAGGATTCATGCATGTTTGGGAATGTAGCAATTTTCCCAATTCCTGTTCTAATGCTTTCATTTTTTTCTTTCTCTTAGTTTTCGGTCTACTTATTGTTATTTTTCAGTTCAATTAGTTTGATATTTGCTTCAATTTTCGCTGCTTTGTCTCGTATTTGGATTGCATGCAATTAATTTTGATATTTTTAGTAAATTTACCAGTTTCATTTTATTTATTTTTTTGACATTTTTAGTTGTTGTTCCTGCTAATATTACTCTGAGTATCATACAGGTAGCAAACCTGCGAGTGAAGCTATTGGGATCGACGTTGACGTTTAACTGTTTGATAGGTATAAAATCTTATCAATTTCAGCAGTTTCAGTTGTGATAATGTAATTTGTAGTTTTAGAAGCTGAATTGATGTACTTCTTCATTTTATGTCAAATTTTGGAATCACAACTGTTACACTTCTGTTACTACTATCTGTGTTCACCAGGAATACATTTACAAAATGTTGGTACAGTTTGCCATTGAATATAAGAACCATAGCTTGTAAACCTGCATCACAATGCTTATACGTTGAGTTTAAGTTTTACGAACTGTTTTTCGGAAACAGCCTGCCTACCTTTCGAGGTAGGGATAAGGTCTGCATACACTTTACCCTCCCCAGACCCCAAATTGTGGGATTTCACTGGGTATGTTGTTGTTTTTAGAAGACTTTGACACTAAGAAAATTGTACTATTGCTTGAATATTGAAATTGGAACTTTGTTAGTTGCATATATGGGGACAAAAAGAGTACTACTTTATAAGTTTATAGTAGTGTTCAACTGCTACAGATTGAAGCTGGTAGTGTATTTGGCTCAAGAGAAATACTAGATGGTTTAGTGGCAAGAAAAAGCACACGTCTGTAAAATCTAAACGTGTTGAGAATTTGTTCTTCTGGTGTAGGAGGAAAACAGTTACTGATTTCCAGTCCCCAATCAGTTACTGATTTAGAACACTTACTGTTCTAAGTGTGTGAATCTGATGTTGGAAGTCTTAATCGAGAGAAACACACAACTAGTTTCATACAGTTAACAGAGTCTTAAAAAAAAAAAAAATCACAACTATTTGCATGTCAAGAAGATCCAGATGTAGAGTGATTGACTATTTAAGCTTTCCCCTTTTGAAAAGGGCAATGATTATTAATTTCATCTTTTTTGACTCTGCATCTATCTTTTTCGTTGCTCACTCTTTCCCTAGAGAACTTTCGTTTATTTAACAGCACAGATTATTGTCTGTTCTTTCTAATTGTGAATGTCTATAATGCCCCTCTTTTCCCTCCTTATATCAATTTTTTTTAGGAAGCTGTTGTTAAAATCTTATTTCAATTTATGCCTTTCTCTGGAACCATTTTACTTCTTTCAGTTTATCATAAACTGAGTTTGTTCTGGATCAGGGAATACCAAAATGAGTATCAGCGGCAATCCTAGCTTCTGTTGAAAAAAGGTGGAGGCTTATATTCAATTTCTTATGCAGACGATGCTGAAGTAGTACTCCGACCACTTTTATTAGTATAATAATTCTTTAAGCTCAACATCTCCGTGAGTTGGTGGCCGAAAATGGAAGAATATATAGAAGCTTATATGAAGACTGTGAATCATGTGACCCAATTGATTGAAGGCACTGGCATGGCTGACATTGACATGAAGATGGGTGAAAAATATTCTAAGTGTTAGGTGAATCCATGAGGCAGAATTCGGGCCAGGCACACGCACGACACATGCCAAGAAGGCATGCACACGGGGCATGCACGAGGGTCATCTTTTATTAGTACAGTCAGACTTCTCTACAACGGCATCCGCATATAACAGCACCTCTCTATAACAGCCAAGTTTTTTCGGAACCGATTTTTTATGTTATATTTTATTTCTCTATAACAGCAATAATCAACTTTATAATAGTACTCTCTTTGTAAAATCACCCCCATATAACAACTATCTTTTTTTTTTTTGGTAATATAATAATTAACCATCTTTATAAAAATAGAATATCTTGATTACTAATAATAAGTGTAGAGATTTTGACTAAATATTTGATCCTTTGATACAATGTTTATGACAAAAAATATCATATGAATATATATATATTATCATTATAAGATTTTCCTTCATTATACAAAGTGTGATTAAGCTTGGAATTTGGCAATTAAAAATGAAAAATTAGATTTTATGCATTTTTTTTTTTTTGCCTACAGCAAAATATTATTTAAATGTCAATGCTGTTATATGCGTATAACAGCAATTCTCTATAACAGCAAAAAAATTTCGGACCCAATGATGCTGTTATAGAGAAGTTTGACTGTATAATAAGTCTTTAAATTCAACATCTCCGTGAGTTGGTGGCTGAAAATGGAAGAAGATATAGAAGCTTATCTGAAGATTGTGAATCATGTGGTCCAATTGATTGAAGGCATTGGCATGGCATGACATTGACATGAAGTTGGGTGAAAAATAATCTAAGTGTTAGGCGAAGCCATGAGGCAGAATTCGGACTAGGCACATGCACGACACATGCCAAGAAGGCATGCACACGGGACATGCACGAGGGTCATGCGCACGACACAAGCGACAATTACACAGTGTGCGCTGCAGTTTCGTCAGTTGAGGCGAATTTCTGAAGGCTTCCCCTCATGGGCGAAGTGGTTCCCTTAGAATCAGCTTAATGCCCCCTTATGGAACTGCTGGCACATGCTAAGCACGCCCCTACCCTTGTAATTACCCTGGCAGGTTTCTTTATGTAGGCAGAATTTGGCTAAGGCATGGATCAGTTTTGTAAGCCTCCAATTGTAATATCTGAGAGATAATAAAAGTTTGGGCATTTGCCTGTAAACGTGTGTGTCCCTATCATTGTGTACTGTCCCGAAATTAATCTAAGTGTCAAACGTGTGTGAGCGCGCAAAAGCTGAAGTTGGCTATGACGCTGGCCGAGCAGTAGTGACGAGAGAAAAAATCCACACCTATTACAACTGGTATCTCTGGCCAGTTTAATTTATATGTCTTATTTTTCCTTTTTTATTAAGTTTAAAAAAAATATCACTTTTATTAGTATAATAGTTCTTTAAATTCAACATCTTACATGACACATTTAAGACAACAAAGTACTAATGGCATTATGATACTATACATGCATCTTTAGTTTACGACCAGAAAATACAAAAGGCATTATGGTATTAGTAGTACTAATTCTTTAAATTCAACATCCTACATGACACATTTAAGACCACAAAATACAAAAGACATTATGATACTGTACATGCATCTTTAGTTTACGACCACCAGAGTCTTAATCAAGAGAAACACAACTAGTTTGCTTATGTATGTGTGATTCTTGTGGAAGTAACAGTTAACAGAGTCTGCATTTTGGCTAATTTAAGAGTTCTCTATACTAATGAAACATGCCTCTGCTAACATTTTGGACACTATTAACCATATCCATTAACTAATAATGGTGTATGCACTTTGGCAAATTTTTAGGAGAGACAGTGAGCTTAGGTTTCAAACTTCTATTTATGTTTGCTTAATTTTGTCCATGAGCTATCTTTTTCATTTTGATATTGTGATGTTTTTTTTTTAATTTTAAGTTGGATCATTATGTGTTCTTTCTAGCCATGCCGATTGATAAATCTTGGATTAGCAAACTACAAAACACACCTGAATATGAAAATGTGCTAGGAAAATTTTTGGGCTTTGCTTTCGAGCATGGGTCTGTTGATGGGCGTGTAATTAAGTGTCCATGTCCGAGATGTGGCTTTAAGAAGTGGCAAGGAAGAAGTGCAATTGAAGAGCAGCTGACTTATAAGTCTTTTCTAGAAAATTACAAATTTTGGTATTTGCACGGTGAAGAGTCAAATGCAACTGTGCCATAGACTTTTCAGAGCACAAATGTTACAGAAGATACTCTGCAACCCCAAAATTCGATGGCAACCATGATTAATGGTGCATTTGGTTCACCAGGAACAATGTCAATGAGTCTGATGTATCTTGTGAGCCTATAAATACAGAAGAAACATTTAATGAAGGGCACATTAAGGGGAATAATGAAGTTTGTGCGAAGTGTTCTTTGAATTGATCGAAGATGGCAAACAACCGTTATACGAAGGGTGTATGAAGTATTCCAAATTGTCATTCCTAATTAAGTTGTATCAGATATAAAATGTTTGTGCCGCATGACTGACAAAGCGACGAGTATGATATTAGAATTGTTAAAAGATGCCTTTGAAGATGCCAAGATTCCAGTTACTTTTTATGATGACAAGAAAACCATAAACACGTTGATGGTTCACTCAATAAAAAGTGGAAGGAGTTCAGGATTAACCAATGGCGTGCGGCTTGGAATCCATTAAAGAGTAAAGAAGAAATCATAAAGAAAGTTTCGGAAGGCATTCCCATGGACCAATACCGCTCCCAAACGCACACACAAGTATTCAAGACCGTACAAGTAATATAGGATTAAAGTCCAGATATCATATTCACTGGGACTTATGATTAACCGTCAACTAAATTAAACTAGTGCTAATTATCTAAACAAGAAATAATCCAAAATTATATTTATAAACTAACAAAAAATAAAAAGAACGCAAATAACGAACTTCGATCAAGAAAGAACAGATTTTTATCGGAGAAGAGAAGAGATAGATCTAGGGCTATGACCACTAACAATCCAGCTGAGTCTTCCAATCAATACATAGTTCTAGTTGACGGGTTAATTATTGCTTTATGAGTATCGTCCGAGTTGCTCACATGCCTGTAGATGTTACTCTAACGCCTATATTCCTATGGTCATCAGAAAATAACAAGAACACATTTATAGCTCCGTATTCAACTAAGCAAGGCTAAAGGGTATATTTCTATCCTCATTAGTGAAACGATTATTCGAACAAGCTCTATTTATTCTTATTACGCATGCAAATTCCCTATCCCTAGTTCAATTCACACGCCACAGATAGTGTCTAACTATTGGCCAGATAATCAAACAATTAAGACCAAGAATAAATAAATAACCCCAACGATTGGAAACCAATAGATGTAAACGATAATCAAACGTCAACTTTCATGTTTGAGCCAAAATCCTAGAACTAAAGAGTTTAGCTCCACATAGACATGGAGGAAAAAAGACAAATCATCCGAATGAAAACGTAAAAACGAGTACTACAGAGAAGAAAAGGTCAAACCCCGTAACTACTGCCTCAACGGCGGCTCCAAGCTCTCTCATAGGTATAGGAAAAAGTCCAGACGAAATAACCCAATCCAAAATAAAATGAGACAAGTTTTAATCCGAGAATCCCTTGGTTGCTCCATTGTTATCAGAATCTCAGGAATTTATATGAATTCGAGTGATTCCTAAGCTATTACAAGAGTTTCTATGAACTCGAGTGAAGATAGCTAAGTAATGCAGCGTAAGAATGTAGAAGAAGTAGTTGTGATTGAAAAAGAGTAAAAGTATATTCATCCATGAAATCAATATTGAGATTACAATCTATTATAAGGCTGAATTCAAATCCGTGAATGTGCTAACCACCCAAACTAACTTTCCCGCCTAAACTGCATTTGAACTAACTCTACTTGAATTAACCAACTAACCTACTGCTGAGCTGGAAATTCTCAATTAGATGGAATTCCAGCTGATTACGAATCAATTACAATTCACTAAACACAAATCATGTATCAGTACTCCCTGCATCAAAAGATCCTTGACCACAAGGATCAAAATTCTGGAAACCTAGTGTGAAGTACATTGACAAACTCCCAAGTAGCAGCATTAGCTGTAAGACCATGCCATTTCACCAGGACCTGAGCTACTGCTTTATTGCCCTTCTTCACCATTCTTCTTTGTAAAATCAACTCAGTGTTGGGACAGTAGGGACTGTCAACATAGACCACTGGAGGGTAAGCAATTTGGGATGGCAATTCATAACATTTCTTCAATAATGACACATGAACTATAGGGTGAATTTTGACAGAATCAGGAAACAAAAGTGTGTATGCTACAGGACCAACTTTCACTTCAGTATTTGGAATGGTCCATAATACTTGGCAGCTAGCTTATGAAATGGATGACGAGAAATGGTCATTTGTCTATAGGGTTGCACTTTAAAATACACCCAATCTCCCACATCAAAGTTCCTATCACTTCTATGATTATTTGCTTGTTTCATCCTCAACTGAGCCCTCAGTAAGTGATGCTTAAGAAGTTGCAGTTTGAATTCTCTGTTAATAAGTGGGTTATCCACCTCAGAAGAAGCAGATTCCCTAGGAAGATAAGGCAAGTGTAATGGAGGTGGTCTGCCATAAAGTGCTTCATAAGATGTCAAGCTAATAGCTGAATGATGACTAGTATTGTACTAATACTCTACCATAAGTAAACAAGAGAACCAGTTATGAGCATCATCAGCACAAAAACATCTCAAATAAGTTTCTAAACATCTGTTAAGGACCTCAGTTTGTCCATCAGATTGTGGATGGTAGGCTGAAGATATGTGCAGTTGAACCCCTTGTATTGAAAAGAGTTCTTGCCAAAAGTACTCAAAAAGACTGCATCCCTATCACTAGTGATAGCATCAGGTAGTCCATGAAGTCTTACAATAACATCCACAAAGACCTTAGCTATAGACTGAGCAGTGTAAGGGTGTTTAAGTGGAATGAAATGACCATATTTACTTGGTCTATCCACTACCACCAAGATGACTTCATGACCCTGAGAATTTGGTAAACCATCCACAAAGTCCATACTGATCTGAGACCATACCACATCAGGAATAGGAAGAGGTTGTAAAAGACCAGGATAAGTAGCTAAGTCAGCTTTACTCCTCTTGCATACATCACATTTCTGCACAAAGGATTTAACATCCTTTCTCAGCCCTTTCCAATAGAATAAAGTCGGTAACCTCTTGAGTGCAACATCAACTCCTGAGTGCCCACCTTGAGCAGTAGAATGACAAAGTGAGATGATAGTATTTCTCAGTTGATCAGATTTACCAATAACCAATTTTCCTTTTCTCCTGAGCTGATTATTGTGCCAAGTGAACTGAGAAGGAACATCAGCATTAGACTGCAGCTTCTCAATTAGTGATTTCAGTTCCACATCAGTACTCCAACTATCAGAATTGGTATTAGAGAATGTTAGGACCAGTAATTCAGCACCATATATCTAGAGAGAGCATCTGCGACCTTGTTTTATACCCCCTTTTTATACTTAATAGTATAATCAAAAGGCATAAGTTTTGTCAACCAAAGTAACTGTGAATTGGTGTGAAGAGTTTATTCCATTAAGTACTTCAAAGACTTCTGGTCAGTTCTAATAATGAACTTCTGGCTGAGTAAGTATTCAGACCACTTGGTAACTGTATGTACAATGGCTAAATGTTCTCTGTCATAGATAGACATAGTTGCATATCTTGGAGATAGGGCCTTGCTAATGAAGGCAATGGGATGACCCTCTTGCATGAGAACAACTCCAGTTCCAAACCCACTGGCATCAGTCACAACCGCAAAGGTCTTGGTGATGTCAGGCAAGGCTAAGACAGGTGCATTTGTCAAAGCATTCTTAAGTTTTTCAAATGCTGCAGTAGCCACTGGTGACCATTTGAAACTATCCTTCCTTAGTAGGTCAGTTAGAGGCTTTCATATGATACTAAAACCTTGAATGAATCTCCTGTAATAACCAGCTAATCCAATAAAGCCCCTCAACTGCTTCAAGGTTGTAGGAATAGGCCAATTTTAAACTGCTGCTATCTTTTGAGGATCAATGGACACACCTTCCTCAGTAATGAAATGACCTAAATACTTAATTTTCTTCACCCCAAAGAAGCATTTACTGTGCTTAGCAAATACTGATGCTTCACCATTTCTTGGAAAACAACTCTCAACTGCCATACATGCTCATTCACTGCGTTGCTGTATATTAATATGCCATCAAAAAATACCAATACAAACCTCCTCAAGAAAGGTTGGAATACAGAATTAATGAGACCTTGGAATGTTGCAGGTGCATTAGACAATCCAAAGGGCATGACTGAGAGCTCATATTGCCCTGAATGAGTCCTAAATGCTGTTTTTAGTATATCTTCAGTTGCCATATTTAGCTGGTGATAACTAGATCTAAGGTCAATTTTAGAAAAAATCTTTGAGCCTCCTAACTCATCCAATAAATCCTCTACCATAGGAATAGGAAATTTGTTTTTAACAGTGGCCTTATTGGGATCTCTATAATCAACACACAATCTCCAAGTCCCATCCTTTTCCCCCACCAAAACTGCTGGTGAAGCAAATGGACTGCAACTAGGTTGTATCACCCCTTGATTCAACATTTGTTTTACCAATGATTCTATCACTTCCTTTTTAATAGATGGATACCTTTAAGGTTACTTATTTATAGGTTAAGTCCCTTGGTGTAACACTACTCTATGATCAAATACACCTCTAGAGGGTGGTAATTGAGTAGGTTCTTCAAACAATCCCTTAAACTCACCTAGCAGATTGGATTAACTAGTATCAATCTGAGTTAATGTATTAGTTACCATATCCTGTGTGTAAAACTTGCCTTCCAGCTCCCCTCAAGACATGTTTCTTGCCCTTGTATAGGAACTCCATTGTAAGATTCCTGAAGTTTATCTTGATATCCCCTAGAGTGCATAACCATTGGACTCCTAATGCTACTCCACAACTTCCTAATGGCAATAGCAAGAATTCAGCTTTGAACTCTGCCCCTTGCAATAACCAAGATAACTGACACATTTTATCAACCTATGGTCCCATTAGCTGCTGAAACCACATCAGGAATGGTTTCAATAACTTGATAACCCAACTGCTCCACTACTACAGGATCAATGAAGTTATGTGAACTTCCTATATGTATTAGTATGTGTAATGGCTTCTTGGAATGATAGCCAGTGACCTTCAAAGTTCTGTAGCCCATTGATCCATTCAAAGCATGAATAAATATCTCTATGTGCCCCTTGCCGTGCAGTTGTTCTAGTTCTTCAATCATCAATTCATTCTGTAATTCCTCCTTAGAGTTCTGAACTCTATTAAGTTGTTCTTCTAACTCTTGGATGTATAGTTGTTTCTGGTGCTTGCACTTATGTCCCATAACATACTTCTCATCACAAAAGAAGCATAATCCTTTGGCTCTCTTCTCATTCATTTCCTCAGGTGTCAATGTCCTTCTATTGAACCCCTTCTGCTGTGGTATATTATTCCTATGAGAAGCTGGAAGAATAGGTTTCCTTTGAGTTTTTGGATCATTAAATCTTCTTACAGGATTGACTACATTGCTCACAGTTAAAGAAGCAACTTGTTGTAATGCAGCAATGTAAGCTTCTTACATCCTAGTAGTTTTATAAACTTGTGATAAAGTAGTTGGATTTGTGACTTTAATTGCAATGTATGACAGGTTTCAACTCCCCCCCCCCCCCCTACAAGAAACAACTGATGGCATTTTCCTGAGACAAATTTACCCTTGTCAAATTCCTCTCAAAGACTGCCTGATAATCCTTCACACACCCTTCTTGTTTCACTTTTTTGATTTCTTCCATGGGGTCATCAAAATCGGTGCCAAACCTCTCCCCTATGCCATGATGTATTCATTCCAAGTAGCTGGTTTTAGGTATTGTTTGTATTTCACAAAAGAAAGGTGCCATTGAATAGCATCACCTTCCAATTGCAGAGCAGCAACCCCAATTTTCTCATCATTTGGTACATCTTCCATCTCAAAAAATTGTTCAATCTTGAACAACCAAGATCTGAGATCTTCTCCAGAAAATCTCATGAATTATAACCTTGACCATCGATTGAAATTTGAATGCTGAGAATTGTAACTTGTAGGGATCCATTCTCTTTCCCTTTGTACTCTCTCCTCTGAATTGTTATTTCTAGATGGACCTTCTTCCTGTACCAATGCAGTATGCTCTCTTGGAGTCTTGTCCCTTCGATTTTCTCCAGTTGCTGCTACTAATTGATTCTTCAATTCCACCATTGCTTGGTCCAATTTCTCCAAGTGTGAAACCTTGCCTGCTAAGGTTCCCGTTTCTGTTATCATGATTTGCATCATATCTCTCAATTCTCCCACTTCTGTAGTTGATGTTTCAAGAGTTGGTTCACCATTTGTCCTTGTTCCTTTCGCCCTTAATGCCGAGTATTGTTCAGCTCTAATACCATTGTTATCAGAATCTCAGGAATTTATATGAATTCGAGTGATTCCTAAGCTATTACAGGAGTTTCTATGAACTCAAGTGAAGATTGCTAAATAATGGAGGGTAAGAATGTAGAAGAAGTAGTTGTGATTGAACAAGAGTAAAAGTATATTCATACATGAAATTAATATTGAAATTACAATCCTTTATAAGGCTGAATTCAGATTCGTGAATGTGCTAACCACCCTAACTAATTTTCCCGCCTAAATTGCATTTGAACTAACTCCACTAGCTCTACTTGAATTAACCAACTAACAGACTGCTGAGCTGGAAATTCCCAATTAAATGGAATTCCAGCTAATTACAAATCAATTACAATTCACTAAACACAAATCATGTATCATCCACGACGTGCAAAGCATCAATATTGCTCACTGTCAGCTACGTGTCACGAGGAAGTCTGTTTGCTACATCACTTTGTAATTATAGTTGTTCCTTTTCAATTTCAAGTGTAATTTTCATGTATTGTTGACCCAATCATCATGTGTAATGTTGATGTTCCCCACAATTGTCTCCTCTTCTTTTACTTTCCTTTTGTTACTGCACTTTATTCAATTTTGCTCCAAATTTTTTCATCTTCACACCGCTTTATTCTTATATGATAAAAGTATAATATTAAGCACAAAGAAATATAATTTATACTCAAACGACGATTAAAAGTACTAGAATGCGAGGCAACAATGGCTAAATATATGCATTTTAGGCCGAACATCAACCAACAAGCACTGTTTGCTGCTAATTATTGCCTGAAAGAAGAAACACAGGTACTTACTATTCTTTCTGTTTCTGCGACTGCATCTTCTTCTACTTCTTCTGGGAATGCTCCTGCTTTTGCGTCTGCGAATGCTTCTGCTGTGAAAAGGAGAGCATAAAATGGTTATTTTGCTTCTTCTACTTTTTTTTTTTGAGACTGGTACTATTGTATTCCTCTTCCTCAACATTAAGGGTATGCTGGCCACCTCCAGAAAAACAGAGTTCAACAGAGAGAAAGAAAAGAAAAGAAAAGAAAAAAAACAGATCTACAGGGCACTTAAGAAATCTACCAGATCATCTACCTCCTCTATGAAGTTTTCTTTACACCAAAAGAATAAAGATACAGTACAATTCCATTTTACTTTATATATGGAATTGATTTTATCTTCAAAGCATCTACCATTCCTCTTCTTCCAAACAGTCCACCAAATGCAGGGTGGTATAATCCTCCACCACTTCTTCTGAGTCTTACTGCCCCCTCTTCTGATCCAGCAACTCATCAGATCTGCAGTGTGCTCGAGCATTGTCCACTTGATCTTTTTGAGACTAAAGAACATGGTTCATATTTGAGCATTGAATTTGCAATGAAGGAATAGATGATTGTTGGTCTCTCCAGTCTCATTGCATAAAAAACATCTGGTTACTATTGGCATACCCTTCTTTTGTAGTACTTCATGAGTGAGACAAGCCCTTTTGGCCACCAACCATGTAAAGCATTTCACCTTAGTTGGTGCCAGACTTTTCCAGATATTCTTCCAGGTCCTTGTACTGCTCCCCACCTAGTATTTTGCTTCTTCTACTTCAATCTGAAATTCGTTTTCCCCCCTCTTTTTCAGCTTTTTTGTTTGATTTAAGTTGTTGATCGATATAGAGTATTCATACAACTTTACTCCAACTAGTTTGGAAATGATTTTGTAGTTGTTATTTTGTTGTATTGGCATATTGCAAATGGGTTTTTGTGTTCGAGCTGAAATTTGATCTCTCTTGATGTATGAATTATATACAGTGTTATATTTCAATCTGAAAAACATTTTTTTCACGAGATTACTTATAGCATTTGTGTCCTTAAACCAGTTATGTATCTTGTGATATTTTATGAAGTCTTTATATGAGACAAAAGTTTTGGCTATCCTTTTTAGCATGATTACTTAACATAGTCTTTTACCAGAAAAGCTATTCTCATTTTGTTATTGTTTTGTCTTTCGTGTAGGAGAGAATCGAAGCTATCCGAAGGCAACCCTCAGAAGGTCTTGCATGAGTTTCGCCTAATGATGCGCTTGGTGTGGTCTTCGGTCCCGAGCACCCTGGCCGTGTTTCAGGGTTTGGCATGGGTGTCTTTCCATCTGTGGCATTCAATCAAACATCAAGGCTAGGTGGTCGTTTTTTATATGCGTTCATCTAGTGCTAGTGCTTCACCCCCACAATGGCAACAAGAGATGGCGGATATAATATCACAATTAAATGCGCTAAAAAGCTTATATAAAATGGACATAGGGAGTATCCCGAGGAGTTTAATCACTTATTTCCGACTCCTCCACATGTACAAGTACTTATTTTATCTTTATTATAGATTTAAAATATTATGATGCACATTTTGAGAATACACATTTTGAGAAGTCAGTACCTTTTAATGCAACATCTTAGTTGCATAGACACTTGATGGAACATAATCAACGAGCAAACTACTATTGTCTTATGGGTTTTAACTGTTGTTGAGTTACTTTCTTTTATTTCTCTTCTATTTTTGCTGGTTTGACACAATTTTTGCTCCTCTTTTCTAGGTTAGTCTTGAAATTTGAAGCTAGTGATTTATTTTTCTTGAATTGGTCGTTTGCTTAGTCTAGTGTTTTAGGTTTTTAAATTGCATGAGTTTTTTTTCCTTGAATTTTTTCTTTTTTTCAGTAACTAAAAGCCTGCAATTCTGGATGATTCTCCCTTTTTTTGGTCGATGATTATTTTCTGTGTGATTATATTGGGTATTGAGAAAGTTGGGACCTTTGACTTCTTTAGGTGGTTTTGTAATGGTGTAAAAAAAAATGATCTTTTGTCTCATATATGTGAAATGGAATTAGCTATCCCTTTTAATTAACAATTTCCTCTCTCATCTTTGTTCTGTTGGCAATTATTTATTTGTTTACTTTTAATATCCAAAAAGAGTTTTTTTTTTTAATTATTTTTTATTACATAGGGGGTAGGGGAAGGGGAAATGTGAGAGGAGATTACAATGTGGGGATTCGAACCCTCACCAACAAGGTAAAGGTTTAGGTAGCCACCAACTGAACTACTAGATCCCTACCCAAAGATAGAGCTTTGGTTAAGTGGTTGCGTTTGTTTTTTCTTGAGATGAATGAACTTGTCCATTAGCTGATGCTGATCTTTTTATTTAGATGTTGGTTTTATATTCTTCTTTCTGAGTGTTTGTTGGTCACCTTTTATAGTCAGTGATCTTGGAAGATATATTTAGTACAGATTGGAAAAAAAGATGTTTGCTGAGTAGCCTAGTCCCTATCTTGGCCTCCTTTAGTCATTACCAAGGAAGAAAGGAGTCGTCAAACCTCAGATGGTCTTGCAGATGTTTCGCCGAATGATGTGTTTGGTGTGGTCTTCGGTCCGAGCACTCTGGCCATGTTTGAGGGTTAGACATGGGTGTCGTTCCAACTGTGGCATTCAATCAAAGATCAAGGCGAGGTGGTCATTTTTTTATGGGTTCATGTGGTGCTAGCGCTCCTCCACAATGGCAACAAGAGTTGGCGGCTATGAGATCACAATTAAATGCGCTAACAAGCTTATATCGAATGATAGGGAGTATCCCCGAGGAGTTTAATTACTTATTTCCCACTCCTCCACAGGTACAAGTACTTATTTTATCTTTATTATAGACTTAAAATATTATGATGCACATTTTGAGAATACACATTTTAAGAAGTCAGTACCTTTTAAAAAAGGTTAGTTCTTTAACTAGAGGTGGTGTCTTTTGGGGCATCCTGTGGATCTAGGATTTTGAGGAGACACATCTTGCACCAAGTGGAAATAATTGACTGATCTGTGTAGTTGTGGACGCGAAGATGACTATCTTACACAGTGGCAAGAGAGGTTTAAGATTTTAATTATACAGTTATTTTATGTAGAGCACTCCCTATTGTATCAATTAGCATTCTCAGCCTGTATATAATACTTGTTTAGTTGTAATCCTAATTTTTTTAGCAAGCACAAGATTTAGGAAGCGCTCCGTCTCCAATTGGACCAGGAAGATCCTCGATAGAAGTAACAACGACGATAGAGCGAGTGACAATTAATAATCATCATTTGGATCAAAACTATGTTTTTTGGGTATTGTTGGCGAATCCCTTTGAAACTCTAACTTGAATCTAGATGTAATTTTGGGATACTTTTGTTTTCTCATTTAATCCTTGCAAGTGTTAAATTATTATGGTGTTTGATTTCATAAAAGGTGGAATTATTATGAATGGTGTTTGATTTAATAAAAGGTGCAGAAATAGGATCTAAATCTGATATACAGAATTGTTAACTGCTTAGGGTGGTCTAAACTGCCAAAATATTATTTTATACAATTACAAAAGTCAGTATAAAAAATGCATTTCGAACCGTCGTAATTGTCGCCTAAAAAATACAAATTATTAGCACTAGTATATAACGTGCATTTTACGGCGGTTTTGGCAGAAACGACCGTAATAGTACTAAATCAAAAGGAAATGGCCATAGGAGGCTAGCTTTTAGAATTAGAAAAGGAACCTTATTATCATGATAGGGGGATGATGCTTAGACAAGCAAAAAGCATTCAACAAAACGGGAAAAATGCTTTCTTAGGAAGGATTCCGCTCTGGGGGTGGGACTATTACATAATGGCAGCAGGTATTGTGGCGGTGTTGAAAACCGTCATTTTGGCTGATTACGGTGGTTTGAAACCGTTGTTATACCTAATTTTAACAGCCGTAATCTTCCCCTTTTTTCTGTGGTGTGTTACCGCATCGCTCGTTCACCCTTTCGGCTTCTTACATTTAAAAAAAGGTAGTCTTTCCTTGGTATATGGGGCCAAGAAGGCTTCTCTTATAAAAGCATAACTCATCAGATCTTTTGAATTATTAAGGTAGCTATTGGACTTGCTTTTCCTAACTGTGATATTACACTTTGGGTTAAACTCTGTGAAGTGGTTGAGTTGATGGAACCAATTAGAGTATTAAAGCAAGTTACAGGGAACTCTCCTTCTAGTGGTTGGATTAAATTAAACACAAATGAAAGCTTTATGGAAGCAAAAGGAAAAGCTGGTATAAGGGGAATAATTAGGGATGACTAAGGAAACTTAATTATGACTTTTTTGGTCCCAATCATGTACAACAATAACCATCAAGCTCAAGCTGTCAAGTTTGGAGTTGGTTGGTTCATTAGAATGGGAATCAAGAAATTGATTGGAACTTGACTCCCTGATCATAACGAACTTCTTAAAAAATCAAGGTATTGACAACATGAAGCTCAAGATGATTATTGAAGACACTTACACCAAGCGGAGGTAAGATTAGTTATTGTTATAGAGAAGCAAATCAAGTAGCGGATGGGTTGGCGAAACATGCTATGACTGTGGAACAATCTAGTTGTTTTCCGATGAAAATGGATTAGATCAGAAAATCAGTTAGAGATTTGTTTTTATAGGATTTGAAGACAAGTGAGTCGTATCCAATCCTGAAAACTCTGTTATGAGCCCGGTTTGGAGTAGCAATGAGTACGGGTAAAGCACAATGCGAGATAACAAACAAGAAAATGATTCAAGAAAATAGATAAATAATGGATGTTCTTGTTTATATTGCCTTAGAGAGAATAGAGAGATAGAGTTTATAAAGTGTGAGCAAGATGCCCTTCCTTCTATCCTAAGCTATCCTTATATAAGTCAAAGTTGGACTTTTCAACCCCTAAAGTATGGGTGATGTGACCTCTCTGTGACCACAATGTTAGTGTATGATATGGTTCTCTAATCAAGGTCGGTAGACGTGATAGGAGTTGGTAGGAGTGGAAGCCAGCTGTATGGATCCCCCAGACCTCTTGAGCATCCGGTCGGGCAAACCAACCTCAGGTGCATTTCCCCCTCTATACACTAGCATCTACGACACATTTCAACAACCGACTTTAGAGTGTAAAGGACACTTTCAGTTATATAAATTGCAGTTACCAAATTTTAGTGGTGGGGTTGGGGTAGTGGTGGATGGGCAAGGGGTGTGGGGCGGGGGACGAGGGGCCCATTGGGAGGAGAAATAAGTGTGAATGTCACATATGAATTTTTTTTCTCTAGTCCCATCATAAAAGTCATTTTCTTATTTTTTGTTGTGTGTCTTGGCAGCAGAAAGTTAGAATTTTATTTACTTCGCCTTTGCATCGTGAGATGATAATAGTGTGTGGATGTTGAAAGAAGTGTTGCCATTATTAAAACTTGCATATGTTGCTGCTTTTGTACTAAGCAATTGACATTTGCATACTAAATCTTCAAATTGTGCTGATCTCAGCCACCTTTTCAAATGAGATATTGGACATGACTAGCAAATTTTTGACAAATCCTATTTGAATTATCATGAAGCGTGATGAATTGACATGATTTTAGTTTGCCTTTTTTTTTTTCTTTTCATTTGTTATCACAAACCATATTTACAAGTAAATAAGTGTTATTGTTTGTGTTGTTCCGCTTTTCTAAGCATATAATTGGTTACTAAATGTCATCTGGTGATGGGAGGAAAAACAATACCACCAGTTTTAGTGTTACTGATGGTTGTGGCAATTTGAGCATACTACTGGTGGACAAAGATCTAAATAGTACAGGAATCATGCTTATTATGGAGCCTGTTCATGTGAGAAATGAGGTGGTGCTATACTGGTTCAATGATCCTACTCAGTTGAGAAATGAGTTGATCCAAAAATGGTGTAAAGTGGAGTTTTATATATCTGTCTTTATCACAAGAAATGACATGAGACTTGGTAAGCTGGGAACAAGTTTTCCATGGAAACTTGCAGGCAGCAGGATTTGGTTTGGGACTTACAGATGTACAACAGTTGCAAAAGGTAGGGTGCTGCTAGTCAGACAAGGTCACAAGTGCTGTAATTATGCTGAAAATTCATGCCTGATGGTGATATTGAAGATGGTTGTTGGTGGTGGGATAGCAAGGAGGCCTTATCACCATATTAAATCCTATGGGAGGAGAGCATGGTGGTAAATTTTTACACTAACACTATATTCTTTTTTGCAAGTTTAAGTTTTGCATGGAAATACAACAGCACCAGGAAATCAGGAAAACTGGAACATGTTTGTGCCACTGATCCTATGCAAATGGGAATGAAGTGATGCAACTATGGACCAAATTTGATAATATGCTATACCCTATTGATCCTACTCAGCTTAGAAATGATATGGGAGTTATAGCAAATATAAGGAAAAGGAATAAACAGGCTACATGGATATATACTGGTAGCAGGAATTTTGATTACTGGTCATTGTGCAAGCAGCTGCTACTGGTACTGATTTATATTGGCAACAGGATTTTTGGACTTGTGGTTAGTGTTTGTGTTATTGGTCCTACTTATGTAGGATATGATGTGATACAAACTTCATACAATGTAGGCTACCACTATTATTTCATTGATCCAAATTCAGGAAATGATATGGGATATATTAGTTCTACTGGTTGTGTGGTGCAGCAACTACACAAGCAAAGTTGCAATTTCAAGTTTCAAGTGAGAAAGGCAGAAGTTGCTACTACATGCAAGATTCTGCAGCAGAGAAAGATTACCAAATATGCAACAGATTGCTCATACAGCTACAACATGAGGTGATGCCATATATGCAAATATTTGGCAGCTGCAGAGGATATATGGCAATTATACATTTTGCTGAAACAGTTGTTTGATCATTTAATGACCAAAAACCATTTTATCTTATAGTTTACAATGTAATTTTCAGATTTCTAGTTAGTAGGCTATTAGCAATTTGTAGCACCAACTTAAGATATCATATAAATTTTAAGTTGGTCATTAGATTAATTTTTGCATCTTTATTAGCCATTTTGACTACATTAGTAAAGACTCTTTATTTGTTTCGCGTTGAGAAAAATATATAAAATTAGCCCTAGGCATCATGCCAAGTGGACTTTATTAAAAAAAAATGATGAAAAATCAAAGGCAGAACGACAAGCAAGATACAGTAGACAATTACTATTACAAATTATTTTTTATTAAGTACATGATAATGAGAAAAAGAGACACATGCATACACAAAAACACCATATTTCCTAATGCAAATTTGAAAATTTTCGAGATTTCCATTGTACCATTGGTTACAAGAGTGATTAGATTTGCAGATTCTACACTTCGTTTATGGAAATGTTACTTGCGAATATTAATGGCTTGGCTAGCAAAGTAAAAAACTGCTTCCATATCCGAAAAGGAAAAAAGAAACCATATTTTTTTATTTCATAGTGTTCCTAATCCCAAGCTACACACTGAAAGAAATGTCTCCAGATAGGAGGTCATAACCACTGATGCTTCTATGTGAAGCACAAGTCAACACTTTGAGCAGCTCAAAAATATCAATTTACAAAAACCTCTTAAAGTATTCTAACAGACGAGTATTGTAGGTTCTGCACATGGACGGTTCGAGATACAACATTTATATTAGAGAGCACAGTTTCTCTAAATAAAGAGACAAAACAACATCTCATTATTAAGTGCAACTGCTGGCTTATCGGAACGTACTTTTATTTCCTCTGTTGGTTTTCCAGAGTTGCAACTAATAGTAAGGACCTTTTTTTTAGACTTACGATCTCTAGTTTCATAAAAAAGCATTTAGCAGCAAGAGATTATAAAGATAAAATTTATTTTATCTTCAACGTGCAGGATTCAGGATCATTTCTTGAACGCAGGGCTCTTGGTGTAAAGTCAGTAATTATTCAATACAGCAAAGAGGCCAAAGCTATCAACAATTTCTCATAGGGTTATCAGGATATTCTCAGCTAACAGATAGCCCAAATCTTTTGTTTGTTTAGTCATTGATGCTTTTGCTCATGCCATATAATGTATAAACCACTACCCCTTATTTAAGTAAATACTTTTTTAGGCATTTCAATAAGGAGACACTCGTCTCGTTGGAGATTCACAGCAGAACCAAAATCAAACAACAAAGTAAAGGAGCAAAAATGGAGGAAACTTGACCATTGAAGCTTTGCATAAGGACATTCTAAAGATTGAAGTGATGGATAAAAAACTTATCTTTACCGTTGATATGCCACTGAAATTACAGACAAGGGATGTAGATGGATTGGATAAAACTAAAATGGCTTTTAAGCCAAAAGGCAAAAGGGCTGACTGTCATTTAAAATTTGATTTCTTTGAGAAATAAAACTACGAAAATTTCTATTTTGAAACTTAATTTATTTCGAAATAATTGTGTATGAATTGCTTACTTGATTACAACGAGATTTTGTTTTCGAAAAACTTCCTTAAAAAGCTTTTCTAATGTATATGACAACCCAAACCTGGTATCCATAACCAAAAACCTTAACAGATAAAAAAGATCCAAAATTCAAACAACAGCGCTAGCCACAATAACCACAAATGTTTTTTTTTTTTTTTTTTTTTAATTTGCTTCTTTTAACGGAACCATTAACGGTTAAACCTAATCGTATCGACATCATTCTTTAAACACAAAGATAGCAATAAAATGACTAATCAATTAGAATTCTTCAAAGTGTCTAATTCCACCAATTACGCATCTTAAGCATAACGTATAAATCCTCTTAAGAAAGCAAACACATAAGCTTAAATCTCCAAAATTTCAATACTTCCTTGCAGCATAAGAAGAAGCCAATCCATAATAGATTTTAAGAAAAAATACCAAAGAGAACACTAAAAAATTTAATTCGAAAATTATAATGGGACAAACCCCCAAAAACAAACCCCAAAAATTGTATTACGCATCTCAGGCATAAAGTGTATATCAAAGGAATATGGGACTACAATTCAGAATCAACTATTCAGAATTGCAAAATAAATAAAAAAAAATTATGAGAGAGGGAGTACCTGGAGAGATGCAGACGCAATCAACCGAGCTAAATATCAAATCTACTGGTAAGCGACCTCAATCGATGAACTCGAACAAACTCTACAGAAAATTTTGACAAAAAATCAATCAAACAATTCTAAGAAAGCTGTAATCTTTTCTGGGTAAATGGGATTTAAAATAAAAGACAAACAATTTAACTCGAGAAAAGGAAGAATAATCTCAATTGAAACCTCACCACTGCGATTCACATCGTAAAGTGTTGGTGTGTCCGCTGTTCAAAGAGAGCCCAACAAGAAAAGCACAGCAATATCAAAATCAATTAGATTTTGCAGAACAAGACCCAACAACAAAAAAAAATCCTAGAACTTTCATACATCAAATATGCAATATTGATTTTATGTTGCTGCTACAAAATGGAGCATATACTAACATTTTCCTGAAATTTTCTTTTCTATATTTTGTTTGAAATTCCTAAAAGAAAAAGCTAATAGCGATAAGCTAATGGTATAGAGATGGCGTAGAGGAAGGAGAACTTACTTTGAATGGAGTTCGTCCGTGAGGAGATGGCGAGAAGAGTTGGTGTTAATGGGTTTGCAATTTTGTGATAAGTGTTGGTGTTAAAGGGTTTGCAATTTTGTGATATGAACTGGTGTAAGAGCGTTTTGGAACCTTGTTTTATTTTTTAGAACAAATAAACAAATAGAGATTAAAAGAAAAGAGTACAAAGTTTTTGGGGGGTTTGGAGGGATTAGTGAAATTTTAGGAGGGAAAATAACGAGGGAACTAAAAACCGTACCAATAGAATTTTTTAACCCAAAATGTGTTCCATTAGATACATCTATTGGTACGGTGGACAAAATTGTAGCAATAACTAGAGCTATGGCAACGGTTCAAACACTATTGCAACGGTTTAAGAGTCGAAATGTTCCAGTAGCATCGAAGTCCTATTGCAACAGTTGGAACTGTTGCAATAGACGATCTTTATAACAACGCGGTTATTAAAGCAGTTGCTAATATGTTTGTTGCCATAGGCTCATTTTCCAGTAGTATATTTTGTATTTTTCAATGCATAGATGGTGAATATTTCAAGGTAGTGAAAGTTGATGAATGTTACTCCCTCCGCATAAAAAAAAGAGTTCACTTAGCCATTTAGACGCCCCCCATTAAAATACTAACTCCTAGACAAAAATAGATAATTTGACTAAACTACCCCTAATTAAATAGGCATTGGGATTTGATCATATAACACTTAATAGGGGCAAATATGGAAAAACAAGATTAATTCTTTTTTATTTGGGTAAACAGTTTCATTCTATTCAACCAAAAAGTGTTCGTTACAATACCCAAGGCGGTCGACCTTCCGCGCTCAAAATACATAACAAAAGCCTATACACACTTCTAACGTCTATACAAGTACAACATCATAAGAAATACAATAGAGCTCATCAGTCCTAGGGATAAGAATTAAGTTGACTAAGAGTCCTTTGCCAGTTAGAGATAGTATTTCCTCTGATGTGTATATCTTTGAGCCATTTCCCTGCACAATTCGTTTGCTGAAGTAGTCCTTCTCTGAAATCTGACTGCATTCCTATCTCTCAATACCAGATATATCAACATGCCAAATGTGTAGTTGACAATTGCCCGATAACGCATTTCCTAGGCTGGCGTATTAATTCCAGATCACCTCAGATGCCCAGGTTTCAACAAGCCTATGCTGTCCTAACCAAGCTAGCATCTTAGTCCACATAGTATTAACATAAGGACAATCAAAGAACAAGTGCTCAAACACTTCATCAGCCAACCCACAAAACACACAAGTCTGAGGCACTTGCATACCAAATTTCATCAGCACATGCACGGTGGCTAGCCTCTTGTTTGCAACAAGCCAAAGGATGAACTTAAATCTAGGGTGTAGCTGAGGTTGAAGTACCATGTATTTCCAGGGAACTCTTGGGTATTGTGGCATTATCAGAAGATACAGTTTCTTGATGCTGAACCTCTCCCCCTGCTGTAGCTGGGATAGCCTTTGTGTGATGTTGCCTGATATGCCTTGTAGGCCAAGTAGTATGTCCCTTGTTCCTAAATTTTCCTAACAACCCAAGCTGCAGTCTTAGGTATTTGAAGTTGTGCCAAATCATTTCGTTTAATGTAGAAGCTATGTATCTATTTAATCCAAAGGTAGTCTTTTTTCATAGCAATTGCCCAGAGTTGTTTTGTAACTGCTGCCTTGTTCCACATACAAAGGTTTGTGACATTCAGGCCCCCTGCTGCCTGTGGCATACATACTCTCTCCCATGCAACTAGTGCTTTTTTGGAGATAGAAGAAGTCCCAGTCCATAAGAATGATCTGCACAGGGATTCAATCATCTTCATCACCTTTTTTGGCAGCAGGAAGATCTGTGACCAATATGACTGAACTCCAAATAAGACTGATTTTATCAGCTGCAGCCTGCCAGCATACGAAAGCAGCTTAAATGACCAGCAGTTGATTTTTGAAGTAATCTTCTCCACCAAAGGCCAGCATTGAATAATGGACAATTTTTTCTTGCCAGGGGAACACCAAGGTATCTGAAGGGTAGAGCGCCTTCAGGAAATCCCAAAGTCTGAATAATATCTATCTTCAGATCATTTGATATACCAGCAACATAGATAGAGCTCTTTTCTGCACTTGCCTGGAGGCCTGAGGCAAGAGAAAATTTGGTGAAAGTCTCTAATAAGAGCCTTATAGATATCAAGTCAGCCCTGCAAAACATTAAAAGATCATCAACAAAGCATATGTGTATAATTCCCAGCCTTTTGCATCTTGGATCGAAGGAAAAGGTCCTGCTCAGTGCTAGTTGAGAAAACTCTCTCTGCAAGTATTCCATAGCAATCACAAATAGGTAAGGAGACATGGGGTCTCCTTGCCTAATGCCCCTCTTTCCTTGGAATGGTTTGGTCAGTCCTCCATTTAATGTCAAGGAATAAGATACTGTGGATATGCACTCCATGATCCACATAACAAATGTGTGTGGGAAGCCCAGATCAATCAGCATTCTTTGAAGAAAATCCCAGTCCAAGGTGTCATAAGCTTTCCTCAAGTCCACTTTGAGCACACATCTGAGATTTGCTAAGTGGACTCTTTTTTTATCCAAGAAAAAATGGCTAAGTGGACTCTTTTTTTGATCCGAATGGAGTATTTGAGTAAAGAAGATTAGAAACAGGTAAAGATAGCTACGCATTTGATTGTAAACATAGCTATGAATTGTAATTACAAATTTTGGAACTGTTATCGGAGTATAGAACTTCTAGATTTTGATTGTATTTTTGGGCAAACTAGATGTATTTGACTGTATGTATTGTTCGACTGATGTATATATATATGTATTTGATAGACTGTACTTTGGAACTGTGTATATGAATACACCCGAATACATGCGAAATAAGTAAAACCTAGCTACAAAGTGTAACTACAAAAACAGTAGCTACGATTGGTTAGAAGCATAGAAACTATAGTTGTTCATGCAAGCTACTTTTTAAAGATTGACTTGAAAAAAAAAAAAATCATACAGCGCAAATTGTTGGGCAAGGGTCCAAGACCCCATAATACTGCCTAATTTTCATAAATAGCCCTTTTCCTGGTATAATTTATCCCTATTTTATAAAGGTTTGAAATTATAATATATGTGCTTCACAACCAATTTCAGACAATTCCAAACAATCTTAGACAAAGTGGTCTAAAGTTTGATCATATATAGTTTTATTGGTAGTTCAGTTTCTTTTGCAACTTTAGACTAATATTAATTTATTTGTTTAAAATTTGGTCGAAAGCAAAATAAACGCACTCAAGGGAAGAACACACAACAGTGAAATCTTCTTTCATTCCGCAATAGTCTGCAAAACAAACATAAAGTTTGGATGCCTCATATGATTCAACTAATATCAAGTTCATTGTTCTAATTGGATAGAGCTTTATGATTTGGTCTGTTGGTATTTTGCATCATTCTTGTAAAGTCCCTTTTAGTTAATTTGGAGATTCGAACTTAAAAGACGTTGTTTACCCCGAAATTAGGTAATAAGTTGAATTTGTAAGTGAGGTATAAGATATGTGAATACTTTAATCTATTTCGGTTAATGAGGAATGTATATGCGGGTTTGTGTATAATGACTTTATATATATAAATATCTATGTGTTAATAACTTGGATGAATAAGTTAATATTATGGATTTGAGCTAATATATATATATATATATATATATATATATATATATTTTGATGCTATATCGTGTATGGTTGAATCAAGTCAAACAACACTGCAATCCGGACCAAAATTAGAAAGAAAGAGAAAGAAAGAGAGAGCTTCAATATAAATTCTATTACAAATGTTTTTGATCTGAAAAGCTAACCCCTAAAAGTAGGGAAGTGCCCCCTATTTATAGTTTTTCTCTATGGGCCTTTCATACATCATCAAGCCCTTTTAAAATAAAGGAAGCCCTAATATGGATAAGGTTGGGTCGTACGGTCTGACACCCGTACGACTGACAGTAATAGGTGGCAAAGCGGTCTTCACACGTGGCAATCGAATAACTGATTAACCGGACCAACGACCACGATCATAACGGCCATGAAGAAATCGGACTATCGGCCACGATCAACTTGGCCATGTAGAAACCGGACTAACTGATAAGTAGTTTGCCCCGGATAAATCGGACCTTACGATTTTCCTCCGACTTCTTCTGATCAAGCACTACTGATGCAATACCCCCGGTCTGAACGCTCGTGCTTGTTTCTTCCTTTTCTTGGTCCCCGGTCTCACCGGTCAAACATTAATCCGATTTTTACCGTATACAGATAGTCCCCACACTTTCCGGACCGAGGCTTTGCCGGAGTAACGGGAAGTGGATGAGTCACGAAACCGGTGGTTCCATAGGCTCGTTCTTATCTTTTCATTTTGGCGGGAACAGTTACGTCACATCCTACACGCATCGCCACGTGTCATACCCCGAATGGCCAATTTACGTAACCGCCGTTACGCATGTCTTTTCAAATCACGTCTCATTAATTATGGGACACGTGGCATCCCCGGTTGGTTGGGATCCGTAATGCATCTCGGACCCCATGCCTATATAAAACGTTTTACCCCTTCATTTTTTCACTTTTACTTCTTCACTTCTACTTCTTCACTTCTGTTTTTACGCTCAATTCATCATCTTCATTTTCCTTGTTGATTCAACCGCTCTAATACCCAAATTTGTTGCTCACATTTGTTTGCAAGAACCTTGTTTAACCCTTCAACAAGCTCTTGTTTTTCGATTGAAGGCTTACTACGTTCCTTCACTTTGTCATTTTCAATTCCCCTTCCAATTGTTGTTTCTCTTTTCTTAGCTTGGAACCTTTCCCTTACCAAATTTTTAACCTCCATTACCATTTTTTCCGAATGTCTGCCAACACCGAAACCACTTCCCAGGACGTTCCCTCGGTTTCTTCTCAAGGAGCCGAGCCTGTATCTCAACCGAAGGGAAAAACCGTAGCCGAGCCTACGGCTTTAGACATAGTACCGTCCAAGCCTAACTACAACAAAGAATTCGAAGCTGAGAAGCCTTCCTTGGTTGCTGATAGAGGGTATGATGTAAGGCGATATCCCTCGTCCATTACCGAGGATAAACTTGATCAGGTCCGGGCTGACTGCGGATGGGATAACCGTCCGGTGCAAGTGTTCGCCCCGGTCACGATGAATCGATTACCGACCATAGAGAAGGCTTCTTGTACGTTTACACCTATCCCTTCACGCTCAAGCTCGATCCCCCAATTGATCCGGTTATATTGGAGATGTGCCGGACTTATAATGTAACCCTTGCCCAAATTGGTCCGATAATCTGGAGGACCGTAGCCTGCCTCCGGCTCTTGGCCAACAACGCCAAAAAGGAATTCACGATGACCCATTTGATCCGTTTATATTCCCCGAGGCGATTCCGGGGTGGTGTAATAAAGCTCGCCAAGCGAGGCCGGAATCCGATCTTTTCAAAGATGGATGAAGACAGAGACCGGGGCTGGCTAGAGCGCTTCGTCCGGGTGAGGACCGCAGACATTATTCCGGTTGAGCATATGCCCTTCCCGGAAAAATAGAACGATAACCGTAAGTTTCTCGGTTCCCTCTTCATTAATTTATTCTTGGATTCTTTCATCTAACCCTTTGTATTTACACTTCCTTTTCTTTTCATCGGTCGTGGCATGGATACCTCGGCCGTTCCACACGTGAACGAGTGGGTTGAAGCGGCTTTCGACCAACACACGCCTTTATGAAGAAGCGACATGGGGAATCTGTCGCGTGGCCGATGGGTTGCCCAAAATCATGGTAACACTACTTTTGAATTAGAATATAACGTATCTTCTGTTTTTTCTTCTTTCCATAAACTCTTCGATATTTAGGTTTACCCAAAGGCTCGGTAGGTCCCAGACCGGGGGCAGCAGCTGAGCAAGCTGTGCCGGCATCAGAGTTCGATTCAGCCGGGTCATCCTGGATCATCGCTGCTGCCAACAAAAGACGAAGGAAGCCCTCGGACAAAGGGGAGAAACCGAGGAAAAAGGCTAGGAGCGTCGTCTGGACTCTAAGAGATGAAGAAGAGCCTGATTTGATTATTCGGTGGGTCGGCGTGGCCCCATCCTTCTAGTCTGTCCCGGAGGAAGAAGCTACCGTTCTCCCTCCTTCAGCCGAGGAGAGACCTTCCGCTCCGGCTCTGCTAACAGGTGGGGAAGAAATCCTTTACCCGACACCTCTAAGGTCCATTGAATTCATTGATATTTCAGGTGATGCCTCTTCTGAGGAGATTCCCCTACAAAGGTCGAAGATCGGGCCGACTCTCTTTGTTGAGGCCGGACCAAAGGCCGAGCCGACACCCGACCCGAGGCCCCAACGGATACTAGCTCACGCCGCCGGGGACCGGCTACAACATTCGAAGCACACGCTCCCTACCGAGGATTCTTGGTCTTGTTCGACCTCTCCTCTGCTCGAGGTCGGACAACCTCGATGACATATTTTTGGATAACCCTCACTTGCAATCGGGGGCTGCGGGTTTCGGACATCTTCCCATCCCTCGAGCCACGAGGGAAGCTAGTCGGTCCTGAAGCCGGTGTAAGGGAGAGCCTAGTGCGCGCCTTCCGGCTCCCGAGTGTGGAACCTAGGAGGACAAGATCGGGCGGTTACCGTTCCCAGGGGCTAACGGCTTTCTCTCTCGTCCGGTGGGAGTAGCAAGCTATTTGGGCCCTCGTTTCGGACTCGGACAAGAGGAAGATGAACGGAGACCTGCAGCGAGCCTAATTAACGAAGGCATGCACGCGGCGATCGGGTAAGATTATCAGCCTATCCTTGCATAATTCGATGTGAATTTTAGTTTCTCGTTTAACTTCTCCGTTTCTTTTATAGAGTGTGGTGCTTGTTAATGAAGCCTTCATCCATGCTCAGCAAGAGGTAGACGACCTTAGAGGCCAGCTGGACGCCCAAGGTTGGGAAACGGAGAAGTTCCAGCATCTTTTGCAGGTAAAGGAGGATGGGCGGCCGGCCTGCACCAACCTTCGGCCGAGCTTGATGCAACGAAGGCTGAAAACCTTCGATTAAAGGATGAGCTGGCCGGGATTGTGGAGAGGAACCGGCACGGAAGCGGAGAAAGTCGGTCTCAGTCAAGACAACGCTCGTTTTTCTTCCAAGCTTAGCGAGCTCGAAACCATCATTTTTCGACTCGAGGGAGCTTGACTCGGTCAAGTCGATGCCGTGAACATGGTCGAGAGGCATCGACGGCTTGAATCCGAGAGTGCCAAGTATGAAGAGAGAATGAGGGTATTCGAGCAAAAGTTGAGGACGGGGCCCGAATATGTGACGGGCGAAAACCACGCTTGAGGAGACGGTCGGGGCTAATGATCTTCTCAAAGTCGAGCTTGAGTCGGCCACTCAATACCGAGAACCCTCGATGGAGAGAGGGATGAGTTAGTGGCGGGCGGCCGGCGGCCGAGGCCGATTTGGCGAAGCCACGAGGAGTGTGGAAGGCGCCAGGGCTTACTCCACGATTGCGGTAGAGCATGAACGGTGGAAGTCTCGGAGGATCACCCTCGAAGAAGCCGAGCATGGCTTTACTGATCTCCCGGCCCTTATACTCGAAGCTAGAAGGACCGAGGAAGAAGCCAGAAGAGCCCTTGATTCAGACTCCGAAGACTCTGAGCGGACAGTGTCCGAACATTCTGGTTCCAGCCACACCGGATAGGCCGGGGCACCCGTATTTAGCCTTTGTTTTGCTTTTTGCCTTTTTTTTTTTCAATTTTGTAGAATTTTAAGTGTAAAAAATTTACATATATGAAAAGCACATCTTTCTTGTTGACTATTCTTTTGCTTGAATGTTTGCTATAACTTTTGTTCGAACTGTCGGTCCGTTACGAGGACAAGCAGAGACATCAGAGTCACTTTTTCGGACTGTGCCTTATACATTGGCTTTTAACTTCATTCAGTATGTTTTGTCCGAGAGTTGGATGGAGTGGTTTGCCCGCGGGACTTATTTATGCTTCGTGAATTCAGACGTCTCGAATCACGTTAGGCATTTTTAGAGGCCGATATTCTTTGGCTATTCGCTTATCTTAGATTTTTGAATCTCTGCCTTACCAATTTCTGATGTAGCAGTCCCTATTCGGGGGTATTAAGATTTTGGCTCAGTTCAATGTGACCTTGTTGCCTTTGTCGAATTTCGACTGTAGTACCCGATTTTCGGGGTAGTGTGCTTTAACAAGAAGACATATCCGAAATGTAATAATTCGATTTTTCAATAATCTTTAAGTATTTGTACATGATATGAGGGCTTTATCCGTTTCCTTCTATTTTTTGCCGTAGCAAATTCTAAGTGGACACGATTCGTTCTGATCGTTTGGTCCTTACATCAAAACCTAATATAGAAGGTCCGGCTTTAGTTTTGCCGTAGCAAGTATTAAGTGGACACGATTCGTTCTTGATCGCTTGGTCCTTACATCGAAACCTAATACCGAAGGTCCGGTTTACGAGGACCCAACGGTGCTCTTTGTTGAGCTTCTCCGTTTCCAACTAATCGGGGTAAACCTCGATGTGGGTGTAGTAGCCCCCTAGTGCTTATTCGAGTTGTAAAGTCGGGTAAGCACTATCAAGCCCCCACTCGTTGGGTGTGGCCCCGAGTTTTCGAGTATTCGTCCTCGTCTCATTCTAGTAACACGTTGTACTTGTTGCCTCATTAAAAACCTTGTCGGAAAACCCATTTTGGGACAAAACCGTACTAAGGAAAAGAGTGCAACACGTGTTTTCAGATCTAGCACCTAACTATATTCGGTACCCGGCTTCCTGCAAAAAAGAAAAGGTTAGTAAATAAACAAAAAGTGTCCATACCTTAGCAGTAGTATCTCTTCAAATGAGCCACATTCCAGTTATTGCGCAACCGTTGCCCTTCCATGGATTCACCGATATGACCCTTTGCTCGTTATCTCGGTTATCTTGTACGCCCTTCCCGTTCGGGCACGGTTTTCCCTCGTTGGGATTCTTGGTGTTCAAGGTAACTTTTCGAAGTACAAGTCCCAATTTGGAAATGTCAAAAATTGGCCCTCCGGTTATAGTACCTTTCCATCCTCTATTTACCGGGGTTGCGCAATACGGACCATCGCGTTTTCGCGAAGCTCATCCGCGAGATCGAGTCTTACGGCCATGGCCTCCTCGTTTGATCCTCGGTGGTGTGCCGAATAGGAGACTCGGTTCACGCGACTTCTACGGGAATGAGGGCTTCGGCCCCGTAGACCAACGAGAAGGGTGTTTCTCCCGTGCTCGATTTCGATGTGGTTCTGTAGGCCCACAGTACTTCCGGTAGTATTTCTCTCCAGTGATTCTTTGATGTTTCAAGTCTTTTCCTCAGATTCTGAATTATTGTTTGTTAGTACATTCCGCCTGTCCGTTCGCACACGGGTGATACGGAGTCGATACAATTTTCTTGATCTTCAATCCTTCGAGAAAATTATTGACTTTGCCACCAATGAACTGAGGACCGTTGTCACAAGTTATCTCGGCCGGAATGCCGAACCGACGAATAATGTGGTCCCATATGAAGTCAATAACTTTCTTTTCTCTAATCTTTTCGAAGTCCTGCGCTTCAACTCATTTGGAGAAACAGTCAGTCATAAACAAAATAAAACGGGCCTTACCTGGCGCCCATGGCAACGGACCAACAATGTCCATCCCCCACTTCATGAAGGGCTAGGGTGATATCACCGAGTGCAACAACTCCCCGGGCTGATGAATCATCGGGGCATGTCTTTGACATCCGTCGCACTTCCGGACAAAATTCTTCGAATCTTCCTCATCGGTTCGGTAATAACCGGCTATTCTCCGATGATTTTTCGAACTAAGGCTTCAGCACCAGAGTGATTGCCGCAAGTCCCCTCGTGTACTTCTCTCATCACGTACTCGGTTTCTCCGGGACCTAAACTGTTATAGCCCGTATATTGTACGTTTGGAAATTCCAAAGTTGTCGTGGAAAGTTAAGGGCGAGACCATTTTCAGAAATTATTTTAATGGACGAGTTGTTATAAATATTATTTATGACTATTATTAGTATGGAAATATTGGGAAAGGTTAAGGGCAAAAAGGGAAATTTGCAAATGGCATCATGGTAATTTTGCGGAAAGGCTAAGGGTAAAATGGGAATTTATGATGTTCTAGAAAAATTCATGGAATGGCCATGTTGGCCGAAAATGTAGCATATGTAGGTGTATGCTCACATTTTTTTTTATGAGGGCTAAAGTGTACATAGGAAGACAATTAAGTCTTCTTTGTTATTTCAAGAAATTTCTAGAAAAATGAAATGAAAATGATGACAAAAATTAAGTCATCTTTGCCATGGAAAATAAGAAAATTCTAGAAATAAAGAAAGGGGAAAAGAAAAGAAAAATCTAGAGAGGGGCATGTGCCCCTCACGTACGTGCAATATGTATATATATATATAAGAGGAGGGTGGTCATATTTTAACAAGGAGAGAAAGAAAGCAAGAAAGAAAGAAAGAAGAAAAAAAAATGGAGGGGCCATTCGGCCATGCCTTGGCGAATTGGTGCCATGAGGGAGAGAGCAAGAAAAATATTTTTCTCCTAGTTTTCCTATCAATTTGAGGATCCTCTACAACATGGTGCAAGTGTTGAAGCAAGTATAAGGATGTTTGGTGTCATGCACCAACCGTACACCAAGTGAGAAGTTGAAGAAAAAAGGTGAGATTTAATCTCTTTTTATATGTTATGAAGGGTTTATTTATGTTCTAGTATGTAGAAATGGTTATAATTCATAAGAATATGGAAGTTTGCGTGGTGTTTATATGTGTGTATGAAGCCGTGTGTGTGTAATGTTGTGTAGACAAAATAAGTTGAATTTTATGTAGTATTTTAGTTGTGGATATTGTGGATTTTATATTGGAAGTGAAGGTTGAATGAATTGGGTTGAAATTGGAAATATGGAATATGGTCGTATGGTTGTTGCATGATGTAGAAGACAATGAATTAATTGTTCTTAGTATTGGTTGTTGTCGTAATGTATAGAAATAGATGAAAAATTCATGAAAACTTGTTGGTAGTTGTTGTGGAAAATGATGGAAGGTTGACAAGTTATGGTGAATTAATTCTAGTTAATATTTTAGTTGTTGTGTTGCGGAATCCATGATGAAAATGAAGGTTTGATGGCTTAAAATGAAGTTGTAGTCGTTATCGGAATATTAGAATAGTTAATGTGATATTGGCTTGAATTCTTACATTGCATGGAAAATGTTGCTAATATAAATTGATATTATTGGATATTCTAGTTGTCGTCGTTATGAATTATGTGATGAAGGGGGAAGGTTGTTGTTGAAGTTAGTATACATGAATGATGATGAAATGTATAGTTGTTGTGAATTGGAAGGTTTCGGGTAAAGTAATATGTTAATTGAGTTGTTAGAAGATTATATGAATTGAATTGAAGTGAATTGAATTGAATTGAATTGAATATAGAAGTGTTGCTTGAATAAGCTAGTATTGTTGTTGGATTGGCCGAGTTGAATTCTCGGGTTTGTTGATGTTGGTTTGGGCGAGCCATATTCTCGGGACGGTGTATTTTAGAGATCTTTAAATTTCGGTTAATATAAGTGAATTTATTTGAAAAGTTGAGACAAGTGAATAACAACGGATTAAATGATTGTGTGAATTCTTTAGTATGTAGATTGACAAGTTTGGACAAATAAGCATAACTAGTTGGTCGCGGCACAGGTATGTAAGGCTTACCCTTTCTTTCTTTCTTTCTTTTGGCATGTCTTAGAGCCAAGTAAGGTGTGATATTGATATGTATATTGGGTTATTCTATTCCGTG
Organism: Lycium ferocissimum; assembly: GCF_029784015.1. NCBI lineage: Eukaryota > Viridiplantae > Streptophyta > Magnoliopsida > Solanales > Solanaceae > Lycium > Lycium ferocissimum. The sequence continues at coordinate 7,336,190 of NC_081343.1, read as the reverse complement.
ATTCCGAATCGTTTTAGGAGTCGTATGTCCCCACTAATTTAAGTATCTAATAATTGAATACGACTCGATTTAAGCACCTGCATGCGTATCCCGATATAAACATTCAGTAAGCATCCTAGGATATAGATATTCGATGTAAATATTTGACACAAGCGTTCGACACGAGAAATTCGATACAAGAAATTTGGAATAGGTATTACGAGTTGAGTATTCGATATATAAGTATGAGTATTCTAACCTTGATATCAATATTCCGACATAAGTGTTTCGATATAAGTATTACGATATAAATATTCGATAAGAAGATTCGATATAAGTATTCGTTATGAATAATCCATTATGAACGTCGATTATTTCATCGGGTCTTGGTTTATGTGCATTTATTTTTTCATTTACTGTTCGTGCATATGTTACGATTTCTTAAGCCGAGTCCGGGCCGGTTTATTTCGTGCGCATTATGACATATTCGGCAAAGCATGATGTGTTACGGTTTCGAGACCTCGCCATAGGGCCGATACTGCCTCCATGGTGTTATGATGTGATATGGCTTACGATATATTCGATGATATGATGTGTATGATGTTACGATGTGTTCGGAGTTTGTACGGAGATTTGAAATCTTCGGAGTATGATGTGTTGTGGCACCGGCGTCGGGGGGTGACCACGTTCCGAGCGTCCATGATTTTTATTTGCATTCCGTACATTTGCATTCTGCGCAGGTTTGATCCGTCCTTCCGTATTTGTTTCGTTACTCGCATATCGTACATATGTTCTATACATCTAGATCTGGTTATGATTTGTCTCTTGCTATGCTTTCGTACATTTGATTCTCGGTCATGATCCGCGACTTGTATTTCTGCCTTTCATACTCGCACATATTCCGTATTACCGACCCCTTTCTTCGGGGGCTGCGTTTCATGCCACGCGAGTACACCCAGATGATCAGAAGACTTTGCTAGGAGGAGTTTCAGCGAGGTTGGCGAGCTCCGTTTCTCCGGAGTGTCGCCGAGTCGAGCGTACCCGAGTTGTGATTTCGATTTGTGTTAGAGACTTTGCGAACGAGTCGTGGGTCGAGATACGTATGTCGAGCTGACGACATATGCCATGGTGGCACACAACGGCCTATATGTTTGTACATGTATGTATGTTCGGGCGATGTACATCCGCCTACCTACGGATTTGATCCGATATGTTTGTTATGTTTGATACGCGGTCGCCTAAGACGATGTACGTATCGATTCCTTTGAAAGTCTTTACGTACGCTTCATGTGATTTGATGCGGAAATTTGAAAGGAATGTGTATGAAATTGGAGTACGAGGGTTCGCTCGGCTCCGTATGTGGGCGGGTGCCATCACGCCCCTCGATCAAGATTGGGGTGTAACATAACACTTTGCCAAAGGACCAAGAAAGATCGTCGATATAATTGGCCATCTACCAAGCGAACCGTTTCTTTTGTCCTCAGCGACCGTGATTCCTTTGGGTCACTCGGGAGCTTTCCATCTTGCATGTAGTCGATGTATTTGTTGCGCCAATCCCAAGTTAAACCCATTGTGTTTATTTCTGCATGCCGTTTCTATTGCCGAATTCGTCGAAGTGCGCACCGCGATCCGGGGTTGATTTCTTCCCTTCGAAGATCCCAAATTAGTGCTAATGCATCGGCTTTTGCTCGCTCCCTCGGTACGTGCCGCATGGTCCATTCTTTAAGCGGTAGTATCACTTGGATTTTTTCCGGATACCTTTGCATCCGTTCGTCGCTTCCCGACCTCGAAGACGCCATTCACTGGTTAATGACCGAGGAGTCGCATTTGTGATTACTTCGGCCCCCATACTCGAGCTAATTCCCAATCACGCAATCATAGCCTTATACTCGGCTTCATTGTTAGTCAATTTAACGGTTCTAATGGATTGCCGAACCGCGTCTCGGCGGGGGTTCTAAAATGATTCTAACCCGAACCCCAAGGTTTGAGGCCCGTCGCGTGTATTGACCAAATACCTGAGGCTTTCCCCGAGGTTAGCAGAAGTTCTTTCTTAACCTCGGGGACCATGGCCGGGGTGAAGTCGGCCACAAAGTCGGCTAAGATCTGGGACTTGATGGCCGTTCGAGGCTTGTATTCGATATCATATCCGCTAATTTCTACCGCCCATTTAGTTAGTCTACCCGATAATTCTGGTTTATGCATGATGTTCTTTAGAGGATAAGTAGTCACTACACATATCGGGTGGCATTAAAAGTAGGGCTTGAGCTTTCTAGAAGCACTTACCAGTGCCAATGCCAACTTTTCAAGATGGGGATAACGGGTCTCCGCATCCCCCAAAGTTACTCACATAATATGGGGAATTGTGTACACGACTCTTCTCGGACCAAAACACCACTTTACCACTACCTCGGACACGGCAAGGTAGAGAAAAAGGCGCTCGTTCGTTTTCGGTGCGTGCGTAGAGGCGGGGCGGATAAGTACTCTTTTAATTCTTGTAAGGCTTTTTGGCATTACCGTGTCCAAGTGAAGTCATTCTTCTTGTTAATAAGGAGAAGAAACGGTGACTCTTGTCGAAGATCTCGATATGAACCGACTCGGTCTTGGTTATCCTTCCGGTAAGCCCCTGCACTCCTTTGACGTTATTTACCACCTCGATATCCTCGATTGCTTTGATATTGTCCAAGTTAATCTCAATTCCCCGGTTAGACACCATAAAATCGAGGAACTTGCCCGATCGGACACAAAAGCACATTTCTCGGGTTAAGCTTCGTATTTATATTTTCGGAGCACGTCGAAGGTTTCCTACAAATGTTTTAAATGGTCTCTTGTTTCCGGGGAATTGACAACCATGTCATCAATATAAACTTCCATTGTTTTCCTATCATTCGAACATTCCATTAACTAGGCGTTGGTAAGTTGCACCGGTATTTTTAATCCGAAAGGCATGATATTGTAGCAAGAAGTCCCATATCGGGTAACAAGGATGTTTTCTCTTGATCCTCCGGGTGCATCCATTTGGTTATACCAGTAAGCATCGAGAAAACTTAACATCTCGTACCCTACTGCCGTATCGATCATTCTATCGATGTGAGGCATCTGAAAAACGAATCCTTCTGCACGCTTTGTTTAAGTCCTTATAATCACCCATTCGAAATTTATTACCTTTTTTCTACATTCACCACTACGTTAGCGCCCAATCCGAGTATTTTACCTCCCGAATAGAGCCTATTTTCAAAAGCTTGGTTACTCTCTATCCTTTACGAAGCGCATGCTCGGTTACGCCGTAAGCCTCGCTTTGCTTTCATAGTGAAATCTCCCGTCGCCGAGCTTCGTGAGTTGTTACTTCGGCGGCACACCCGTCATATCTATATGGGACCATGCGAAACAATTTTGTCATTAGCTTGAAGAAATTTAATTAATCGGTTCCCCGTGCTCCGAGGTTAACCCCTGCCTGTGTATACCTTTCTATCACGGTAGATGATCAAACAAGGTGACTTGCTCCTCCTCTCACACACCGTAGATTTTGTCGCGTCCGAGTCATCCCAAGAAGACGAATGATGCGGTATACAGTCATTCTCTTCGCCCGGGTCCCCCCTTCCGCTCCGTTGTCGAACCCGCGCGGTAGTTCTTGTTGAATCCTTACCCACGGTTTTGATTCTTCCTTTTTGATCCAATTTTTTGAGAAGGGGTGATGCTTCCTCAACCGCGAACATCTCTCTTGCGGCGGGTTGTTCTCCCCGGATGGTTTTTACCCCCTTCGGGGTCGGGAATTTCAGCAGTTGATGTAATGTGGATGGCACGTGTTATATCCCGCCTTTTTGCATAATCGGAAAATTCGAAAAATTGTGATTTATGAGAAAGGAGGCCATGTTTGAATTTTTCTTAGTATGTATGCGGTTATGGAAGTTTGGATGCTAGAATATTGGAGAGGCCTAAGGGCAAAATGGAATTTCGGAAATTAGTTTCGGGAATTACAAAACGGGACTTTAACCCTTGTTGGGCTCAAAAGAATAAAATGAAAATGAGGCCCAATTGGAGAGAGGAGGTGGACGGCCATGAATAGGCAAGCCACCAAAATAATGAATAATTTCCATGTGCCAAACATGTGACTAATCGATGGGAATATATATATGAGATCCTCTCTAGAATTTTCAAGAAAAATCAAAGAAATCAAGAAGAAAAAAGAAGGAGAAGCTCACGGCTTTGGCCATAGAAAATTGGCTTCTTAAAATCTTTCTCCAAAAATTGTTTTCTTGCATGTATTTCCACCAATTCGAAGTCTTTTTACAACTTGGTGCAATTGTTTTGGAAGAAGGAGCACTTGTTTCTTCAAGTGGGCAACTTGGTTAAGTGAAGGACTTAGTGAAGAAGGTAAGATTTAAACTCTTTTTGTATGTTATGAAGGCTTTGTCTATGTTGTAGTGTGTGAAAGAATGAAAATCATGAGAATAGGGGGTATATGCGTAGTAACGCATGCATGTGTATGTATATAGGAGAATGAACAAATTTTTGTCTTGAATGTTAGAATAAGTGGAATTGCATGGAAATCATGGAATTGTGATTTGTGTGTATGTCTTGCAAGTATGTGTGTGCAAGCATTGTGGCCGTGTGGTGCTATATATGTAGGGAGTTGGTTGATTTATTTAGTATGTTAATTATGTTGTTATGGCATTGTGAAGTGAATGGAAGATTAATGGTTTTGTTGGAATGGAAGAAATGTGGTGAGGTTGTTGTAGGAAAATATATGTAGTGTTATTATAGTCTATGTAATTAGGGAAATGAAGTTGTAGGATGCAAATTATGATGGTGGTTAATGGAATTGAAAGGTAAAAAATATGTTATGAAAGTTTATGTTGGAAGTTGGGAGTTTGAACGCAATTATGGTTTTGGTGGAATTTTTGTATAATTTGTGAAATAATGTGAAATGTTCTTGAATTGTATTTGATGGTCTTGAATGAGTAAATGAGTATGAAAATATTGATGTCGGTTTGAAAATGTGAAGTTGGAATGGAAGTTGTTGCCGTATGTAGAAAAGAAAACTAGTTATGCTATGTTGCGTTTATAATGATTCTTGGTATTGTTGTGTTGGCTTGTTGGTGGTTATTTTGAACCGAGTTAATTCTCGGGGTGTCACATTTATAGGGGAGGTCTTTAACAAAATTTCGGTAGCTAAGTATAAACAAGAGTGAAATGTTAACTTTTTGTGAATGAATCGGTAAGAGTGGCCATTTGCAGATTTCGACTTAAACTAGAGTTGAAATTGACGAGCGTAAGGCATAACAAATGTATGTAAAGCCTTCCCTATATTTCTTTGGCATGTTCGAGGGTAATGTGCTTGAAAGCGAGCCTTGATCGCATTCGCGACTCACAATCCAAGATTGAAATTAGCGCCAAATCATTCGGAAGATTGAACAATTTCCTCTAAATTGACCTATAAGTACGCAACTTCCATAAAGGAAGTCGAAACACTCTAAAATGGTTATGGACAACTCCCTAAGGTTTATTATCCGTAACTTACGTATTCTATGGTTGGGTCGGCGGGCCCACAAAACCCCGATATTCCCAAGTATGGGTAAAATTGATCTATTTCCGTCCGTTCTTCCTAAGTAACTCTTAATTATGTTTCCGCCCGCTAACTAATGAGTATTATGGCCATCCATCCGAATCTTGATATTAACCGATGTCCGGAACGATTCACGATACTGTTCGAATATAATCCGATTACTCGATTTGACCGTTTCCGAACTATTTCAGCTTTTATTAAGTCCGTATGTGTCGGTACGTATGCATATGGTTTCTCATTTGTCCGTTCGTGGATGCCTCAACGCTTCCTTCACCGCGCCGGGCTCCGTGATTCGTACACTTCCACCGCATTATTCACCGCGTCCCCTGTGCGATGGCCGGGATACTGCCCGTACGACATGATCGATTATGATCCGATTATGAGATATTATGGGACGGCGCGGTGATGGTGCGCCTTGACCGATTCTCGTTCGTCCACCGCGTCCCGTACTACGAGGGCCGGGTTCTGTTACCGCGTCCCTTATTAAAGGGCCGGGATCTGATTTATGATATGTATGTCTGTATATGCTTATGACTCTGCATGCATGATTCTGTCTGTTACAGTTCTGTATGTCTGATTTGGATCATGACTCTGTCTGTCACACTTCTGGAAATCTGATTCGAACTCTGATTCTGTCTGTCACGTTTCTGTACGTCTGATTCGGATTCTGACTCTGTCTGTCATGCTTCTGAGTTCTGGTTCTGTCTGAGGATCTGTCAGCTACATTCTGTACCTCTGGTCCGTATTGACACTCCGTCCGCTACATTCCCTAAATCTGACATATTACGATTCTGTCTGTACACTCTGTAAGTCTGACTCCGCTACGAATCCGATTCTGTCTGTTATGATTTTACATATCCGACTCTGATTATGATTATGTATATTTTGTTTCCGCTTTACATACTCGGTACATTTCCGTACTGACCCCCTGTTCTTCGGGGGCTGTGTTACATGCCCACAGGTACAGACGCGCCGCACGGTACGCCGCCAGTGTAGGTTATCGGTCTGCTGTTTGGAGAGCTCCCTTGATCCGGAGCTGATACTTTTGGTATATACCTTCTGTTGTCTGTTTGTTCTGTATATATGATCATTTGGGTACGGCGGGGCCCTGTCCCGTCTTCTGATTCTGTTCTGTATGTTAGAGGCCTGTAGACATGTTTGTGGGTTGTGGGATGTCACTAGTCAGGTACGTATGTTCGGGTTTGCGAATCTGTCTGTTATAACAGCCCTAACGGCTTATGTACAGGTTTAAGCATGTGTGTATATATTTCCGTACGATGTAATTTATATCTGTATGAACTTATGTATGTGTGAGCGGAATTTAGCTATTTGGTATGCCAGATCTGTCAGGTGGGTACGTATGGGTGTCCAGATAGGACACCAGTCGCGGCCCACGGGGTTGGGTCGTGACAGCACGGCTCTCATGCTATGTATCCATGGTCTACCCAGCAATGCATTATACTTCATATCCCCTTCTATCACATAGAACACCGTTTGCTGGATAGTGCCATCAATGTTGACTGGCAAAGAAATCTCACCCTTCGTGGTTTCACTCGCCATATTGAACCCGCTGAGCACCCGGGCTACCGGTACGATCTGGTCGAGTAGCCTTAGCTGTTCAACCACTCTCCACCGGATGATGTTGGCCGAGCTACCTGGGTCAATTAAAATACATTTAATTTGTGACTTAAAAATTAGAATAGAAATTACCAACGCATCATTGTGCGGCTGAATGATGCCTTCCACATCCTCGTTGCTGAAGGTGATCGAACCCTCGGGTACGTAATCCCAGTTGCGCTTTTCACAAACAATGAAAACCTTTGTCCGTTTCATCACCGGCCCTCTAGGAGCATCTGTACCCCCGATTATCATGTTGATTATATGCTGAGGTTCTACCGGTTCAACCCGTTTGTTTGACTCCCTTTCCTTGTAGTGGCTTTTGGCCCGCTCACTCAGGAATTCACGAAGGTGACCATTTTTCAGTAAACGGGCCACCTCCTCTCTTAATTAGCGACAGTCTTCAGTTCTGTGACCCTGGGTTCCATGGTATTCACATATCATGTTCGGGTCTCGACCGGGATCGACCTCAATGGTCTCGCCACCTTGCTTCTCGCGATGCGACCTATGGCCGAGACGAGATCCGAGGTATTGACACTAAAGTTGTATTCCGATATCCTTGGCGGGTCTCTGTTGGTAGCCGAGATTCCGCATCACTCCTAAATGACAACCTGGCTATTCGATGGTCGCCTGGCTCGCCTATCTCCCCGACTGGAGAATTGACCGGGACCAGTCCTCGACTTTTCCGACCTGAAGCTTGGCTTCTCTGAATGAGAGTACGGTCGATATCTTTCCCTCGTTGGCCGTGACTCCGGATCGTAATTCTTCCTCGATCTTTCAGAGCCTTTGTTCATGTTTACGGGACCCGGGGGAAGTTCGAGCTGGTCGTCCTCTACCCGAATCTTTGATTCGTATCTGTTGTGAACGTCTGCCCATGTCACAGCCTCGTATTCCAGCAAATTTTCCTTTAGTGTGAACGAGGCCGTTGAACTCCGAGGATTGAGTCCTTTGGTAAAAGCTTGTGCAGCCCATTCCTCCGGAATCGGAGGGAGTTCCATCCGTTCCCTTTGGAAACGGTTGACAAATTCACGCAATAACTCGTCATCCCTTTAGGCTATCCCTTTGGAAAAGGTACCTTTTTGGCTCCGGCATGAGCTTTTATGAACGCATCCGCGAGCATTTCGAAAGAAGTGATTAAATGCTCGGGCAGATGGTCATGCCAAGTCAATGCTCCTTTTGACAGAGTTTCCCCGAATTTTTTCAACAATACGGATTCAATTTCATCTTCTTCGACATCATTGCCTTTGGCAGCGAGTGTATGAAGTCACATGTTCCCCGGGGATCCGTCGTACCATCATATTTCGGGATATCCGACATTTCGAACCTCTTCGGATCAACTCTCGAGCCGCGCTCGGAGGAAAAGGACTCTAAATGTACCTCTTCGAATCTGGTCCTTTCAGAATGGGCGGAGCCCCCGGGATCTGGTCCACCCGAGAGTTATATGTCTCCACCCTCTTCTCGATTGAGTCTACCCGCTTCGCCGTTGTTTCGAGCATTCTCAACACTTCTAATCCGGTGGACGAACAAGAACCGATCCATTACTCTCGACCATCCGTGCTTCATCCTTTCTACGGGTTCTAAGAACACCTTCGTCTTCTCGGAGCGTTTCATCATTTTTGCTTTGCAACCGGGCTATTGCGACTCTTTGTTCGGAATAGTCGCTCGTTCCCCGCAACATTTCAAAGATAAGGCGTAAGTTAATATCATCCGGGTATTTGGCACTTTCGGCCCCGTGCCCGGGACGGCAGTAATCGAACCGAGAGTATTTAAGGGATCGGTGGCCGGCCGGGCGGCATTCTCCCCGATTCCACGGTGTTCGCGGTCGAGGCCCTCCCTCGAATCGACGTTGTTCGGGGGTCGATGGGTTCCGCCGCAATCCCCCGTAGCCCACCGTTGTCATTTTCGCCACAATCTCGTTGTTGTTGACGTGACAGCATTGTCCGTCATTGCTCGCCATTTTGGCCCATTTTCGCAGAGACGAACGAAAGATTGAAAAGTCTTAATGGGTGAGCGACTGAAATCGAGATCAAAGACCACTATTATCCTAGCCCCGGTATGGGCGCCAAACCTGTTACCCCGAAATTAGGTAATAAGTTGAATTTGTGTGAGGTATAGGATATGTGAATACTTTAATCTATTTCGGTTAATGAGGAATGTATATGCGGGTTTGTGTATAATGACTTTATATATATAAATATCTATGTGTTAATAACTTGGATGAATAAGTTAATATTATGGATTTGAGCTAAATATATATATATATATCGTGTATGGTTGAATCAAGTCAAACAACACTGCAATCCGAACCAAAACTAGAAAGAAAGAGAGAGCTTCAATATAAATTCTATTACAAATGTTTTTGATCTGAAAAGCTAACCCCTAAAAGTAGGGAAGTGCCCCCTATTTATAGTTTTTCTCTATGGCCCTTTCATACATCATCAAGACCTTTTAGAATAAAGGAAGCCCTAATATGGATAAGGTTGGGTCGTACGATCTGCCGACACCGTACGACCGATGTGCATAGTGTGGCAAAATGGTCTTCACACGTGGCAATCGAATAACTGATTAACCGGACCAATGGCCACGATCATAACGGCCATGAAGAAACAGGACTATCGGCCACGATCAACTCCCTGCCTATGTAGAAACCGACTAATCGATAAAGTAGTTTGCCCCTGGATAAATCGGACCTTACGTTTTTCCTCCGACTTCTTCCGATCAAGCATACCGATGCAATACCCCCAGTCTGAACGCTCGTGCTTGTTTTCTTCCTTTTCTTGGTCCCCAGTCTCACCGGTCAAACATTAATCCGGTTTTTACAGTATACAGACGTAAAAAAAAAAAGGTTACTCGATGCACAAAGGATCCTGCGTTAGGTGGTTCGGGGAAGGGCTACACTCAAGAGGTGTGATGTAGACAACCTACCGTAATGCAAGCAAGCATTAAAAAACTTAAAAGACGAAAGTTAAGAAAATCCAAATTATGTGGGACTCACACGAGGGTAGTGAAGTGTTTGGGACTTGGTTGAAGTAGTAGAATGGCTAAAAGAACCCAAAATAGAAAAGGTTCGAGATGTTGATAAGAATCAAGCCAAAAAGAAAACTGTGGGTCTACTTCAAACGAGTACAATTCTCCATATAGAAAAGAATTGGTCATGGTTTTAGAACGGAAGTTGTAGTCCTTTAAATCTAGCTCCCAACGCCTAAATCATTTGTCATTTGGAGTTAGATTAGATAAGAGTATGAGTTAGATTTTTTCTTTTTTGAGAAAAAAATCTGAGGTGTACAAGCCAATATAGAAGGTGAGACAGAATCTGTTGGGATCAAAATAATCAGGCGCCATGCGGAAGCTAATAATTTGCAAACCTCAAATACGTTAAATCAAACAACAAATAAAAACATCCTAAAAGAGGCAAAATATTTTATGTATATGGTTTGATTAATTGATCTACATATGAAAACTAATATAAAAACATAAAAACTATAGGGAGAAAAATCTCCCCTAAACAAAATTATCTAAATGACTACATTGTGGATGCTATTGTGTTTTATGTGAGAGACGGATCTTCAATTTATAGAAGTCAGAAACTTTTCCTCCAAGGATTATTCAAATATGGAAGAGATCTTTTCCACCAAGAAAACCTTTTCCATTAAGAAAACCTTTTTGAAATAAAATACAATTATGATAGAATCTAAATAAGGTAGAAAATTCCGGGCACACCCTAACAAAATCTAACAACCAAAAACCTGCAGAAGTTACTTCAAGAAAGAAAGGTGAAGGGAAGACCTTTGTGGCAGGTGTGTCCACTTTTTTCTATGCAAGCAACAAGTAGAAGATTAGGCCTCAACTAACTGTTTATAAAACAGTCTGAAATAGGAAGTCTCTCTCCTTCTTCTTGTCCCCTTCTATTGTTGTTCTCCAACTCTTTTCCATACACTTTGTGATTAATTCCCATGGTTGATAAAGTCTCCTTTTGTCTCTGGATGTTGATAAAGGAATAAAGTTTTTTGCATTGTCGTCTATATTGCTCAGACTTTCCAAAAATCATGTTGTATTTAAGTTCAATCCTTCAAAAACGAACTACTTTTGGAGGACTCGACACACATCTGCTGGCATCTATAAATCAAAGAGTTCAAAGCACGTAGATTGTCGCAATACTTCGCATTAATCTAGTTTTGTTCGCGTCTTTCAAATTTTCTATTGTTTCTTCTTTATAGCATGTTCTCTTTTTCTATATGGGATAGAGGGAGATAGTTCTCCATATCCTTTTCGCTATTCTAATGTTCAAATTTTTCCAAGAAAACCATGCAAAGATATGCTAAATTGCTATTGTTAATTAGTTAAAAGTTTTTACATATTTTAAAGCTAAAAAAACATGTATTAACATCAATAAATGGAATATAAAGCCGGCGGGTTGGGGCCGGGGGGGGGGGGGGATAGAAACTACACACAGACGTTACTAACTAAAATCATAATCCAATAATATATCAACGAAATTCAAAACACGCAAAATTTGTCTAGAAATTCGAAAACAGCAACTGTATAGAAACACAACTTATCTTAATACTACTAAAGTAATAAAATACTTAAACCTTCAAATAACATTTTAAGCTAAGAGACTAAAATAACCAAATTTGACAGTCAAAGACAATCAAAAGTGGTCTGTACAATGATTATGTGACTAAATCAGGCACCTCCATGTCAAACTTTCAAGCAAAATGGAGCTTTCACACCAGCTAGAGCAAGAACAGATGCTGGAATTCCCCACAAGGAGTCACCACATATTAGACCAGAAGCCACTGCAGGTCCAAAATCTTTTGCTAGCTGCTTGTTATACCTTTGCCAAAGGAACAGGAACAATGACCCTACACACATGTCAATGGCAAAGTACCCTCCAAGGTAAAATGGTATGGCCATGCACATTGGACTCGGAATGAATCGATAAATTCCAAACTTGGTCTCGAATTTCTTCAGCAGCTGAGTCATTAGGTTGATCAGAATAGCAGCGAGAAAGAACCAAATAGATAGCCTGAGGCAATGCTTGGGAAGACTTCCAAAACCTTCCACGCCAAGTAGTGCGATTCCACGATACATGAGAGCATATGGTGCAGGGTATGCACCTTCTGGATCACCCAAACGATAGGCACTGTTGAAAATCCAGAAGACTAGAGGGGTTATAACACAACCCATGGCAGTTCCAATGAGTTGGCTAAAGAACATGGAACGCGGCGATGTAAGGGTTAAATAACCAGTCTTGAAATCTCCCATCAAGCCAGAAGCTGTGTCTAGTATGCTCATCATCAAACCACATGAAGCAAGACCAGCAATCACTCCACCATTCTCCAAACCAACCCAATAACTAAACGTAAGAATTGCAATTTTTCCGTAATTTGAGGCCAGGGACCAGTCAGTGAGGCCGGCTCCATAAGAATTGCAGAAGGCCAAAATTGGAGCGATTAAGTAGGCAACCAAAATGTGATACCATTTGAGTGAGTGGAAGATTATGGGTACAACAATGATAGATATGACTGCAATAGCAGCGTATCCACCAACGGCTGCCCAGTTGGGAATCTGGTCTTTCAAGAAGTACTTGTTTCGTATCTCATTGTCGTAGTCTTCTGAGGACCCTTCACCTGAATAATCTTCCTGTCCTGATTTCCTCTTTGCGAAACTTGAGATTGTGACCACCAACATGTAGACAAAATGGAATAGACCATCTCCAAGCATCATGGCAATTGCGATAAATACCTGTTTAGAACAAAAGAAATTGAATTAGTTTATGAACATATACATGAAGTAAGATCAGGATCAAAGTATTGAGGATCAAAGTATTGACATAGTAAGTTTAACGTACCCTATATCCTTGGATACCATGAAGACTTGTTGCGGATAACTTGGCAGAGTACCAGTCGCCTTTCTTTTCTTCAATCATGGGCCACATGATAGCCCATGAAACTATGGCACCAATTAGCAATGATATGTTGACCATGTAGGGACAAAGCATACCAACTCCAACATATGTTGCGGAGAAGTCAAAATAGAACCTGTGAATTAATTAATCAAGCATTATACAGTTAAAGAGACAGATACAATTAATGGGTACTATTGCTCCAAAGGACTATCTCAATGCTTAATATTAATAGTGCTCCTACTTTTTAGCATAGGCTTGGGCTCCAAATGTAGGAATGCTACCAAATCCGCAGCCTTCTTCACGTGCAAATATCCACTGAATAGCCGCAAATATAAAGCTGCCGCCAAAGGTTTTGAACAAAGAACCAACTTGTTTCCTGAATGTACATACATAAAATTAGAGGTTGATTCAGAATTTAAATTGTACTTGATAGGTTCAACTTGTAAGCAACTACATATGAAATTTATGATTCACGACGGATTCAGTTGAACCCTTGAAATCCTTGGAACCAATCACTCATCACATAAGTAAATTTGGAATAACGTAATGGCTAGTGAAACAATAACTTACTTGGCCAGCTTTGCTCCTTTAGGAGTGTGGAAACAGTTGATAAGGTATGCAGTTGCAGTTCCACTTGGATATGTTAACTTGTACTTCATTATCATCATCTGGAAACATTAAAAGTGTTCAACCTAAAACTCTAATCTGAGGAAATTAAAGATTTTTACTGGATATATCATGAGTTGTATTTTACCTTTCTGAGTGCAACAATTGAGAAGAGACCAGCAAAGCTCACAACAAGAAGATAGGGAAGCATCCAACCAATAGCAAGCTTCTTAGTATTATTTGGAGTATTTCCTGCATCTGCCTGAGATGCTATGTATGGACTCATTCCCAACATATAACTTGCTGTCCCGCCTGAAATTGTCAAATAATATAATATAAGATTGAACAAAACATATAAGATAATTAAAATTGGGGAAATTATATTAAACATACTGCTAAAAGCAATGCCAGAAGAAGCAACGACGCAGGTCTGGATGACGGTATTCTCTTGCCTAGTAAAAGGTTGCTTCAACTTGCCAAACTTCTCAATAACAGCAGTCCATGACCTAATCATAGTGAAGAGAAACAAGTTGACATTGCATTGTAAGTAACAACATGATAAAAAAGAGAAAAAATGATAAAAATGTCCCTTACGACATTTAAGGGTAGGTTCAAAATAGTCCCTCAAGTATAATACTGACCTAATCGTAGCGAATAGAAACAAGTTAACATTGCATGTAAGTAACAACAGGAACAAAAAAAGAGAGACAAAAATGATCTCTTACGTTCGAGGGTACGTATGTAGGTTCAAAATAGTACTGACCTAATCGCGGCGAAGCCCAAGAGGCCAGCGGCCACGTTAAGAGAAGGGATAACACCAGTGGTGAGATTGAGTTTGCAAACAATGAAGTTGAAGACAACGCTGAGAATCAAACCAGTCACCATTGCCCTCAACGTTATTTGTTTGCCCCATGTTGGCACGTCTTCGTTCTCGAATGCTTTTTCTGTCGAAAGCGCCTGGTTTTCGCCTGCCCATTCTTGATCATCCTCTCCACTACTACTTTTCGCCATTATATTCTTCTTCTTTCTTTGGGTTATTCTTCGAAAGAAGAAAGATCCCAACCCAAAGAAGAAGCCTAATATTATTAACAGACAGACAAGAAATTAAAGAAAGAGAAACTGACCAAGGTTTGGTGGGTTTGTACGTGGGGGTGGCTGTTGTGTTGATTTATATTAGTGGTAGAGGAGAGGAAGAGAGAATCCCGGAACAATTTGAAGTAGTTGTGTATTTTTCCTAGGATTCAGCTGATCCCACTCAATCTAAAACTATAATTACAATTTACTATACGGTTTCCTTTAATTTTCTTATTTTTATTAAATATTATTCCTTCACCGATTTATGTGATATACATTTTTCTTTTTAGTTTGTCTAAAAAAGATTGATACATTTTCTTATTTGGTAACAATTTAACTTTAAACTTTACATTTACGCCTAACGAGATGATCTATAACCACACAAATATCTTTAGCTTATTTTATATCACAAAATTCAAAAGTTTTCTTTATTTCTTAAACTCCGTGCCTAATCAAACTATATCACATAAATTCGGAGAGAGATACTCCAACCTACTACTCTTTCTTTCCTTAGTTTGACATGGAATGGGAAAAAGAATAAAACTGTTTCTCGATTTTCAAGTTTTGTTTGTCTAACTATATAAAGATCGTGTTAATTTAGGGATAATAATCTTGTATTTATCTTATTAGTTACTAGGAATATTTTGAATTGTATACAAAATCACTATATATAGGAGTAATAAATACATGTAACACATGCCAATGCTCTCAACTGATCGTTTCTAAATTTTTATTCAATTTAATTAGCTCATTGAAGAAGTAATAGGAGTAATTATCAGCTGTAAAATTAATTTTTATACAGTATAGCCATAACATTGTTGTGATTAATAAACCACTTTAGTGTAAATACTTGCTTAATAATTTAGCTGATATTCATATTATACATGAACTAGCATTCGTACCCGCGAGATGCGCGGATAAAATTAAAGAATATTAATCATATTAAAATGTGATTTATGAGATACTTTTCAGTTTTGGAGAGTTAATTTGATTAAACTTTGAAGCTAATTAGAATAGATTAACTCAATATTTGAAAATTAATATTTTATTTGAAAACTAAATGAAAAATAAGCTATAACTTTTATCATATCAATTTGGTAAAAAAATATATCTCAAAATGATGATCAAAATTCATGCAGTTTGAATGTTGGGAAGCGAAATGTATACATAAATTGGTACAGAGGAAGTATAAACTTTTGTATCCAAATCAAGCATTCACCAAACTTACCAACTATCAACACTATGAATAATTCAAATCATTCGCGACAAATATTTTTCTTGTTCTAAACATACGTTGTGAATTTAGCGTTCAACCTCCATTAGCTCTTATTTGAATTAGTGATGTCCGAGAGAAAACTTCTCATCAACATGCTTGATCGAAAACTTCTCATCAACATGCTTGATCTCCTACTCTACCAAAACCTGGTGTTGAAAGGATAAAAAAGAAAAAGATCAAGAAAGTCAATCATCTTTATATCATAATTATGCAAAACAACATAAAATCAAGAAACTACACATGTAACACAGGTTATAAATTTTAAGGAATGAAAAGCAAAAGCAAGGAGGATGTTTGGAGAGTTGGTTGATGGCATAAATAGAACGACTTCAGAAATTTATCACCCTTTTTTGCTTAATAATTTGCACAAAAATAAATATACCATAATTATGTATCATTATTGACTGATATTCTATTATTTCATACCTTATTTATGTGCCCGCTTCATTTTTTGTAACCTCCAATCAAATCTTTCTTAATGAAGTTCTCCTTAAATCTCTCTTAATTTTATGATTTGATAATATGTAACTGATTACTTAATTATCTCCACAAATTTCAGGAAGATTTCCTGGACTCATATAAGGCATCGGTTATTTTTTCTAATTAGTGATTGTTTTTTTTAATTATTTATTTAAATAAGATATAGCAGATTAGTAAGAGAGAATGCAAAATAAAAAAATATATATAAATAGAGAAAAGACGAAAAAGGAGATAATTTTTTAACCATTTTTCCACAGAAATATATGGCTAACTACTTCAAATTCAGAATTTGAATTAAACATTTTAGACTTTATAATCAGTTACGTAAATTTTAGGGGGTATAATCAATTTTAATTTTTTTATTGCATTATAAATTCATTACAAAAATAACCCAATCTATGGGGGGAAAAATTCGAATATTCCTTATATGATGATATTTGAATTGCACATGTTTTACCTTTTAATTCAAATTCAAATTTTTTATTTCAGTTCAAATATTTGTATTAGAATATTTTCTCTACATAGAAAGAGAAATATAGAAAAGGAAATTGATATTTATTTATAAGATTTTGTTCATCAGAGCCATAAAACTTGTCGATTTCATTCTGTTAGTACCCTAGCTTGAAAGAAAATCTTCTTCTTAAAAGGAAGTACCAAAAAAACTTTGATGTGTTCCATATTTTTTACTTTTTGGAAGGATAATCATTTGATTAGTTTAAAAGAGGTAATTGTCTTTCAATTTAATTCAAATTCTATTATTTATTTATTTATTTATTTTAAGTTTAAATTGTTTTACACATATATATATATATATATATATATATATATATAGTATGAACTTGGTTTAAATTTCAAAGTAGCTTTATATATATTTTTCCTGCTAATTACGCTAATATTGATTCGTTCTATTATTAATAAGAAAGGTGATAAAATCTAATTGTTGATATCTCAATTTCGTTTAGACTTATCGTTTTCTATATTCCTAATAGATTACTTACATAGTAACATTTTAAAGTGAAAATATTAAACAAATGACTTTTAGTCATGATTTTTTGATACATTTTAATTTTGATATTGCATTCAATTTAATCGTATGGGTGCTCCTCATATGGGCTTGAATTTATGTTAATTGAAGAAAGTAATAAAGGACAATATTATATCTTACCATTTAAAGGAGCATTGTTGACTATAAATTAGAATCCAAGAATATCAATTAATAATTTTCTCCAATCAAATACACCAAATTAGGTGAGTTCATTTAATAATGTCAATTAATTTATTTTTAGAATTGATACAAATAGAATTTGTTGCCAAGTGACTTGTTCATATTACGCCACTTGGCTTAATACTAAGCTATATTTTATTATAACATAGACATAGGTATAGATATTATTATTAACAACTCTACTACTATGTGTTGATAACATCGTATGAATATATTAGGTGAGTTCATTATTATTATTAACAACTACTATTACTATGTGTTGATAATATCGCATGAGTATATTACGTGAGTTCATTATTATTATTATTATTATTATTATTATTATTATTAATTATTATTATTATTATTAGTAGTAGTAGATAATTAAATTAGGTAATATTTTAAACTACAATTAATAACTTCTTTAATAATAAATGCAAATAAAATTTGTTG
Organism: Lycium ferocissimum; assembly: GCF_029784015.1. Lineage (NCBI taxonomy): Eukaryota > Viridiplantae > Streptophyta > Magnoliopsida > Solanales > Solanaceae > Lycium > Lycium ferocissimum. Next base: position 7,318,027 of record NC_081343.1, on the reverse strand, counting down.
CCAAGTGGCTTGTTCATATTACGCCACTTGGGTTAATATTAACTAGACTACTATATATATATATATATATATATATATATATATATATATATATATATATATATATATATATATATATATATATATATATATATATATATTATTAACAACTCTACTACTATGTGATTTGATAACATCGTATGAGTATATTAGGTGAGTTCATTATTATTTTCATTATTATTATTAACAAAGCACTACTACCTACGTATGTTGATAATATCGTATGAGTATATTATGTGAGTTCATTATAATAATAATAATAATAATAATAATTATTATTATTATTACTATTATTATTATTATTATTATTATTATTATTAGTAGTAGTAGTAGTAGTAGTAGTAGTAGTAGATCATTAAATTAGGTAATATTTTGAACTACAATTAATAAATTCTTTAATAATAAATGCAAATAAAATTTATTGCCAAGTGGCTTGTTCATATTAGCCACTTGGCTTCATATTAAGCTAGACTACTCTCCTTTTTTTATATATATATATATATATATATATATATATATATATATATATATATATATATATAGATAATTCCTCGATTAAGAATAATGAATTTTGTTGATTATTACAGCAACTTTTTGATACGATTACCGACAAAGAACAATTAGATCAATTTTCCATACACAACCAACTACAATTATGATTAGGAGTTAGGACAGTGATTTTAATAACTTAATACACAACCAAAGCAAAGCCTTCCTAACTAGGGAATGTTTTGATTTTGATTTGGATTTGGACAGATTTTTGAAAAGTACATACTGATCTTTTCCACAACTATTTTCCTATTTGAATTCGTGTATCCTATTTATTTCCATTCCTTTAATGACAAGGAAATAAATTAATGAAGGCCTTGAAGAGTTTTGATCAATGTATTACCATGCATGAAACGAAAGACAACTATTATTACACTGTCACTGCAGTTATAATCAGTAACCTTTTTCTACAATGTGAAAACAATTAAACAGTTGTATTTCACAAAATGAAGATGGAAAATTAAAAAGAGCTAGCTTGCCTTTTTTCTTAAAGTAAAATACTTACTGTAACGAGTCAGATTCGATATGAATGTAAACTTTGACTTACAAATTTAGAATACGAATTAATGACTTATGACTCGTTACTTCATCAACTAATGACCTTTCCACGATATGCCAACTAATCACTTGCTAAATTTACTATTCCCTTTATTCCAATTTATGTAATACTTTTTTTTATTTTAGTCGGCCCTAATAAATACACATTTCTATATTTAGTTCTAATGGTTATATTTAACGGTAAATTCTAGTTAGGAAACTAACGAGTTTCTCCTTAGCAAAAACAGATCTGCATCAACTACAACTCGTTTCTTCGTCGTAGGAAATCCTCACAAATCGAATGAATTTCCTTATGTCCACAATCAAGATATCCTCAAAAGATGCAAAGCGTTTTCTTTGTAAAGCTAACTATAGTCGTCATGTTAATGTGGAAAAACCTTCTATTTTAGAATGCCCATAATAGTGTATCTATACGTACATTATAGGTAAGGTTTAGTAGGTGACAAGATAACAAGCTAATTAACACCCTTTATGGGTGGACCTGACCCAATAGCTATTTCCAACATCTTCCGCTCACATATAAGGGAGTGCTCAAGCTCCATCAAGCTAAGTAAAACATATTCTCCTTTAAATTCTCTTGTATTGTTTCATATAGGATAAATAGGTTGTGCGATCGACATTATATGAGAGCACTTATATGGCCTCTCGTCGTTGTCATGAGAATCATCAAGTAGATCATAAGAAGTGTGCTTAGTGCCCTAGATCATTTGAATCACATTGATACATCACACTTTTGATCTCATCTATGGTACTTTCTTGTCTTCACAAGTATGACCCGTAAGTCATAACTGGTACTAGCAAACACAAACTAAATGAGATTCCGTCAATGATCTTTCTCTTCTCCCGAGTCTTTCGATTCTCGCTTTTCTAGTCATGCTCCCTCAAACTGAATCTCTCATTGTTATTTTGATAAGATTCGACTTGGGAGAAGAAAATGAGATGAGATTTAGAAGAAAGAAGGGATTTAATCAACTACAATTGTGACTAATCGACATAGGAAAGGAAACCTACACCTATTAATCAACAATCTAAGATGAATTCAACCAAAGGAAGAAGAGACTTAAACTCATACATGGAAATCTAATCCTAGATTATCCAAGAGAGATTCAAGGTAAGAGTTAAGGGAATCCGCCCACTACCTAAAACTAGCTAATCCTAGCATAACCTAAACTCCATAGAAGGAGAAGTACACTCATAAGAGTTTCATCATAAATCTCAAGCTAAGGAATGAAAGGCTAAGGCAAGCTTATATAGTTTTGCCTTTACATGCATAGCCACAATTATTAAACTACTAGCCATATTGGGCATTTAACTACTAAGCCCTATTACAACAAAGGCCCCAAAGTGGCCTTTGCATAATTAAGTTGTCACGACCAAAACCGATAAGTCATGACGAGTGTCTGACCTCTAGTGACCCCACACCCCTATACTTGTATCTGGACAATAATGAACATTAAGGGACCATAAGTAACTCAAACTGATCTCATACTACCTCATGAAAGGGTGACGTCTGCACAATCTGAATATATATATACATGCTGAAAGAACAGTGCAAGCCAACTAGGCCGCTACATATGCGTACACAAAAGAATGAAGCGAGCAAGGCTACATCATCTCGACATATACATACAGGCTTGTCTACGGACCTCTCTTGGAGTATAATCTTTGTAGAAAGGATGGGACGGGGCCGTCATATACCTATATGCATATACATCTCAAAAGAATGGCATACCAAAAAATAGGCTGACTGCTGGATCAAATGGAGCACGCGACCACTGGCGGGATATAGGAGGTCCTACCGAGGCCGACCACCGTTCGTCTACCTCGCGGGCATGTGCGGCCCTCGAGCAACAGGGAGTCGGTGACCATGTGTGCGAGTATGTAAAGCATAAGAGTAACATAAGCATAAGCATAAGCATAAGAATCATGAACGGAATCTGAAACTCAAAAGCCAAACTGACGATCTGCATAGATTTGTATGAACAAGTATCTGTAAGTATTTGAATAAATACGTAATCGACAATGCCTACGCTAGGCGCATAATGCCGCATGCTCTCAATGATAATCATGCTCATATATGTAAATATAGGTCATAGTGCTGAGGAACGTTCAGCCCGATTCATATCCCAGATAATAGTGCCGAGGAACGTACGACCCGATCCATACATCATATAATAATGCCGAGGAACATACGGCCCGATCCATATATAATAATGTCGAGGAACGTACGGCCCGATCCATATATCATCAATCATCATCAAGGTGCACCAGCTGATCAGGTGGTAATGCGTATATAACGCCTATCCCTTTTCCCATATCCCATATACATATAATATAAGCTTATATAACGCCTTCTGATCATGGGTCAATATGCATATGCATATGAATGCGATGCATAACTGAAATGTATACATAGAACTGTCGGAGTGACATAAGGTCATTTTACCTCCGTTGGACAACTTTTGAGCTAACATTATCAGCATAAGTAATCTCAAGACCCATGAATAGAAGGAACAGTCATACGGGGCATAGGAACAGCAAAGACTGAAGTACTCCTAGTGCTTCTAAGAGTAGAGTAATATGGAAGCTCGTTTAATCGCTTGTTGGCTCATAACATAGGATCATGCCAAAATGAAGAAAGAATGGCCTTAACATACCTTATCGCCTTCTTAATCACTTAACGTTCTCCTTCCAAGTTCACAAAGTCTACCTTCAAGAGGAATTACACTAAGGTTAAGTCTAGGAAACATGTTTAAGTTCAAATTAGAGCGACTAAGAGCTAACGAAAATTGGGCAGCACTTCCCCTATTTTTTTAACTCCGACCAAATGAAAAAACAATTCCCAAGCAACAATAACAACATCCATAATATCACAATCAAGAATTTATATTCAATTAAATCCCAAGATAGCCAAAAATCCCCTTTTTAAGTTCACTCACAGTCATCTTCTTCATTACACCATCCATGGTTTCTCTACTTTAGTTCTTTTCCTCACTAAGGAGTACTAAAACTTTACGTCAACTCAACCATAAGAATAATATGGAAAAAATACCTTAAAATAAAAGAACTTCACCTCACTCAACTTCCTCCAAGCTCAAGTTCACCACAACTTTGAATAGAAACAAGAACCATCACCCTCCTTGGATTACCTTAAGCTCTTGATGTTGATCTTCTCTCTTGATGATATGGAAAGGTGTGGAGGGTTAGGGAACCTTAAAAATCTCTCAAGAAGACTCTATAAAGGTAGGGAAATAAGTGAGAGAAGGTGGAAATGAGTTTGGGGTCGTTTGGGTTTTAAAAAGGTGGCCAAATCACACCCCGACCAACTTTGCGAAGAGTATGCGGCTTAGCACACTTAGTGTGCGGCTGCACACTCCACTCCTGGCCTGGGGAGGGCCTTGGTCAGTAAGTCCAGCCATTTTGGAAAGTTAGCGTGCAGTGTGCGGGTCAGCACATTGAGTGTGCGACCGCACACTGCTCACTTTCTCCCGGTTTCGCGAAAATGCGATCTTTTCGATTCGTTTGATCTCCAATCCTTATGGAACCTTCTTGGAACTTGTCTAGAACTTCATTAACCATCTAAGGGACCTAATATCTCTTCCTCAAGGTGATTCTAGGCAATGCATACCTCAAACGATACGAATTTCCCAAAACATGGCTCAACCTTAACTTTCTCCGACGAACTTACTTCTTTAGCCTCAAATGCCTTTGGAATCTTAATTAGAATCATCAAACATCCTTCTTAACCTTACAAGGGCTTCATGTCTACTTTAAGTTTACATTAGCATGTTCATAATGCGAGCGACACGAAATCCCAAGGTGTAACTGTTACACCCTGAAAAATTTCGTGTTACCAAGACTGTAGACGGCTTAGTATGAGCTCAAGGGAGAGCAAAGTTATACAAGGATCAGGGATGAAGATTATATGATCTGAGTATAAGAATATATATATATATATGACATTTGGAGACCGTATGGAGTAAATCATTTAACACGTTACTTGATGAATAGCCCTTGTAACCGTAAGTTAAGGTGGGGCCCACATGTCGGAATTTTATAAAGGACATATGAAAAGTGATACGAGTAGTACACGGGAAGTTGAGAAAATCTTAAGAAGGACCCTTAAGCCAAATATGGGCATAAGCCCTCCAAAAGGATGATTTAAGGATACGTTTTCGGATGATCTGACTTGAAGGGGCCAAAACGCTATTATAAGTTTGGAATTTGGAAACACACCAAAAATGAAAGTTGTAGATAATTGAAAGATATTTCCAACCATAGGTCATGGTCCCTCATACGATATTGGGATCAAGAATTATGGCCATTTTATGATAAAGACTCCAAGCTGCCAAATGGCTTCCGCGGGTCCCACTTAAGAAGGTCGGTGGAACCGACCTATGAGGGGTATAAATACCATCATTAACTCCATTTTTTCATCATTTTACATTGTCAAAAGTCCTATAAACTTCCCAACACAACCCCCAAACATTTATAGCCCATTAAATCAAGAATTTAACAAGATTACACCAAACTAGTCCATGAAAAGTGATTGTTCTTGCTTCTACTTGATGTTGTGGTAAGTTTGGTCTTGAAGAAAGTTGGTGTGGCTGAATTTATTCAAGTATAAGGTATGTATAAACTTCCCAACACAACCCCCAAACATTTATAGCCCATTAAATCAAGAATTTAACAAGATTACACCAAACTAGTCCATGAAAGGTGATTGTTCTTGCTTCTACTTGATGTTGTGGTAAGTTTGGTCTCGAAGAAAGTTGGTGTGGCTGAATTTATTCAAGTATAAGGTATGTTCTTCATCCTACCTCTTATGTTGAGTTGATTTGAAGGTGTAGCAAGTCTTAAAAGTGAAAATAGTTATGGAGGAAAGGTTATAAAGTGTCGTTGTAGTTGTGTTTATGGGTTTTGAGCATGTTGTGGTCGCGTAGGCTGGGCTGATGCATATGTATAGAGATGGTATCTAATGTTGTTGGTGTGTTGATGAGATTATGCTCCTTGATTAGGAAGAAAGGAAGTGTATATTGTTGTTGTATGTTGAAAAACATCGTGTTGGATGTTTTATGGAATATATTGGTATTGATAATATTGTTGTTGATGTTGGTATTGTTTCTGTTGTTGTTGGTTACTGAACTGTGATTTCGGGCTAAGCATATAAACAGGGGAGTTGCTGCCAATTTTGCGTATTCTAAAAAGCGAGTTTGGTTTAAGGACTTGAGATGGCATATGACGATAAGTCTAACGTAGTATGATTTCTCTTGAGTGTGATTTGCAAGTTCTGGAGAATAAGCGTTAGTTGGGTAGGAGATCAATCGGTATGTTAAGGCTTTCCTTTCTTTCATTTTGGCATAATCCTATGATATGAGCGAACAACGAGTAATCGAGTCTCCATATTACTCTACTCTAGAAGTACTAGGAGTATCTCGTTTATTGATGATCCGTACCCTCCATGATGATTATTCCTTCGTTCATGGGTCCTAAACGTTGTATCATGATAATGTTAGTTTATGTTTACGCATTGCATTCATTTGCATACATGCATATTGATTCGTGACCGTAAGGCGTTATATATATATATATATATATATGGGGTATGGGAAAGTGCGGGCGAGGCGTTATATACGCATTACCACCTGATCAGGGCCGGTGCACGCCGATGATGATTATTATGCTCCGGGGTCGCTATTCGGGAGGGCCATTATGCTATGCCCGAGGGCCATTATGCTATTATGCCCGAAGGGGCCTGTTTGATGATGGGATATAGATCGGGCCATACGTTTCTCGACACTATGACCTATGCATTGCATATCATACGCCCTCAGAGGCATTTTTAGTAAGCAGAGATATACAGATATGTTCAGATAGTCAGACATATAGATGCATTCACGCAGACATGTTCGATAATCGTACTTCGTACGCATTCACTACCAGTTTAGTTTACGAGTTTCAGATTTTCTTTATGACTCCTATGTGTATGTTACTCTTCTGCCTTACATACTCGGTACATTTTTCGTACTGACTCCCCTATTGTTCGAGGGGGCTGCGTTCATGCCCGCAGGTTCAGATAGCCAGGAAGACAGATTGCATCCTTAGGCTGCTTCTTCACGCTTGGACAAAGCCGGGAGCACCCTCTCTGGCAGTGAGCCGCCCAGACCCGGTATATGTTTTGATGTTTATGGGCAGGGGGCCCCGTTCGTCCGCAACATGTATGCAAGATGTGTCCCGTAGACACTTATATTCCGCCGACAAGAGGGCCCGCTCAAAGACTTGTTTGGTTATATAGTTTTATCGTGTAGCCTTGTCGCCAGGCCCCCATTTTCGCCTTAGTGATGCATGTATGTATATACCTTTCGAGGGCGGTGACCCTCCCGGTTTATGATACCATCGACAAGCATACCGCATGTTGTGATGCTCCTCGTGTGGCCCATTTATACATGAGCAAAGTATGTTATGTATGTATTGTGGCATCTAGAGGTCGAACTCTGGTGTCCGTCATAGCCCTCCGGTTGCGCTGTGACAGTAACATAAGCTAACATTAGGCCTTCACACGCCCAATTGCAATCTTAGCCACTTTTTGTGGCTTCTATCTTTTGACCTTCATATTCATGCCTCCTCCAAGCGATCATCCACACTATGTATGCCTTTGTGAATTTTCCTTCCATGGCCTCCAAAGGCCCTATCTTCATCATCCAAGGGCGTGTGGTATGGAAATGTATGTCCAAGGCTCTAACATGGATTTTAGCCCTTATTATCACCCATGAGCTTCCTAGGATCATATCATCCTCCCCTTCTTCAAAGGGATTCGTCTTCGAATCCGAACCTCGCAAAACCCAAGGAAGACACGAAAACATGGTCCTCAAAGCATGAGGGTTAGCACAAAAGGCAATAATTATACTTTCACTCCAAAGAGGGATAAACTTGTGGTGCAACCATATATCAATAATTATCAGGAATAAAATCCGCACATATGAGGTATCAAGAAGTGGATTCCTCCAATGTTACATCAAGACTAAGTCACACAAAGTATCACCGGGATCAAAAGGGAAGAATATCCACATATCATGGTCAAGAATACAACCATTTACCCCGTAATAACCCCCCTCAACATAAGATACACCCCTAACACAAACATGAGCATCATCACATGCAAATAAGTAGTAAAGAAAAGTGTCATGCAAAAAAACTTCCTCAGCTATGTCATCCTCAAATGTAGCCTCACTACTAGGTTCAAGAATAAGATCATGCATTAGGCTAGTAAGATTTTGAACATGCAAGGAGGAATTAGCAATTTTCATGCAAGCATCACCTTTTTTTTCAACACTTCCCTTCCCCATAAGTGTATTACAGTTCTTCAAGGAAAGATTTCCATCATTAGGAAGAGTGTTATCATTCCATAGTGGGTTACTAAACACCTTGTAGTCTCCAAAGGTGACTACTTTGTCAACATTACCATATATACCACTAGGTAAATCATCTCCAATAGTCATGTCAACATCAAATAAGACATTATCTTTAAAGAGAGAACAATCAATAAATGATGAGGGTTCAAAACATGTGGTTTCACTCTTGAAAAGATAAAAGTCATTTTTCAAAGTATTTTCCTTCATATGACTATCTACATGACACACAACTTGGGATTCGATTTGGGGAAAACACCAAATCAAAACACAAACGCGGAAAATTAAGATAGATAGAAATAAAGGGAAGAAAATTGAAGAAAAAGAATGAGAAAAAAGGGATAGAAGCTAGACCCTCTTGATAATGAATCTATGGACAAACCTATATATATCAAACCTAGACCCTTCCAATTGGATTCAATCAAGGAACCTTAGCTATTTGAAATCCAATCAAGAGTTACAAACTTGAAATCCACAAATAAGCAACTCTCATATGAATATCAATGGAAAATGGTTCATAAGCCAACAATGGAATCACACTCCATCAACTAAGTCTAAACTAAGGCTAGTAAGCCAACTATGATACTAATATCAATTCTCAATTCATCATAACCCATCAAAATCTCATCCAACTTGTGTTCCATTCGAAGTAACCTTCTTCATTATATTTTGGACACAAGGTTGCCACTCCACGTTGAAATTTTGCACATTTGCAAAGAATAGGTTCTCTCTTTCTCGCACTGAGTTCGAGCCATGTCGAATCGATACTACAAGGAGGCAATGCCAAATTCCCTAACTTAAACATTGTACTTGCAAAACTATCAAACACGTTAGTAGCAAAAATTTCTCACGGCACTCGTATTTGCACTCAAAGCTTACCACTCAACCTAGTGCTTCTTCCAAAGTTGGTAAAGAACCTCCTATCCCAAATCAATTCACAAGGTTGCTAAGCTTTGTGGAAGAATGGATTCTTGTTTAATGAATGACGAACGATACCAAACAAACAGACAAGAGCCAATAAACTTGCAACAAAGTTAAAACGAATAAAGCTTGAAAGAATTGGTACGAAGGAAATGAGACTCAAGAGAACTAATTAACAACTTAGTAGGAACAATTACTAGTTGTTAATTAGCTTAGAGAATCAAATAAATAAGAAGAACAATTAGAGAAATTTGGGAAGTTTTTAGGCCAACACTTAGAAAATTCAGAGCTGCTTGCAGTGTCTTATTAAAACGTATGTAACTTTTTGTATAGAGCTTCGATTGACAAACGGCTTGTTGATTTGGAAAGTAGACTCACTGAATTCAATTTAGATAGGTTATAAGTCCCATAACTCCTTATACACGCGAAGATATACCCCCTAAATTTGGGCCAAAATCTGCCAACACTTAGAAATTTTTCTAAGTGTTGAAAAACAACTCTCTGAATTTGGGCCCCACGCGCCCATCAAAGGACCAGGCGCGGGCGCGAGTCGTCTGATATGGATCTTCGACGCGGATGTCGTGGCGCGCTGATGTGGAATTTCCATTTTTTTTTTGGCTGAATTTTTTTCGGATATTTTTTTTTTTGTCTTGGGCCCACACAAACACTTTTCAATCCTTTGACTTGAAGACTTTTGGATCAAATATTCTCTTTGGTCTTCTTCTTCAAGATGAACTTATGAAGACCCTTATGAACTTCAAGAACACCCAAAATTTAATCTATGCTCAAATCAACTTATTTTTCTTCCAAATTTCGGATTTAAGTCTCCTTGACTAGGAGAACAAAATCCAATAAAAATTAGCTCCAAATAAACTCCAAATCACTAATCCCACTTTGTTAGTTTCTAAACTTTTCCAAGAACACCTATGAAGATATGAAGATCTTCAAGAACACTACAAACTTTAAATTTGCAATTTCTACAATCAAGTCAATTAACTCCAAATTTCGAATCTAGCTCCTCCTTAACATAGAGAACAAATCCCAATACAAATTGAAATCAATTAACCCTCAAAATCAACAAACCCAAATTTCTTGTTCTTTAAGTTCTTCATACCTTCAAATCCAACAATGGTGAATTCTTCCAGTCAACTTGAAATAACCCCAAATTTTGTATGTGGCTTCCTCTCAAGTTAGAGAACACACCCCAATACTTTTTAAGCTCAAACAAACACGAATTCTTCGAGACCCACTTCAAGTTTTTCAAAAATCTGCAAGTTCAACAATGGTGATTTGTCCAAAACTCTTCCAAACACCTTAAAAAGTTTAGATCTAGGTAGATTTGACCTCTAGGAATTCAACTCTGCACTCAAATAGAACAACAAATCGAATTTTCGAATTTTTTTTGGGAATTTTCAGATTTTTTTTTTAATTCAAGGATGAAGAATTGATGGAACAATCCTTCTACCTTTCTTTGATACCAAATGATAAGATTCGACTTGGGAGAAACTCCAAATCAGATCATAAAAGCGAAAATTAAGATAGATAGAAATTTAGAGATGAGAATAGAAGAAAATGAGATGAGATTTAGAAAAAAAGAAGAAGAAGGGATTTAATCAACTACAATTGTAACTAATTAACATAGGAAAGGAAGCCTATACCTATTAATCAACAATCTAAGATGAATTCAATCCAAGGAAAAAGAGACTTAAACTCATACATGAAAATCTAATCCTAGATTATCCAAGAGAGATTCAAGGTAAGAGTTAAGGGAATCCACCCACTACCTAAAACTAGCTAATCCTGGCATAACCTAAACTCCATAGATGGAGAGCTACACATATAAGAGTTTCATCATAAATCTCAAGCTAAGGAATGAAAATAGGGTAAGACAAGGTTATATAGTTTTGCCTTTACATGCATGGCCACAATTATTAAACTACTAGTCACCTTTGGCATTTAACTACTAAGCCCTATTGCAACAAAGGCCCCAAAGTGGCCTTTGCACAATTAAGCCAACATTGGGCCTTCACACGCCCAATTGCAATCTTGGCCACTTTTTGTGCCTTCCATCTTTTGGCCTTCATCTTCAGGCCTCCTCTAAGCAATCATCCACACTATGTATGCCTTTGTGAATTGTCTTTCCATGGCCTCCAAAGGCCCTATCTTCATCATCTACGGGCGTGTGGCGTGGAAATGTACGTCCAAGGCTCTAATATGGATTTTAGCCCTCATTAACGCCCATGAGCTTCCTAAGATCATATCATATTTGGTAGCATACTAAGACAATGAACGTTGATAGTTCCAAGTGCACTAGTGTTTTGATGATTGTCAACTGTTTCAGAACTAGATAGAGACCTGGTCTCTAATCTGCTCTCTGTACACCTTGAACTGTCGGCAGAGATAGCTGTAAAGCTGAGCCACTTGCTGCACACAAGTACAATAGTGAGTTGGCCCTCAAAATTGAAGAGTGGTCTCTTTTCACCCCACATGCTCTCACTATATATACAACATTATGGCAACATATTTGGTAGACTTGAAAACCTAATCTAAATCATGAAAAGCTACCGACACAAGTTCTCAAGATCTCTCAAGAATAAAGTTACTTTCAAGTTGAAGAACAGATCCTGATATGAGTTTAGTCTATGTTCTTTAGGTTGTTGTAAATCTTTGTTCATTTATGCTTAAACTGAAAACCTACTCTTCTTGTTTAGAAGTTGTTTGTAGGTATCTTAAATTCTCAAAATGTGTTTGTTGGAAGTGTGTTTCCTCAAGCTGTTGAGTGGTACATTAGGCTAGGATTAGTCTAAGTGTATTAGTGGTCCTGGGCTAGAGTTAGTCAAGTGAAGGTGCTTGAAATCGGGGTATTTCAAGTGAGGAAGGACTACGAGGGTTAGTTCCTAGGTCGCAAAAGCGTTATTGTAAGGGTGAGGGATTATGAGAGTTAGTTCCTAGCTTACGATAGAGTTGTAACTTGAAGTTGCTCGTGTAATGGAGTTGAAATCCTACTGGGGTAGGTCGTGGTTTTTAATCCCTTGAGCAAGGAGTTTTCTACGTAAAAATCCTGGTTGATTCACCGTCTTGACCGCGTAGTGGAAGCTGATGTAACCCCAGTCCCCCATCTCGTTTGGCGAACTGACCTTTAACAATTGGTATAGGCAGGGCCCTTTCTAAAAGGTTAACACCTAGAAAGGTTCATTCTAATGGTTTGTCTTATCAAACTGAAGAAGGAGAATCGACTTATATCGTAAACCTAAGGAGCAAATGTGTTTCTGTATAGGAAATACAGGATGCCACAAATGCTCTCCTCAAAATATGACTTTTTCAGAATGAACGTTGGCGAATCAGTTCATGACATGCATACTAGATTCACCTCAATCATAAATGAACTTCACTCTCTGGGGTCAATCATGAAGACAAGGCTTCTGGTTCACAAACTACTTGATGCACTTCCAGAATCCTAGTTGAACCAAGTGAATATCATCACTAAAACTAAGGATATCCAAAATCTGACCATTGAGGAACTCATTAGCTACCTTAAGATACATGAGCTTACTAGAAGTCAGATTTGGAAGAAAAGGAGGCAAAGGAAGAGAAAAGAAATGCTCTGGATAATAAGAATAGAAGAGATCCAAGCTGCGATGATGAGTCAGAAATGGAGTATCTCACTCGCCGATTTTAGAGATTGATTCGAAGAAATGATAAATACCTGAAGAGAAGAAACCATGGCAAAGATCTCAGGCAAAATCACCGAGAGGACAACAACGAAACTTCAACGGAAGAGTCAGACTCTGTTTCAAGTAAACAATCTGACACTGGAAGTAAAAAAAGGTTCAAGTTAATTCTCTCGATGATCAAGTGAAGATAAAGGGATGTCCCCATAAGAGATTAGTCTCCTTGATTAAGAAATTGTTAAATGAGCGTCATGAACTCATTGAAGAAAAGAAGGAGATAATTAAAAAAACTCAACAGTTCTGAGCAAGAAAGAGATGATATGGTGGTGTGCATTATAGATCTGAGGGAACAGGTTGAAGAAGCTACAAGAGAAAATCAACTCCAGAAAATCCTGAACAAGGTGAATATCTTACAGGAGACCTGTTCCTCAACCATATCCATGGATTTCTTGAGTACAAAAGACTGACAAGAGCACGCGCTTCAGAAGATTGGCATCTCCAACTATCTACAAAATGAAGACACTGCTAAAAAAAAATTTAGAAAGGAGGAATTTTTGCTGCATCAAGAAGTAATAAACTTCCCTGAACAAGAAAAAGGGAGTTTAACTCACTCCACTCATTATTTCAAGGGACCCAATCTGGAATGTGGTCCCAAGCTGAGTCAGTAGTTATGATGGAAGGCTTGAGTGTGAAAAAGGGAGGAGATCAAGAAAATAAATATTGCTTTCTCACTCAAGTAACTGCCAAGGAGAGGATGTATCACTGGAATTAGAAAACATGACAATACACCCTTCTGTGATTCAGAACACGGGATACTTCTAAGACAAAATGCTGAAATATTCTAACTAGATGCTGAGCAAAGCTCCAAACATGCTCCGGTTGAATGCAGAAAGGACGTTGCTAAAGATGGCTAGGTATACACGTATGGATGTCTCAGAACACGTAAGCAGAAGTGACATGGCACATTTCAGAGTCTTTGCCGAAATAATCTCAGAGACCTGGTCTCTGTAGCCCAGGTTAGTAGCCTTTTCAGCATTTGTATAAAATTAAAAATGTCATTTAAGTGCCAAGTCAGCTTTTTGAAAATCCTCCCCGAAACACTACATCTTCTCTATATCGAACAGACCCATTCATCCCTTTTCCTTCTCAAATACACTCGACTGCATTCCCCTTCTTCTCAATTGAAATTGAAAATCCAAACATATCCTCTCACCTCTAGTCTTCGATTACAAACCTGATCTCTCTCACTCTCTTAAAACTCTTCCTATTCCTTCTCAAATCAAACCATCGATTATGTTGAGCGAAGGATTCACCACTCAAAATCCTCCTGATTCAAATCAGCCCATTCTCTCCCCAAAACCCCAATCAATTTAAATCTTGGTACCTCCTCCTCAAAATCCTCTGTCTCCAGTCAAACTCGCAGAAAAACTGTACCCTCTTCAGTCACCTCTGTCCAAATCAAAAAACCCGACTCCGTCAGCAGTGGGTATACAATATCAGTGTCTAAGTACTTTCAAATGACTGACGAAAGAGAAGAACAGGACAATGGTATAGAAGTTACTAGTCAACCCTTCGAGAACACAGAGAAATTAAATCAAGCTAAAGAGGACCTGGTCTCTTCAGGGTCTGTTGAAAGAAAAGTCACGAATGACAAAGAGGAACAAACCACTCAGATTGACAAAAACAATGTGGAAAAAGGTAACTTTTCTTCTGTTGATCTTGGTAAAGGAGTAGAGGAGTCAATATATGAGTCTCCCATAAAAGTGGATGGTACTATTTCTGGGATTGGTCAGGGACGTTTTTGTAGGATGAGTAGTGATGTTGCTCTTATGGAAGAACTTGCTTAGACTATGTGCACTATGAGTAAGTTAGAAAATGTAAGGTCTTCACAAGAAACAAATGAGAGACCAGTTCCCTCTTCACGAGGAACCCTTGAAACTGGACCTATGACAGCTCCTGTGTGGGATGAGGCACCAGGGTCATCTAGGAGGAACCTAGACCTGATCCTAAGTCCTGAGCCTGTACCTCATGATGTTGTACCTCTTACTGAAATATCACCAGAGAAGGATCATGGTCAACGTGCGTATGCTGATGGGTCTGATGAAGATGAGATACCTCTTATTTTTCAAATAAAGAAAAGGTCAAAGGTTAAGAAACCAAAGGATCCACATCCTCGGTGAGAACTACCGTTGGTCGAACCACACCGAAAACTAGACAGAGTAAGCATGTAGGAAAGGAAGCCCTTGAATCAGCTCTTCAAGCAAGTAAAGCCAAGGCTACGAAAAGAGCTAGGGGTTCTCAGACGAAGAGTAGATTGATTGATGAAACTGAGTTAGTGGATGTGGAGACTAAAGTTTCCAAAGGACCTGATAAAGAGAAAGAAGTAGAAGTGGAAGATGTCTCACTTATGAGGGAAATTGCTAAAAAGAAGGAAAAGAAGAGGAACAGTAAGTCAAAGGTCACATTAGCTAAGGGTGACAGGTGGACAAATGAATCAAACCCTTCAAAGAAGATAAAGAGTGAGATGATTCAGGCATCCGATTCCTTAAACGAGCAAAGGGTGAGCAAAGTTGTTATTCAAAGTGAAATTGAGAGAAGAGGATCTCTAGGGAAACAAAAGGTGTTACTGGGAAGGGTGTTTGACCCTGAAGTTGTAGAAAAATATGGAATGAAAGAACTGATTGAAATTATTGAATGCAGGGATGGAGTCATCTCTTTGCTCCACCTATCTCTACTACTTCGATGATCTCAGTACTCTCATTGCATCAGTTAGAGGGACTAAATTTGTGTTAGAGGAAAAGATATTGGGAGAAATTCTGAAAGTTCCTACTAAAGGGTTGAGAACCATAAATGGAAAAGCAGAGGCTTCAAGGGACTTCAAGGTTATGATAGTCAAGAATGGGGTAACGGGTGCCGGGTCAAGGGCTAGACTTTTGAAGAAAGAGCTGAGAGGAGAGTTTCAGCTCATGTTTGAATTGGTGAACAAAGTCCTGCTTCCAAGAAAAAAAGGTCGCACCAAGACCTCTATCAAAGATCTGGTCATCATGGAGGCACTGACTAACTACCAACCTATCAACCTTCCTGCTATTATGATTGAGCATATCATCAAGGTAGAGAGGGCATCAGGGGGTCAACATGGGATCTCATATGGTTCTCTTCTGACCAAAGTATTTGCTCACTTCAAGGTCAGGACAGACAACGCTACTACTGGCACTAAGAAGCATATGTTTTCCATGGGAACTCTGGAAGAGTGTGAGTGTATACCTAATAAAAGTGGTGTGGGAAGTGTCTCCACAATCTCAAAAGTGCTTGAAGCTCAAGAGATCACTACTGTTGAACTACAAAGGGTAAAGGCTGAGAATGCTGTCCTTCAACCTCAGCTATCTGAGAAAGAGAAAGAAGTTAGTTCTCAGGGTGCTCTGAAAGCTGCAAGATTGGAAATTGAGAGGCTCAAGCCAGACAATGAGAGGCTGTCATTGAAGGTGGATGAGCTCAAAGATCAGATTATAGAGGACCAGAGAGTCAACGGTGAAAGAATAAACAATCTCCTAAAAGCACTGGCCCAAAATTCACAGAAGCCCAAAACTCCTTAGCTTGTTCATATCAAATTCATCTTCCTGAGCCTTTTTTATTCCTATTCCCTTTTTTTTTTTTTTTTTTTTTTTCTGTTTTTGTGTGACAATGTTCTGGTGTTAATGACAATTTCTCCTTTACGCATTTTTTGATTTAGCTACTATGCTATGTATCTGTATTACCTGGTTCGGCTTTTTTACTCTATTTTGTGCCAGTCTAACTGCTTGAATGTTTCTCTTACTTCTTGTTGGCTGTGATTAAATCTTTTTGATGATGCCAAAAGGGGGAAGATGTATTTGTATAGCAAAAAAGTGAACTGAAAACTGAACATGCGCGGTGATTACGGGGGAAGACATGTCGAATAAATGATTATGATGTTGAAAATTCACAATTGTGGGAAGATGTCTTTGAGCAAGGGGGAAGAACTGGAAGATTGATATGTGATGATATTGTGGCAATTTTTGTCTTCCAGTTGAAATTGGTATTATGTTGCTAACATGTTGCAGGTGCCTTGACAATGATGGTCTGCTTCGCAGGGGGAACAAGTGGGAAGCTGGTTCTCAGGGGGAACATCAGTCTATGAGTTTATCATCATCAAAAAGGGGGAAATTGATAGTTCCAAGTGCACTTGTGCTTTGATGATTGTCAAACTGTTTCAGAATCAGATAGAGACCTGGTCTGTAATCTACGCTTTGTACACCTTACACTGTCGACAGACAGTTGTAAAGCAGAGCCACTTGCTGCACACCAGTACAACAGTGAGTTGGCCCATGCTTTAGGTCAAAATTGAAGAGCGGTCTCTTTTCACCCCACATGCTCTCACTATATATACAACATTATTGCAACATATTTGGTAGACGTGAAAACTTAATCTAAATCGTGCAAAGCTGCCGACACAAGTTCTCAAAATCTCTCAAGAACAAAGTTACTTTCAAGTTGAAGAACCACATCCTGATATGAGTTTAGTCTATGTTCTTTAGGTTGTTGTAAATCTTTGTTCATTTGTGCTTAAACTGAAAACATACTCTTCTTGTTTAGAAGCTATTTGTAGGTATCTTAAATTCTCAAAGTGTACTTGCTGGAAGTGTGTTTCCTCAAGCTGTTGAGTGGTACATTAGGCTAGGATTAGTCTAAGTGTATTAGTGCTCCTTGGCTAGAGTTAGTCAAGTAGAGGTGCTTGCAATCAGAGTATTGCAAGTGTGGAGGGACTACGGGGGTTAGTTCCTAGGTAGCAAAAGTGTTATTGTAAGGGTGAGGGATTATGAGAGTTAGTTCCTAACTTACGATAGAGTTGTAACCTGAAGTTGCTCGTGTAATGGAGTTGAAATCCTACTGGGATAGGTCGTGGGTTTTAATCCTTTAAGCAAGGAGTTTTCCAGGTAAAAATCCTGTGTTGATTCTCGTACTGCACTGCATAAGGAAACTGGAACACAACCAGGTCTCTCCATACTGTTTGGTAAACGCGCAACCTCTAACAAACACGAAACCAAGCTTCGACCCACTAAAAGAGGAATTGTGAGGATACTCAATAAGGTCTCACACAACAAAAAGTTGAGATAATTCTTATGTTAAACCTTTCGATAGCGTAGATGTCTTGGCGATTGAGCTAAATGAAGAATATAATGGCTCCATATTAGAGGAGAATGTCAAGATTAAAGACTACGAAGATGAAATAGGAGTAACTCCGTTGATATCTTCCTTGTGTTCGGCTATAGCGGAAACCCAAACATCTAGAGCTTATGGTCTTAAGTTCCAATTCAAATCCAACAATGCACTTCTTGGCACATTGTCGGTAGGGGAAAGAGGAATTGCTTGACGCTGTATACTAAATACAACAAGCCCTATTCACATCATTATTCGAATCCTATCACTATGATTAAACATTGCACATGGAACATTCATATATACGTCTTAGTACACTTCTTACTCAGTAAGTATTCATTTTTGAAAAGTATCCTTATAGCCCTGTTTGGCCAAGCTTCTCCAAGTCAAAAATGTTTTTTCTTTCAAAGTTGAGGTGCTTGATCAAAGCATGAGAAGATAAAGTGATTTTGAGTATAAAAGGTAAGCTGAAAAAGTATATTTTAAAAAATAACACTTTTGGAGACTTGTTTAGCTAACCTTCTAAAATCAACTTATTTTAAAAAATATTTTTTGACTAATTAAATTGAAAAAGTAAGACTGATAAACATCTCTTCTAGGCACTCTCCGGTTTATAAAAGAATCATAGATATGTTTGCTTTGTAAATATTCATGTGTTGAAGAGTATTTCCTAGGCATTCTGATCATCATGTACTACTATAAATAATTGTGAACTTGCTACTGTAATGGTTATCAAATATCTACATCATTATGTTTAACATAACTAGAAATAAAATGTATCTTTTTAGGATTCTTGTTGCAAGTTAATTTAAAACTATGAATTTTTCTCCAGGATTCTAATTGCAAATCGATTAAACATTATGAAAGCTAATTATTCTTACCTATTTTTAGTTCAAATTGCTTAAATTTTAAAGAAGAAAAATAATATGTTAGGTATTTTTAATTATACCGATATAACTCATAATTCTTTTATCTTTGTTGTATGTACCATATGTAGCAAATATCTGCAGTGTGTAAACCCAGTAACAAATAAGTCAAATGTACACAATTGTGTCTAGTTTGGAACGATGTAAATTCTTAAGCTTGTACTACCAGTAATTGTTAAGGGTCAAATTTACCCCTCTACTATGAAAAATGGTGGTGGTCATGGTGGCACTATGGGGAAAGGAGTAGAGGTGCTAGTGCTTGGAAGAGAAGAAGTGGAAGGGAGGGGCTGAATGTGTTTGGAGTGCTGAGATGCCATGCCACGTGTGTCTATGTCACTAAAATATTAATGCCACGTGAGATTGGATATTCACTTTGGATAAACTTAACGGTAGATGTTATATTTGATCCACGTTGTTAATGTTAAGATATTTTTTAACCGAAAGTGTAACAGAGGGTAAATTTGACCCTTTTCTCACAGTAGAGGGGTAAATTTGACCCATTTCCCTTGTGATAAACTGATTGGGAGAAATGAGATTACCGCCGTGAACTCGTTCAAATACGAAACATGGGGGTTTTAATTATAGGTGACAAATGGGTTTTAAAATTGAGTTGGGGTAACTCTAGTTTTTTTAATTGAGTAAAGGTGATAAACTTTGGATTAGTGATTAGAGAAATTTGACTCACCCCAAAGTTATATTTTTAACATTTTAACCCTAAGCTTTATTTTTTACACTTTGCCCCCAAGTTTTATTTTTAACACTTTGACCCAACCCATATAAACCCTACGAGCCAAAATAACGCGCCAAATATTCTATTTGTCGCGCGCGTTTCCACCATTTTGGGCTCTTCTTTTTTGCTTCGTTACGATCTTCTTCTTCTTGCTTCTTCTTCTTATTCTGATGCTCGTTTCTTCTTCTTCTTCTTCTTCTTCTTCTTCTTCTTCTTCTTCTTGACTGGATTTTGCTCAAGAAAGAAAAAAACAAGACCACTTGATTTTGCAATTTTTTGACTGGATTTCATTCTTGTAGCACCGGAAATTACTTCATAACTCATTCCATTGTTTTGCTTTCTTCTTCTTCTTCTTCGTCCGCCATTGTTGCTCAAGAAAGAAAAAACTGTGACCACCCGATTTTGCAATTTTTTGACCGAATTTTGTTGGTGTACCGGCAATTACTTCATAAGTGTTTTCCGCTCATTTGGTAAGTACAACAACGTTGTTTTATTTCAATTTTTCACCTGGGTATAAATCTATCGATTTTTCAACAACTTACGAGTGTTGTAGTTGTTGCAACATATAATATGGTTGTTGCAACTTCTACAAATGATTATGAAGTTGTTGTAATTGTTAAATAAATAACCTCCAACAAGCCTGAGTGAGTTGTTGCAACAGGTATTCCACTTGTTGCAACAACCAACGACTGTTGGAGTCGAACCGCTTTTTGTTCAAATAACCTAAAAAGCAAGCCGCCAATGCATTATTGACTTGCCGCAACAAGTTGTATAGTTGTTGCAAAAGGGGTTCCACTTGCTGCAACAACTCAACCATCCGTTGAGTCACTTTCGCTTTTGCTCACGTAACCCAAAACCAAGTCGCTTTTAATGCATTATTGACTTACCGCAACAATTTGTATAGCTTGTTGCAACAAGTGTTCCACGTTGCAACAACTCAACTATTCGGTTGAGTCAAATTTCGCTTTTATTCAAATGTAACCCAAAAACTGTTGCCGTCTATCAGATATATTGACTGTTTAAATGTTGTGCATAGTTGTTGCAACAAAATTTGTTGCAACAACTCAACTATCTCGTTGGAGCCGCCAGCTTTTTGTCTCAAAATGTAACTCCAAAATCAGCTTTTTGGCCGATTATTCAATAATTTGTATAGTTGTCGCAACAGTGTTCCACTTGGTAAAAACTATCCTGTTCAGAGCTGCCTTCGCTTTTGTCCGAAACAATGTAAAATCAATCAAGCCGTCTACCGCATTATTGACTTACGCAACAAGTTGTATAGTTGTTGCAATGTGTGTTCCACTTGTCGCAACAACTCAACTATCCGTTGGAGTCACTTCGCTTTTGTCCATTCAAAACAACCCAAAAAAAGCTGTCGCTTCCAAACATTATTGACTTGCTGCAACAAGTTGTATAGTTGTTGTAAATGTGTTTCCACTTGTTGCAACAACTCAACTATCCTATCTGTTTGAGCCGCCACGATTTTTGTTTGAAACAGAACTCAAAAAATCAAGCCGACTCCAATGCATTAGTGACTTGTTGCAACAATTTTATTACTTGTTGCAACAAGTAGTCCACTTGTTCCAACAAGTCAATAACTGGTTGGAACAATCCGTCGCAAATGTTTCATTTTGTTATAGATTGATATGTACTCTACGACCAATTTTTTGTTAAAAAAAAATATCTTCGGTACCTCGAACACCACTAACGGGGACTCAATAACAATAGGGTTGATTGCCATGGTGAATGGATCGAGAAGAACAATCGATATATTTGGCGATGGAAGGGTAGTGACACATTAGAGACGATAGCGATGATCGTCCAAAGAGATGTTATGTTCGATGATTTTGTGAACCTAATCATCACCTATTGCGAATTAACTTGTGAACCAAAAGATCTTGCCATCACTTACATGCACAAACTTTTTTTGAAAATCGTAGGGTCTTGCCATTTAAGATAACTGATCATGTTCGTTTGCGTGCTTATTTGAATGATGTAGCTAGGCCCATTTTAAGGGTATACGTTGTTGGAAGCCCGATAGAGAACCACAATTTATCTCAAGACCAACAAGATGTGTTAAATGATGAATTAGATGGGGTGGATGTGCATATCCCGTATAATGGAAGTGGGGCCGACCCGATTCCTATACCCGAAGTTGCGAGCAATACATTGGGCACTACACAATCAATACAATCTAGCCATGTTCAAGATGATGAAATGTGTTTTTATAAAGGAATGTCATTCAAGAACAAGGAAGAACTAGCCACTTGGTTGAAACTTGCTTGCTTGAAGAAAGATTTTAGAATCAAGAAGGTGATTAATTCGCATCGTGTATTGCTTCGTATGTGTACATCCGGAGTGCAAGTGGTGGCTTAGTGGTCGTGGAAGCTTTTAAGTTCCGACGCATTTTGTATCGAACTTACATAAAGCATCACACATGTGGTTCCGAGCACATTACGAGCCATAATCCACACGCCATCGCGAAAGTCATTGGTGAATACTTCAAAGATAAGTTTCTTACGGTAAAGGCCCATCTACAAAAGATATGAGTCAATCAATCCGTACGCATTTGGGTTGTAAGGTAAGTTATTGGAAGGTCCGGAAGGGTATGGAGATTGCAAAGGCCTTGACAAGGGGGACACATGAGCACGGTATGCAAAGGCTTGACGCGCACTGCTATATGCTTCGGGCTCGCAAATCCGTGAAGTAAGACGGCATTGAAAGTTGATGAAAATGGGAAGTTCAAGTACTTTTTTGTAGCCTATAAGGCTTGGATGCTTGGTTTTGCACAAATGAAAAAAGTCATACCGTCGATGGGACATTCTCGAGGAGCAAGTACGAAGGAGTGTTGTTGTCGCGCAGCTGCACAAGATGCGGAGAATCATATTTTTCCGTTGGCATTTTGTGTGGTGGACAAGGAGTGTGATGCTTCGTACAAATATTTTTTTGAACAAATGAGAAGCTATATAGAGGATACCCCTGAGTTGTGCATAATTTCTGATAGACATCCAAGTATCAAAAAGGCGGTTTCAATTGTCTTCCCTACATGTCATTATGGTTTTTGCATGAGGCACCTAGGGGAAAACCGAGAACTACCTTTCACAATGGGGCGGTCGTATCTCAATTTTATAAAGCAAAGAAAAGCGTACAATATTGATGTCTTCAATGACCATTTCAATCAAATCGAGATTTGGTTCTGGGGCCGCCGAACATCTTGAACGTGCCGGATTCCACAGATGAGAGTAGGCATTCGCCCCGGAAATAGGTATTTTCACATTTTCGTTTCCAACAAGTAACGTATCCGTCGCAACTAATAGGTAACTTGTTGCGGCGTGTATTGTACTTGTTGTGATTTTTGACACAAGCTCGAGCCTCGGCCACATGTTCTAACACTAATATGTTTGTTTTGTCAGGTATGATTTTATGACGACAAACGCTGCTGAGTCGATAAACTCAATGTTCAATGTTGAAAGAGAATTTCCCATTACTGCTCTATTTGATTCCATAAACAGGAGGTTTACTGAGAAATTTCATGAGAGGCGTATGGAGTTCATCGACTCACCAACCATCTTTGTTCCCTTAATGGAAAAAAAAATATCAAAATTTATCAACTTGGGTAATAAGTTATTGGCCCATCAAATTGCTAACTACAAGTTCACAATACATCGGCCACGGTTCACTTGTAAATGGGCCGATCCGAAGCAAGATCTTGTACTTGTAGAGTTTTTGACCCGGACAAAATACCTTGCCCACATGCTATGGCAACATTTCGAGTCCAATATGGTGAAGATTTTGGAAGGCGGATTTATGACTACTCATCTCCATATTATAGGGTGGAGAATTACATAATTGCATACCGTGAGGAAATGAATCCGTGCCTTCGAAGAATTCGGGAAGTTCCTATGGAGATTTTAGAGAGAGAAATACCTCCTCCACATGTTGATCCGAGCAAACCGGGAAGAAGACGGACAAAGAGGAGGCGTGGAATCGGGGAATCACTTGCAACGAGGAAAAACAAATGCTCCATATGTAAAACAACCGGCCATAAAAAAACTACATGCCCGAACCGAATTGTTCCTAGTTGTTAAATTTGCAATGTCTTGTAATAATAATTACTATTTTTTGTGTTTGTGAAATTAGACTTTATGACATTTTTATGTCGTTTCTGTTAGTAAAATTGGTTTAAATGATATGTTGATCTTGCTCAAATCACCAATGTATGTTCCGTGGTTTTGAAATTTCTCAATGTCAGCTTTTCACCAAGTAAAATTTCAAGGCAATGTACCGTGTAACTTGTTGGGATTTTGCTAACCAGATTATGTACTTGTTGCAAAGAACTAACTTAATTTGGTTTTCCAACAAGTGACATGACTTGTTCCAACAAGGACATGACTTGTTACAAGAGAATGAGTTGTTTCATCCAACAAGTGATATGACTTGTTCACATATGTTTAGTTATGTTACCTGGAACTTTCGCAATGATTATATACTTGTTAAACAGTTAAATAATTGTCGCAACAGATTATGTACTTGTTATATGTTATATCTACAGAATAGATTATGCAATTGTTGCAATAGATTATGTAATTGTTGCAACAGCATTATGCAATTGTTAACAGATTATGTAATTGCCAAACGAGCATCATGAAATTGCTGCAACAACTAGGATATAAGTCACATATGTTTAGTTATTAACAGAGGGAACCAATGATATTTAGTGTTAAACAAAGGGATTCAATGATATTTAGTGATCAATATATGTATATCTACTAACATCCTTAATGGATTAGACGGTAATTTCATTGATTTGATGGGAAATTTAAGCGTATACTTCCCAAATCGAGCGATCGTTGGTGTAATTTGATAAGAACTACTTGATTCACCCATATTTAGGTGTAAACAACGAAAACCAATGATATTGATTGTTTACTAAATGTTCCTAACCAATTTGATGGTATCCTGAGTCGTGACATATGATCAACTAAGCGTATACTTCCCAAATCGAGCGATCGTTGGTGTAATTTGATGAGAACTACTTGATGCACCCATATTTAGGGTGTAAACAACGAAAACCAATGATATTGATTGTTTACTAAATGTTCCTAACCAATTTGATGGTATCCCGAGTCGTGACATATGATCAACTAAGCGTATATTTCCCAAATCGAGCGATCGTTGGTGTAATTTGATGAGAACTAATTGATTCACTCATATTTAGGTGTAAACATCGAAAATCCAATGATATTTATTATTTATTAAATGTTCCTAACCAATTTGATGGTATTCTGAGTCATGACATATGATCAACTAAGCGTATACTTCCCAAATCGAGCGATCGTTGGTGTAATTTGATGAGAACTACTTGATTCACCCATATTTAGGTGTAAACAACGAAAACCAATGATACTTATTGTTTACTAAACGTGAAACTTTTAAACAAAAGTTACTCATCCGTTACAACAGATAATGCACTTGTTGCAACATATTAGTAACTTGTTGCAACAACTAACCAATCGTTGCAACATATTAGTAACTTGTTGCAACAACTAACCAATCAAGGCTGCAATGATTAAAAACTTGTTGCAAATGACATGGGTTAGTTGGTCGCAATTTCTTCAACAATTGATAGATTTGTTGCAACAATCGACTCATCCGTTGTGAATCGACTCATCTTCAACATCGTTAGATTTGTCGCAAACCGACCCATATGTTGCAACAATCGAACCATCCGTTGCAACAATTTACAAACTTGTTGTAATAACTTACTCATCCGTCGCAATGCATGACAAACTTGTTGCAACAGATTATCAACTTGTTGCAACTTCTTCAACATCGCTTAGATTTGTCGCAACGACCGACCCATATGTTGCAACAATCAAACCATCTCGTTGCAACAATTTACAAACTTGTTGTAACAACTTACTCATCCGTTCGCAATGAGATGACAAACTTGTTGTAACAACTAGATTATCAACTTGTTGCAACTTCTTCAACATCAGTTAGATTTGTCGCAACGACTGACCCATATGTTGCAACAACTGAACCATCTGTTGCAACAATTTACAAACTTGTTGTAACAACTTACTCATCTGTTGCAACAGATGACAAACTTGTTGCAACAGATTATCAACTTGTTGCAACTTCTTCAACATCAGTTAGATTTGTCGCAACGACTGACCCATATGTTGCAACAACTGAACCATCTGTTGCAACAATTTACACAAACTTGTTGCATGACAAACTTGTTGCAATGACATTATCAACTTGTTGCAACTTCTTCAACATCGCTAGATTTGTCGCAAACATATGTTGCAACAACCGAACCATTGCAACAATTTACAAACTTGTTGCAACAACTTACTCATTCACAGATGACAAACTTGTTGCTAGATTATCAACTTGTTGCAACTTCTTCAACATCGATTAGATGTTGCAGAATGTACGGCGGTCGCTACCTTGCAGCCTTCTTCAACAAATACCGTTAGATTTTGTGACTTGTTTAAAACTACCAAAACCACTGAACATAATGTATTGAACACAACTTAAATAATGAACACCTAATATATACTTAACAAAATGTCTTAGAAAAGTACTGACCACCTAATATATACTTAAATTACACAATGTCATAAAAAAACTCCTAATATATACTTAAATTGTTCAATGGCCACATTTTGGCTCCAAAAATGCAAAATCAATGAATTGTTTATCAACCCATCTTAGGGCTCCAACACCTTTTCAATGACACCTAATGCCCATCTCCATTGCATCCTCCCTACAGAGTTGTCGCTGATTAGACTTTCGGGTTTTGTCACAGTTGTGCGGGTAAGCAAAGCCTCCATAAAAGCAATTGACCACGAACCACATGCCTTACCAAAGTGATATTGCGGGGGAGATTTCGTAGCCTATTGAATTCCCAAGATTCATTGAGTAACTTTGCAGGCAAGTGTGCGAACATTCCACTCGTTGCAATAACTTGGGCCACAATTCCATTACCGGCTCCATGAAACAAAAGAAATTAGATTCTTCATAGACAGAACGTTCAGTAAATATACACATTTACCACTCCCTCTTCAATCATGAACTCGAGAGTGACAAAATGTGTGGCATTAATATTCATCACCGTTAAAACCCTCTTTGCACCAGCCCAAGAGTGGCCTCCGGGTAGGGTCCGACACCCCTACAATAATCGACCATATCATCATCCCACTTGAATTCAAGCAAGTCTAACCTTCGAGACACGGCATTTGGAACCGTACTCTCTTTTGTCAATTCTCGCGTACCTCTTGGACATGTTGTTATAAAAGTTGAGGTCCAGATTATGTCGTAGAATCATAGTACTCGGGGAAATTGATTTGCCTCATACGCATTAGAAGCAGGACTTCATCTACATACTAAAGTAAAAGTAGTAAAATGTTAGTTACTTGGTGCAAATGATTCAACAAAATAAAGGAACTGTTGCAATGACTAGTTAACTTGTTGCAACAGATTATCTACTTGTTGCAACACTAGTTAACTTGTTGCAACAAGATTATCTACTTGTTGCACAGCTAATTAACTTGTTGCAACAGATTATCTACTTGTTGCACCAACTAGTTAACTTGGTGTATCGCATTCAACAAAATAAAGGAGCATTATCTACTTTTTGCAACAACATACCGAATTAGATAGATATATACAAGTATTGAAACTTACCCAATCCTCCCACCATATTTCCATGCTTGTCGAGCCTTCAAGTCCGCTCGCTCCAAATTCATGCATTGAGTACATGGTTCTCCCACTCTTTTTGGACTTGATTGCGGCCTCAACCTTTTTCTTTCTTTGGGCATGTACAGCTTGAAAATGTCCACCTTTTTTAGCACTTTGGCCCAACATCAAGAAGAGGAGTCTCAATTGACTTACTAGGAGTAGCAACAGATCTTCTTGATCTAAGCGATGCAAGTGCCTTGGCAATTGCTTTGCCCCTCCTCCGAGCATGGGGTGAGTATAAGGTGAGGAAAGATTCTTTGATGGTTTGATACCCCTCTTGGATATCAACCTCCGTATAGAAGTGTTTGTGGCTTCTTGGGCTCCGCACCAATTCCTCCACCTTTCTAATCAAATTATCCATTGTGTCCTTGCAAGTGGTGCACTCACAAGCACATGAAGGGACCTTAGAAGTACCGACACCAACATCAACAAATCTTCTACCACTCAATCCACCACTACTAAAATTACCACCAAATCCGGGAACTGGGGTAAATCCACCAATATTAGCATCATCATCTCTTAATTTTTCCCCAGCAATACTTGCTGGGACATCATCACCACCACCACCACCAACAACATCAACAGGCTGAACACCACCACCAACAGCATCAGCACCACCAACAGCATCAACAGCAACATCACCACCAGCACCAACAACAACATCACCACCAGCAACATCACCACCACCACCAGCTATAACATTATCAACCCTAGTGATGGCTGTCACTCAGTTTAATTCCCCTTTGAACCCATTAATCGACCACAGCACGTATTCTATGGGCACAAAGGTGACAAGGCATGGCATCTCCAACTCTCTTATTGTTGGAACAAGCCATGGGTTCACAACCTACAACAAAAAAGTAGATATATCATAATGGTTCTAAATCATAAAAAGCAAAACCTATTTAAAACAAGTTAAAAGTTGTTGCAAAGGTTACACATCTGTTGGGCAATGTCCAATGATAGGTAACTTGTTGCGGCGGGTATCTCATCTCGTTGAAAAATTTCCAACGGATGGGTAACTTGTTGCGGCGGAGTTTCTCATATGTTGGATATTATACAACGTAGATTAGTAATTTGTTGCAACATTATTGTACTTGTTGTAAAAACTTACCGTAATGATTGAAGTTATCAAATTAGTAAATAAAGTGATATGTTGCAACAACTTGTGGTACTTGTTGGAAATTGTCCAATGATTGTCAACTTGTTGTTTGGTTTATCATCTGTTGGACATTTTCCAAACGGATGGGTAACTTGTTTCAAAGAAAGTTATTCATCGTTGTAAAAAACTAGTTGCATGTTATAACGCATTCATCGTTGGGTAACTTGTTGCAACAAAGTTAATTATCTGTTGGACATTGTCCAACAGATGCATAACTTGTTGCAACAGATAAATGTGTTGTTGTAGCAGATTATAAAAGTTGTTGCAACAACTAGTCATCATGTTGTGTTCTAATGCTACGCCTTCCTTGGGGGGGTTGAAAAGGTCAACACTCAATTTTGTGTTGTTCCTGGCAGTGAGCCATCTAAGAATTCTTGGATAGGTAACTTCTTCAGAGTATTCCTTGACTTGATGCCTGAGGTGAGGAATGGCTTCAAATGCCCAAGCCTAGAAAAAAAGATGCCATAAAAAATCAAAATAGTGATTGAAATACTAAAAAAAAAAAAGATAAAACATTGAAGAAAATTTACCATGAAAGCCCAAGGGAAGCCATATAGGTTTTGTGTCTTCCCCGTTGGCTTCAAATCCTTCATCAAATATTCAATAGTCAAGCTAAAGCTTTGAAAACCCTGTGCATAGTTGTTGAAGGCATCATAGTCCTCGAGAAGTTTAATCAATCCGGGCGGTACGTTGTAGTTTACGTCTCTTGCCCAAAGAACATTATGCACAAACCGGACTAAGCACGGTGCCTCCTTGTGCTTTTTGAGAAAGTTTTGGACTCCAAGTCTTGCAATAATTTCTTTGAAGTGTAGCTCCTTCCCACTAAGTTTACCAAAGAGACATTATTCTTAGCTTTGGAACCTTTCGCTTTCTTGTCTGCCTTGGGCGTCCGGGCTGGCTTGGTTAATACAACAAGAGGAAGAGGCTCATAAGGATAACATCTCAATCCTAAGTAACTATGGCAAACTCCTTCATGCCAAAGCAAACCTAAGATGCCACATAATTGATCCAAATCTCATCCTTTCTATCACAAATAATCTTACGCTTCAAAAGCTCGAAACCATTGTCATTTGAAATCGAGCACTAGTATCTTCAGCAAATCTAAATAGAGCCCAAAGCGGTAGCCCTAAAGAAATTCTCCAACCCCCTGCTTGCCGGAGAATGCCCCCGAAAGTGTCAAAGCCCTTGCCCATGGTTGATCTAACCACAAAATCACCGAGACAAATCCTTTTTTTCATTCAGCCGGCATCGTCACGCCGTACTTTTCAATCTTCGAAACTCTTGACGACCTCCTCAATCGAAGGTCTATTGGGATCTATGGCAATAATAGAAGACTCAACAAGATTGGCATCCACATTATGTTTCCTTTTTCTTCTTAACTCGCCCAAGATCCGATCCGTTGATTCTTCTTCTTCTTCTTCATTACCATTTTCGCTTCTACTTCTTCTTCACCTCCTTCATCCCCTTCATCTCCTTCTTCTTCACTTACTTCTTTTTTTCATCCTTTTTCTTCATCTCCTTCAAAGATTTTCTTCATTTTCTTCATCTCCTTCAGCAGTATTTTTCATCATCTTTTTCACTTTCTTCTCTAGTTTCTTCACTTTGTTCATTTTTACCACTTTCTTCTTCATGCCCAACGGAGGTTTCGTGGGTTTCCTCTCTTCGAAGCCCCGGTTTCACTAAATCTTTCCTCATTTGTTGATTGACAAATAGCGATACAAGTTTATCTAATGGTGTTTGCACCTTAGCTCTTTTACTACTTTCTCCCTCGTTGGTTTCTCTCCTTTTCTTTTAACGGAGACATTTTATCTACACACAAGAGATAGAAAAAAGTTTTAATTGGTTAGTGCAACATTCAAAGTAAAAAGGAAAAGGAATATGTTGCAACAAGTAATCGGTTGTTGCAACACATTAATAATATGTTGCAACAAAATACGAAGTTGTTGCAACAACTTATTACTTGTTGCGGTTGAATCTTAACTGTTGGAAATAGAAAAACTTGCTTGCAATAGCTTAGCAATCGTTTTGATTTTTTACAATGCTTGTTAATATGCTACAACAAGCTGCTTGATTCCGCAAAAACCTCAACAATTGTTTTGATTTTATCCAAAATTTGTTGGATAAAATCAAACCTTTTCCTAAACCATAGCATGACAACAACAACAACGCAAAAAACATCTAAATTTAACCGCAAAACATCTATATTTCACTACAAACACACAACCATCACAAATCTCACTCACAACTTAAACAAAATACACCAAAACCATACAACCTCGAGATGTTTGCAATTGTCAAACAAGTCCGAATTTGCCGCAACAGTAACCTCGATTGTTGGAAAATATCAACAAAATTGCAAGCCTTTTTTTTTCGAAATAACAAGGAGAAAAAGAACAAAAAAAAGACACCAAATACCATAATTTCACAACTACAACCACTATTTACAAACTCACAAACCCCAACAAGTGCAACAAATACACGAAACTACAACAAAACAAACAACATTCAAGAAAAATCCATGCTCTTCTTCATCTTCTCTAACCAAAATCATCATTTTCATACTCTGATTTCAAAACCCTAACTTTTGAACCAAGTGAAAAAAAAAAGTTTACCTGAGAATGAATAGACAAGCAACAACAATGAGAGAGAGAAAAATGAGCGGACAAAGAACAATGGAGAGAGAGGAACGAGCAACAACAATGGTGATCACGGTTTTGAAAAGAAAATTGAGAGAGAGAGAGAGAGATGAATCGAAGAATGAATCAGCTTTTGCTTTTTTTTTTTTTTTGAAATAAAACGAAGTGGGTCGTGGGGGAAGTGGGTTGGGGTTGGAAAGAGTTTTTGTATAATGTGTGTGGGTTGGAAGAAGTTTTTGTATAATGTGTATGGGTTTTTGTGTATTTTGTAAAAGATTATAAGTTTTAAAAATTGTAATTGAGTCCCAATTTAAGTTAATCACATTTTTAAGACAAGTTTGACCTTGGCTACGGTCAAACTTGTCACCATTTCTAATTATCACACTTTTTTGTCACCACAACTTAAATCTTCCACGAAACATTGGTGCAGGGAATCCATGCCCTTTCTCAGCGCCAACGCTCTTGGATCGCTGATTGAATCAGCCGTATCAACTAAATCCCTTCTACTGGGTCGAGCTGTTCACGGTCACATCATCAGAACAATTTCACCCCCTTTCCCACCTTTCCTCTCTAACCATCTCATCAACCTCTACTCCAAACTCGACTCTCCCAATTCAGCTCAGCTCCTTCTTTCCCTCATCCCGTACCCTTGTCGTTCCGTCGTCACGTGGACCTCTCTCATCTCCGGCTCTGTCCAAAATGGTCATTTCACATCTGCCCTCTCACATTTCTCTAACATGCGCCGTGACTCTATTCAACCCAATGACTTCACTTTCCCTTGCCTTTTTAAAGCTGCAGCATTCTTGCATTCCCCTGTAATAGGACAACAGCTTCATGCACTCGCAATTAAGACTAGCTTCGTTAATGACGTGTTTGTTGGGTGTAGCGCTTTTGATATGTATGGGAAAACGGGTTTACGGTGTTATGCGGACAAGGTGTTTGATGAAATGCCTCAGAGGAATATCGCGACCTGGAATGCCTGTATTTCTAATTCTGTGCTTGATGGGAGGCCGTACGATGCGGGTTTGAAATTTGTTGAGCTCTTACGAGTGGGTGAAGAGAAACCTAATTCCATTACTTTTTGCGTGTTTTTGAATGCTTGCTCGGATGGTTTGTGTTTGATGCTTGGGCGGCAGTTGCATGGTTATGTGATTCGACTTGGGTTTGGATCAGATGTATCTGTTTTAAATGGATTGATTGATTTTTATGGGAAATGTCGTGAGGTGGAGTATTCGGAGATGGTTTTTGATGAGATGAGTGCGCGTAATGGTGTATCGTGGTGCACTATGTTGGCTGTGTATGAACAGAATGATATATGGGAGAAGGCTTTTATGGTGTTTCTTAAGGCAAGGAAGGAACGTATTAATCCAACTGAATTCATGATTTCAAGTGTGCTTAGTGCTTGTGCAGGAATGGCGGTGCTTGAGCTGGGGAGGTCTATTCATGGTCTTGCAGTAAAGGCTTGTATCGAGAGTAATGTATTTGTTGGCAGTGCACTTGTTGACATGTATGGGAAATGTGGTAGCATAGAAGATTGTGAGAGCGCTTTTTATGAAATGCCTGAGAGGAATTTGATAACTTGGAATGCGATAATGGGTGGTTATGCTCATCAAGGGCGCGCGGACATGGCATTGAATTTGTTTGAGGAGATGACAAGTGGAAGACATAATGTGGTGCCTAATTATGTGACGTTTGTTTCTGTATTGACAGCTTGTAGTAGGGCTGGAGCTGTTAAAATAGGCATGGATATCTTTGAATCTATGCGTAAGAAGTACGGGATTGAACCAGGGCCAGAACATTATGCATGTGCTGTGGACATGCTTGGAAGGGCTGGTTGGGTGGAGCGCGCATATGACTTTATCAAGCAAATGCCTGTTCCGCCTACAGTTTCAGTCTGGGGAGCTCTTTTAGGGGCTTGCAAGGTTTATGGAAAACCTGAACTAGGGAAGGTTGCAGCTGGCAATTTGTTTCGACTTGATCCAAAAGACTCTGGAAACCATGTCATTCTTTCTAATATGTTTGCAGCTGCTGGAAGGTGACCTTAAGTTCTTTGTTTCTTTTTGGCTAAGTTAATATGTGTATAGATACTGACTTTGAAAGCTCCTCCTTAATGCTTTGTTCTTTAATTCTGTCTCTGACCAGTCACTTTAATTGTTTAATCTTATCTTAGACATTCTTGTTATCTTGTCACATGGTCCAACTATACTAACTGTGAAGCTACTCCAGGAGAGCAGAGGCCCTGTTAATCTATGCTCATTTTGTTTTGATGCTTTCTAAGTAAACGTATTTTGACAATATAAGTACTGCTACATGTAACTGTAGATACATGCAGAAACATTGTATGAAATTTTAAATTGTGAAGGCTTACTCTAACCCCTTGAAGGACCAAATGTAAAGTTCTTTTTTTTTGCGTTACTACTACAGCTGAATTTATCAAATGTTTCTTCCTCTTTCCTCATCTGTATGCAACTCATTCTATTTTGGGACGTTCACAATATTTGTCACAATTCCATTAATAGTATTTTTCTATTAACTTTAGCTTGGAAGGAGGGGGGTAGGGGATCATGCTTGTTCCTTTGGACAAACTGGCACTTATATCTGTAGAATGCAAGTTGAGTGGTTGTTGATGGTCATTGGTATATAAGTTTGCCTTTCTCCAATACCTATTTATCATAACAGGGTAACTGCAGGTGGGATGAAGCTAATCTCGTCAGGAAGGAGATGAAAGATGTTGGCATCAAGAAAGGGGCCGGATTCAGTTGGATATCTGCAAAGAATTCTACCCATATTTTCCAAGCAAAGGATACAACTCATGAGAGATACCCAGAGATTCAAGCAATGCTGGCCAAGTTAAAGAGAGATATGAAAGCAGCAGGTTATACTGCTGACACGAATTTCGCGCTATACGACTTAGAGGAGGAAGAAAAGGAATCGGAAGTTTGGTACCACAGTGAGAAGATTGCACTTGCATTTGGTCTCATTGCTATCCCTCCTGGAGTCCCAATAAGGATAACAAAAAACCTGAGGGTTTGTGTGGATTGCCATAGTGCAATAAAGTTCATCTCGGGCATTACTGGTAGAGAAATTATTGTAAGAGATAACAACCGATTTCATTCTTTCAAGGACTACCAGTGCTCATGTAGAGATTATTGGTGAATCTAGTTTACGTATTCCAGAGAATTCCGGATGCTTCCTTCCCATTCTGCTATTGATCCAAGCACTAATTTACACTCGTGATGCTACTGCAGCAATAGGAGTGATGTTCAGGTTGAGGGTCTGAACTAGAAGATTTCACCTCCATAAGTTTTCTTCACTTTCAAGGCCAAGCTGGAATTGCATACAAGGTTCACCATCCCCAGCTAGAGGCACAGTTAAGAGCTTTACAAATCTGAAACTCAACGTTTGCACTGGCACTGCAGAAGCAGCTCTGCCTAACACATTTGTGAGCGCTGCAAGCACGAAGAGTGAATTCTTCTGGTTCTATAACATGTCATGTTATTTTATCTTCACATTGATGACAAAACAATTGAATGTGGGATGAAGGTCCTGGTGCTGCCAGAGCACCGTATGCAAGTTTCCGGCGATTTTGGACATGAAAACTTTCAAGGTACTACTTGCTTGCAGAGTTGAAGTTATGTGTTGTACTGTTGTAGATCCATATTCCTAGTACATCATCAACATCATCATCATATATTATTAAAAGTGGGAAGCTCCTGAGGTTAAAGTTGAATTAGAAAATGCCCATTAACATTTGATTGACCATTTTTCCCTTTACAAAAATAGGTCTTCTATTAAATAAATAATTTCAACAAAAACTGTTACATGAAGAAAATTGCTCATCTACCAGCCGTATTTATTGTTGGACTGTTACGATGCAAAGCGTTTATATTACTATTTATAATGTTAAGTCTTTAATTTCTCAGTTTTTATTTTTTTGTTCTTTTGAGCTTCCAATAGCCATTTCATATTCTTTGTTTCTTTATTTAGCTACACAGCACAAAGAAAAACCAGTTCATCATTTTATCCCTTTTCTTATTATTTTCCGTAAGAATTTTCTTATTCCAGAAAAATCTACTGCTTGTCTTCTTGTTTGACATGTTTTGACTTAGGTTAATCTATTTTTTCCCTGTTAGACAAGTTTAACTTTGCTTATTGCTTGCTATTTAGGGGCTTGTATTTATGGATAAGATATAATTTTGGTCCTTTTACAAGACATCGTTCTATGCATCTTTTTTATTTTCTTTTTTAAGGGAAAAGGGTCAAAAATACCCCTCTACTTTGGGAAAAGGGCTAAAAATGTCCTCCGTTACGAATTTGGGTCAAAAATACCCCTCCCGTCATTAAAGTTTTCAAATATACCCCTGTCTTAACGGAAATCCCCAAATCCCCCAAAATAACCCGATTTAATTTTTTAAACTCGCTCCATCATTATGCCCGACCCAATTAAATAAAAAACCCTAGAAAGTCCCGAGGGTAGACAACTTGTAAATCAAACATAAGAGTCCAATGAAATGAACCAACTCTGCCAAAACGAAGAAGTGATTATGTTTTCGGATGAACAACTGGAGAATCACCACCAAAGTGAATGATATGACAACACCTAAGAAAATCTTAGCCATTTTTTACTGCCTTCGAACCCATAAGAACAGCTTCTTCGATGGTATTTGCAACCCCTTTTCACCCAGTTCTCTTCGTAGTTTCTTGATCCTCTCTTCTCGAATTGATAAATTGAGAAAACAGTGACTACTATGTAGACTATAACTCCAATACATGTAGACTAGCAGAAATACTTGACACGAGAAGCAGAACAATCATAAATTTACACGTTGTTTGTTATTCCTTCCTGAAACACATTCATGGACGTTAGATGTGTAGACTCATGTGAGAGCAACTTTAAGTTTAGGCAACCACGAATTTGGGTCGGGTTTAATGATGGGGTGGGCTTAAAAAATGAAATCGGGTTATTTTGGAGGATTTGAGGATTTCCGTTAAGACAGGGACATATTTGAAAACTTTAATGGCGGGAGAGGTATTTTTGACCCACATTCGTAACGGAGGATATTTTTATCCCTTTTCCCAAAGTAGAGGGATATTTTTGACCCTTTTTTAATCATTTGAAGGTATAGCAAAAGCGAGTGTTTGAAAGACTGTCAGATATAGTTAGCACCAATATTATTTCAATAGCATCAATGTTAAAATTTGCTCCCATCGCATTTTAAAAATATTCGTCATTGTTAAACTTTAAGTACTTTTGCATCACAACCATATATGTATTTGGATCTACATACTAACTAAATTTAGTTGTTCAATTTTGCAGGTTCAGATGATATCTAATAATTTTGCATTCAAGAATCAAATTATTTGAATAGGTTGATTGTTCATCAATTTGAGTTGTACTTTTCCGGTTTAGATTTCATTTCTCACCTACACACATGTTTTAATATTGTATATCTTTTGTTTTAAAAATTATGTACTTATTAACATGAAACAAACGTGCAACGCACGTGTTCAGAAACTGGTATACACAAATGTACAAAGACCCAAACTAAAAGCTTGATTGATATATTCATAGACAACAACTATGTCTTGATCCCAAACAAGTTCGGGTTGGCTATATGAATCACCATTGTCCACGTCGCTCCATTAAAGCACGAGCATTTGGTCTAGTGGTCTGATATATTCACTGACAGCTTTAGAAAAATTATAAGCATGTTAATGTTTCTTAGATCTATATATGTTAGTTTTAAAGTTCTTATAAAGAGATCATGAATTGTTCCTGATGACCTACTGCTCTCTACAAATATTTTGACCACAAAGATACCCCAGTAAACTTTTTGGGTTAATAATATATTGGTACCTAATTCAAGTCGTGATCCGGACACACCTCTTGTGATACCAATTCATCCACATTTTTTAAACCCCTTGTACTAATAAGAGTTGAGAAAACTGTAGAGAGTAGGAAGTCTATTGTCTCTTATCTGATGCAAGAGATTGAATGTACCACAGTAATGGGAATGATGTAGAAAGCATGAAATGATCTTCCTTATTTCATTTATCCGTTTTGGTGTAAACAGAAAATACTGTGTTGTAAAGACAACTGGCAAAAGTATGATAAGTGCCAATGGTTGTCTCGAGATAGTCATGCACACAGCCAGTAAATACTTTTGAGTTTTGACAGGGACGTGTTGTCTAGTAATGAAAACTTGAATCATCAAAAAAAAAAAAAAAAAAAAAAAGTAGAAAAAAAGAAGAGGCTTATATTTGAATCATACATCTACCTATCTCTGTTTAAATTAGCGAGCAAGTCAAGTCAAGTTTACAGAGAGTACTAATCAAGGACTCCCTTGCATCGTTTTCCATTCAACGTAAGAATCAGGGATGTTATTGGTACTTAGAACCTTAGTTGTATGTTTTGGAATTTGAAGCACACACTCACTAGTTCCAAATTTGTCCCTCAGCAATTGCCTATTTATGAATAAATGTTTTTCTCACTTTTCTAGTATGCAATTAAGGTGCCATAGTTGTGTTGTGCAGAACAGAAAGAAGAGAACACCACTGGACAAGAAAATCTAAGCAATTCTATTTGTTTATGATAATGGTGTCCAGGGCAGGGACGGATCTACAGTGGTGGGTGTGGGTTCTCGGGAACCCACATCCGCTAATGTAGGTCTTATTATCATATTAAAAATTATAGTGAACTATAACAATAATCAGTTTGGAACCCACAATTGTATAGCCGATGGTTCACTGGCAAAGAAGGGAGACCTGAAGGGAATTTTGTCCCGCGGTACGTGGGATCGATTCCCAGTGGACTCACTTTTTATAATTCAAATTTACTTCTCCTTTTTTTTTTTCCAGCAAAAGGTAACCCCACCTTTCTTCTTTTTTTTTTTCCAGAAAACACGTTTCTTCTTCTTCTTTCTTTTTCACACGTTTCTTCTTCTTTCTTTTTAAAAACACCTTTTTTTTTTTTTTTTTTTTCCTTTTCCAGAAAACACGTTTCTTCTTCTTTCTTTTTCACACGTTTGTTCTTTTTTCTTTTCCAATTTCCAGAACATCTTTCTTCTTCTTTCTTTTTCAAAATACCTTTCTTCTTCTTTCTTTTTCAGAAAAAACAAATTACAAAGTCAACTAAAAAAATATCTAACCAATAAATTATTACTTTTACCCAAATCCCAATATTTCAAATCAAATATAAAACCAAAACAAATGAGAAACAAGAAAGCTAGGGTTAAAAAATAAAGTTTATTTCTCCAATCTCCATACCAAAGTCCAGAACCAAAGTGAGGCAAACATATTTCATCTTCAATCGCAACAAAGGCATAATACCGCTTTTTTTAGAGACATTGGTTAAAACAAATTTGCACAAGACTTGGAGACTTGTTTATTTGCTTGTGAAGTTGAGCTTAATATTACCTGTCTCTTTTGCAACTTGATGGAAAGAGCTTTTTCTTCGATGAAGTATATTAAAAATGACTTGCGTAGTAGAATTGGTGATGAATTTTTGAATGATTGTTTGATTTGTTAGATAGAGAATGAGGTATTTGAAAGTGTACCTAATGAAGCAATCATTGATTGTTTTCAGAAGATGGTTGTTCGTCGAGTACAATTGTAATGATAATGTGATTAGCTACTTTTGATTTATATAAGGGATTTCAATTTTTTAGTACGTCTGGAAGCTATGATAGATCTTAGCTTTGTATTGTTTTGTAATGTCAATTGTTCAGTGCTAGTATAAGGGACTTGTTGTTCGATCTTGTGATTGTTGGATCTAGTTCTAGTTAGTTTTTTTTTTTTTTTCATTTATGCAGGACAAAGGCATTCTCCTCACAACATATGACATTGGTTACTTCTCTCGTTTCTTTTTTCGGAATCTTTGTGATAAACTTGTGGGACTACACTAGGTATGTTGTTGTTTTAATTTTTTTTTTTTCGGGAACCCACAACCTTAAAATCCTGGATTCGCCTCTGGTCCAGGGTGCTTAGTAAAGAATTGCACTGCATGCCTGCTATCTCCGATTACCACAAGTACCACCGTACAGGTAGCTTTGCCCCACTCCTAGGTAGATTGAAAGAAATCTAGCAATTCTGATTTTCAACAATGACTATAAGTTTATTGAACAAAAATTTTCCAGTGCCTCATTCTTTTTCCCTATTTCATGTAGGTGTGAGACTAAGTAAATTAGTGATTGAGCAAATTTTTGCTCTAAATTTAAGGTTTTACATTGTCGACATTGCAATATTATCAGCAGCAAATTCTTTGGCGTTCAAGGTTACAGAGCAGAAGGATTTCCAGATGTAATTCTAGTTGTTACATTTCAGTTTAAACTTCAAGCTTCACCCAAAGGAAGACACATTTTTTTTATAACCGTCAACTTGCGCACACTTCGACTAGTTCCACGAGGCAAAGGAAGATACATTCTTCTATCTGATATTTGAAGTTTTCATTTTTTTCCCTCTTGAAGTGATGATTTGTTCTATTTTATAGTTGATTGAAGCAACAGTTCTCAGAAAAGCACTTTGGACGATGAGGTCTAGTGGGTGGACATACCAGACAGACATTTGTGTTCTCAATGCAACTCAGTTTGCTAGTTTGAAGGAGTGGTTTCAAAATCAAAAAATACGATAAAACGAGGAGAAAACTGGACTCATTTTTGAAGTCAAGTGCACAATTTAAACTCTTTGCCGATGACTACAGGACTTGGTGGTCGAAAACGCATGGAAATTTTCTTGATAGCTACTTCCAATATTTGGTGGATGCAGCTGAGCCAATTTCTAACGCGCTTTCGGAGGATACACATCAAGGATGTACCGTTGCAGCCCCAAAGGATGATAATTCTTCCCTTCCGGAGGTCATATTGATCGAGCAATGCAAAGGCAAGGGGTCTCAATTACTTATAAAAGCTCTAACGGAACAGGTGCATGATCAAGGCGACCAAGGTGGCAAAAGCCCATTTTCGTTAAGTGTAGTTGCTCAAGCTTCTAATAAGAGATCGTCTCAAGGTGAGAGTGATTGCAGTCATGAAGATCGTTGTTGGAGGAAAGTGAGGTCACGTTCAGAAAAATTGGAAGATGCTGATTTAGCAGTAGTCGAGATTCCTGACAGCGTTAGTAGTCCTTCGAGGACTTTGACAGCTCTTATTAAAGAGGTATGATTTAAAAACTTTAGTTTTCCAGACATGCCATAGTGACTTTTACTAATTATTTGTCCTTTTTATACAGCCAAATAGTGTTGGACCATTACAACGACGAAGGTCAACAGAGAGTGGTGAGTCTGTTTCTGGTCCGGACCCAATAAAATCATCTTCTACAACTAAGGCAGAACAGGGGCAAACTTCTATTTCTCGTGATGAAGTGAAAGAAAAGTTGAGTTATGACTTGCAAAAATGTCCAGCAGCTGCAGTGTCCTTATTTGATAGAAAAAAGGTTGTCTTGAACTACAGACAAATGTTTATTTCTAATCTTTGGGCTGTGATTCGAGATAAGCTTTCTGGAAGTGATGTAGACAAGGCTTCGTCTCTTAAAGAGGAAATCCAAGTGATTCTCAAGGATATGGATGGAAGGACGTGGATGTTTCCCTTTGATGAAATTATTGAAGTCGTTTTTTGAGCTTGCCGCTTCGTACAACAAGGCACGATCAAACCTACATGATAAGGAGTGGAAGCTGCCAGAAAAGAGTTATTTATAGCAGTTGGAGAACATCTTTCAAATGCCATGTTTAAAGAACACGAGAAGGTTGAAAGAGCTTCGTCTATCCGTCAATCTCTAGAGGAGGTGAAAGAGAAGATATAAAAAATGCGCACAAAGAAGAAGAACTTAAAGTCCTCTTAGAAGCCACCGAGAAGGAAGTCGAAGAAGCTAATTTAAGAGCCTTGACTGCTGGAAAGGAGTTTGATGCAAGCCATGATGTAGACTTGTCGAATGCCGACGACTCGATTGATTTAGAGCAGAAGAAGGAGCACCTGGAAGCTATGCACCATGACTTAATCAATTACAAATTGTGTTTAGATTAGTCCATAGAAAGTATTTCAAAGGCTCTCTTTCTCTCTCTGCTTTTTTTTTTTTTGGATTAGTGGATGTAATTATCAGAAATAAAGACTCTTTTTATTTTGTTTTAGACTGTACATTCTCCTTGATATGTTTTGTGGTTGCTTTTTTTACTTCATCAAGAATGATATATCTATTTTTATACACTAATACCATCAAATTTCTCTTAAATGGCGTTTCTCATATCTCAAAGTTCTCAAGGGTATCAAGATTTGAATTTTAGAGGCCACACTCATTTCCTCTTAACATAACGTTGTTCATCAACTAAGAGCCTTTGTGCCAAAAATTTTATATCATGATGTAGGAATGTCGAAATCATGAGACGTTTAATTCTTCGAAAACTAGACTTCTAAATCTAAAACATATCCAAAATTCAAAGTTTGATACCTTCAGAATAGTCCCATATAAATTCCAGAAATCTGCCTTAGATATTGGCACGCTGGCAGATTAGATTCGCACTGCCTCACCAAAAAAAAAAAATTTTTTTGATGTAGGAATGCCGAAATTACGAGCTGTTAAATTTCGCAAAACCTAGACTTCTATATCTAAGACATATCCAAAATTCAAAGTTGGATACCTTCTAAATCGTTCCAGAATTCTGCCTTAGATATAAGCACGCTGGCAGATTCAGATTCGTGCGGCTTCACCAAAAAATTTATATCTTGTTGTAGGAATGCCGAAATAGCGAACCGTAAATTCCACGAAAAGTAGACTTCTAAATCTATGACATATCCAAAATTCAAAGTTGGATACCTTCAGCATCATCCCAGATAAATTCCATAAATCCACCTTAGATATCGGCATGCTGGCAAATACAGATTCGCCCGGCTTTTCCAAGAAAATTCATATCTTGGTGTTGGAACTTCAAAATCATGAGGTTCTTGTCTCATTGAATAGATAACTTCAAAACCTACAATCAATATAAAAATCACGGCCAAGAGCTTTCTGGATTTGTACATATCATTCTTCAAAGTTAGCTCAGATTCTGCCTTGCTCGACTCTATAATTTTGCACGCT
Organism: Lycium ferocissimum; assembly: GCF_029784015.1. Lineage (NCBI taxonomy): Eukaryota > Viridiplantae > Streptophyta > Magnoliopsida > Solanales > Solanaceae > Lycium > Lycium ferocissimum. Next base: position 7,275,441 of record NC_081343.1, on the reverse strand, counting down.
TGTTCATAACTTGAGTTTGGAGTTTGCAACTCACCCACTACTTGATCTTCCAGAACTCATCGCACAATTGCTATATCTATGCCAAAGAAAGAGGCACAATTCACATTTGATTCGTCTACACAAACTCCTTTTTTTCTTTAGTGGCGTTATTATTTGATAGAATTAATGTGACGTTCACAAAACGCCGTACTATTTTTTTTTTTAACTTATAAGACTAAACTTAGAATAATACTCTAAGCACCTATGTACCTCGGCCAAGAGGATCAAGTCATACCGTTGTTTAGAAAATTGAGTTTTTTTCTTTCCTTTTTTTTAAAAAAAAAAAAAAAAAATCATGCGACTAAAGTTAGAATAAAAATCTAAGCGCCTACGTACCTCGGTAAAGAGGATCGAGTCATACCGTAGTTCAAAAAATTGACTTTTTTTTTTTGCATTAACTTTTGCCTAGGCTGCCTCTTTCGAGATTTTCAACCTAGCAGACCTTTTTTTTTGGGGCCGTACACAATTTATACTCTTGCAGGCCAAGAGTTACATGCAGTTTATGCTCGTGCCTTATGGAGCATATTTTTTTTTCTCTTCTTCAAGGATAGTATCTCTTCATGAATTTCCCATTGATGGGCCCAATCCGCAAGCCTTTTGAGTCAACAAGTTGTAAGCGCCTCTTGAGTATACTTCTTGCACAACATACGACCCATCCTATTTAGCAGAAAACTTGCTTCCAGATCGACGAGAAGTAATAATTGGCCTTCTTACAACAAGAACTTGGTCTTCCACTTGGAAGCATCTAACACGAACCCTCTTATTGAAAGATCGAGATAGACGGGCTTGATAGCATTCCAGACTTTGTTGAGCTTCTAGCCTCTTTTCATCAAGAGCCTCCAATTCTTCAAGGCATAACCTAGCATTCTCTTCATCAGTGAGTCTTTCTTGAATAGCAAGCCACAATGATGGGATTTGACGCTCAAGTGGAAGGACCGGTTCAACTCCATAAAAAAGAGAATAAGGAGTCGCTTGCGTCGGTGTGTGATGGGTCGTCCTATATGCCCAAAGAGCTTCTTCCATTCTTTCATGCCGATCTCTCTCAGACTTGGAGACAACTTTCTTCAACAAGTTGCAGAGTGTCTTATTAAATGCTTCAGCGAGGCCATTGGCAGCAATATAATACATAGAGGAATTACGTTGCTTGAAGCCAAAAAGGTCACAAATCTTAGTCATCAACTTGTTATCAAATGACTTACCGTTGTCTGTCAATATATACCGAGGAAAGCCGAAATGATAGATAATATTGACTCGGATGAAGTTTGTCACATTCTCCTTCTTTACTTCTTTAAGAGAAACAACATTTGCCCATTTTGAGACAAGTTCATGGGAGACCCATCTCTGGTTGTCCCCACAGAAATCCGTGGGTTGAAGATAGTCTGTCTTACGAAGAGATTCCAGTGGCTATCCTTGATCGTCAAGTTTGCAAGTTAAGAACTAAGAATATTGCTTCAGTGAAAGTACTATGGAGAAATCAAAAGTTGAAGAAGCTACGTGGGAAGCCGAAGAGCACATGATGTCCAGATAGCCCCATCTCTTTGAAGAGCACGCAAAAAATGTTGAAGGTAATTAACCTTTTCATTCAGACCTTATAATATAATCTTCATGTCTTTCGGTATTCAGTTAGTCCAGTATTCAGTCAACTATGTATTTAGTCAGTTTAGTAATCATTCAGTTCAGTATCTCAGTAGTTCAGTAATCATGTATTCATTCAGTTCAATAAGTATGTGTTCATGTCAGTTCAGTAATCATGTATTCATTCAGTTCAATAAGCATGTGTTCATGTCAGTTCAGTGATCACGTGTCTCAGCTAGTCTATTTCAGGTATCTTAGTTACAGAGTAAACTCTGCCGAAGTTTTCATAGAATCTTAGAATTAGTTACAATTATTGCCAAGACAATCATTCGAGGACCAATGATCTCAAGGGGTAGATAATGTAACATCTCGGGTCCTAAGAATAATATATGAATAGTATTAAGAGAGTAAAATGAAATTTAGAAGGTTTCCCATTTTTCTGAAAGTGGTCGGGGGGCCTACTTTGGGCAACCATAACCCCTTGATTAGTTGGGAATTTGGAAAAGTGCCCTAAATAATAGTTGTAGTGCGTGGAAATACCTTTTCATCTATATAAATATCAGGCTGAACGAATATCGGAGCAAAACGTTATGAGCATCACAAAAACGCTCAGAGTGGCAGGCCACCAGCGTTGGCCACGCGACGCGCAAAGGGTGTGTGCTCGTTGGCCACACGTCGTGGGCCTATAGCGGGAAAACCTGCTCTTTGACCAAAGACTGAGTGAGACACCATGTTGGGCATGCGACGCTGGCCCAACGCGCATGGGTCAGATTTTTGGGTCGAAAGTCAAATTTTCACTTTCTCTTATATTTAAGCTTGGGGTTTAGTTCCCTAACACCTTAATCACAAAAAATCATCCTAAGGCAAGAGAGAACAAGTCCCATGTTACACCTCGCAAATTTTCGCGTCGTTTGTGTCATAAGTAAACTAACGTAAGCCCGAAGCGTTCATGGAATCCTTATAAGGTTAAGGAAGCCTTTTAACAAGTGTAAAGCAAGTATCTAAAAGTTCCGGGATCAAGCGAATCGAAGAAATTAATTTTCTCGAAACTTTGGGAAAATTTGGTAGAATTCTGGACAGGATTTTTTGTCCAACTTTAGGGAGGTATATCTCCTAACATATGAGGAGTTACGGAATGCATAACCCATGTAAATTCAAGTTCCGAGAGTTTTATTTCCAATGCAACTGACTGATAGCAAATCCGAGAAGTACAAACCAATGTATGGCCCCTACAAAAATATACGATTTCAAGTATAGATCGTATTTCATTGGCGGTGGCAGCCTCTTTTTGTATATATCTCGACCCTTATTCGTTTTAACCTTATTTTAACGTTTCCCCAAGTCCATAATAGATATGAAAACCATCTCCAATATAATTAATCAACCTTCCAATTGAAATCAAGGATTAGTATTGAGAATTAAGTGTCGAATGTTTCCAGATTGTTGTTTAGGCTTAGTTCCTCCTTGGGTAGTAGCTTTGGAGGATACTTCATAGTGAAGTAATCTTGGAGTTGAAGTGTTCTTGAGTTCTTGAGGTAATATTTCACCTTATTTCCATGTTTATGAGTTTGTTCGATGTTTATACAAATGGTTGAAGGTAGAAAGTTGTGGGAAAAGGTTCTAATATATGATGAAGATCATGTAGGATTTGTAATCTGTTTTGGCCATATTGTTGCTGTGTTATTGAACTAAATTATTTATGTATGGATGGTAGTTGATGTTATAGTTGTGTTGATGTTGATATACTTGAGATATTTGGAAGAAGAAAGTGTATAAAGTATCGTATACGAAGCGTATATTGGGTTGTTTTGATGTATATCTTTGGATGTTGATGATGCGAGTTTAAAGAAATTTATATGAGGTTGTTGTTGTCTGCTGGATGTGTTGTAGAGATTAAAGAATAGGGAAAATGCTGCCCATTTCATTTTAGAATTGATTTATAGTTTGATATATGTGATAAATTAGCGTCATCTAAGTTCATATATGCATTCCTTTGTTATAGGATTGGAGTACTAGTACGACGAGTTCGTTGTGGGATTGTGTTAATGACTTGAGGTATGCTAAGGCTAACCTTCCTTCTTTTGGCATGACCAAAATGAATCAAAACTTAAACGAACGATATTCATAATAACTCTATTCCTAGAAATGCTAGAAGCTTATGTAGCTTGCCCTCTATGTTATGACATTGATTCTATCATATGGTTTATTGATAATTAGATGTAAGTCCTATTAATGATGTTAATTCCATAATGTTAATCAGAGGTGCAACTACTTTATCTCACTCCAATAGATTCAGGATGTCTATATATATATATATAGACCACACGGGAGTTATATAAGCGTATACTTATATGATATCTATATGGGTTATGGGAAAGGTTATGGCGTTATATACGCACTACCACCTGATCAGCTGGTTATATGATGATGATTATGCCCACAGAGGCTGATATGATACGATGGGATGTCCACAGAGGTGTCACGACCCGACTAGGGGGCCATGACGGGTACCCGGAGCTGACTACCCAGCACCACTCATTATGGTAATCATCATATCCCACTTGAACACATATACTCTTCAAAGCAATATATATATATATATATATATATATATATACATAAGCCCTCACGGCTGCAAAAACAATATGCAAGAATATACAATGTAGTCATCATGAGACATCTACTACCCACACATACGTATCTACGAGCCTCTACTAGAGTACTAGACATAAGACGGGACAGGACACCGTCGTGCCCAAATATATGCACTAAAATAATATCTGAAAAAATGGCACCTCCGAAATAGTGGGGTGCTCCTGTAAGTCTGCTGAATAGCTCCTAGGGATCTGGGCCACCTCCCTGTCTACCTGTAGGCATGAACACAACGTCCAAAAGAAAGGACGTCAGTACGAATAAAGTACTGAGTATGTAAGGCATGAATAATGCTAACACTGTAAAGAAATCATGAAACACGAGGCGAAGATATAACCTGCTTAACCTTTAAAAGAAAACACATGTTATGCATGTCACATATACCATTATCATTAACCCGCGTCCGGGTAACCATCGCACGCCGCCCACTAGTGGTGTTGTCACACCCCAACCTTCGTCAGGGCGTGGCGGGCACCCGACTCTCATCAGAGTCAAGCGAACCCTTAAGCGTCAACTCAAAATTTTTTTTTTTTTTAAAACAAGAATTGAAACTTTTAAATGAAATACCAAAATCGACACGTAGCTCGAGGCATCTCAAAACATGATATATATATATACGACATAAAACAAGGCGAGCCAAAAGGGCCTCCGCCATTTCGTACAACAAAATAATGGCCGACATGGCCAAACAAGAACCATGACTCCCTACGCCGTCCGTACTCTAAAGAGTAAGACCGTACAATACATAAAATTATACCAAAACGAGACAAACCTCCGAAGCAAATGAGTCGCTCGACCCGATGGTGACTTCTAAGTAGCCGGATTCCCCGACGCGTCCCCCGGACTCGCGGGCATGAAACGACCCCGAAGAGAGGGGGGGGTCACATTTTAATATGTACCGAATATGTAAAGTATCATCGAAGCAAGAAATAGAGAGTTTAACAAGAAGCAAGTTTAGATTACGGCATGAACTAAATATTTAAATAAAATAGTCCCCTTCGGACGGCCGCCCGGCCTAACAATAATAATGGTGGCCCTTTCGGGCATTGCCGCTTCCTATGATAATGATAATGATGATAATAATAATAATAATAATAATAATAATAATAATAATAATAATAATAATAGTAATAATAATATTAATCCCCTTCGGTGTACCCCGTTCGACATACGTCTATCCCCGGCCCCATGCCGGTTCCGAAAAAATGATGGCCCCTTCGGCACGCCGGTCCAACATACGTCTACCCCCGCCCCATCGACACGTCGCCCCGACATAATCCTAGCCCTTCGGCATGTCACCGCCGCGTATACGGCCACCCCCGGCCCCATCGGGCATGCCACTCGCGACATAATACTAATCCTAGTTTCTTCGGGCATATTAATAATAGTAATAATAAGAATAAAATATCGCACTCTTCGGAGTGGTTTCTAAAAAAGTTTTATAAAATATCACACTCCTTCGAATGGTTTTGTACGCACTCTTCGGAGTGGTTTTAGAAAAGCCTTTAAAAAAATAATATATCACACCCCTTTGGAGTGGTTTTAAGAAAGCTTTAGAAAATAATATATCACACCCCCTTCGGAGTGGTTTATGGAAGTTTCAAGGCGATTCGATTACATTCCGCAAGTTACGGCATTTGAGCATTTTTCCAACAAGTTAGGAGGATACTAGTTCAATTGCACTGAATGAATAGTGCTCCATTTCAGGATTGGATTTCGATGAACAGAATAACCCCCGAGGCTCAAATTCAAGCCTAGTATACCTAGGACATGCCAAAAGAAGGGAAGGAATAGCTTTACATACCTCACGGGTGCCTTACGCTCGCTTGAGCTCAATTCCCGTTTCGTCCAGAATCTGCAAATGGTCACCTTTACCAGCTTACTATTCATGAGAGTTAGCATTTAAGTCTTGGTTTCTATTTGGCTACCGAAATTTCAAAGACTTCCCCTATAAATATAGCATCCCCGAGATTCAACTCGGCTCAAAATAACAACAACCAACCCAACAACAACATCAACAATCAAATTAAAACGCATTCTAGCACAATTAGCACTACTTCCTTCATAACGCAATAACTTCCATTCCAATTTCACGATTCCAAGCTAACATCAATGCTCTCATGCTTATTCACTAATTCAAGACCATTCATATATATGTCAACACATTCCTCATTACTTTTCTAAATGCACAAGTTTTCCATAAAACCATAATTCATCCCAACTTTCCACAATTGCATCAAAATTACAAAATTGCATTGACATCTTCCGAATTCATTCACAACAACATAAATTCACACCTTAAACCATTACTTCCACAATTATATAAACCACATAAAGTCATATAATTTCCCATAACGACATACATGCCAACTTCAACACCAATTCAAGTCGCTAAGCCCTTATTTACGTCACAAAGAGTCACAACAACACAATTAACGAACTAAATAAAATCAAATTCATCACTTCCCACACCTTGTGGCTCACGGCCACATCCACCATTCACACACACACACGCCATGCATACACACGTTATACTTTCATAATTCTCGTCGAATTCTAATCATCATAACATATAAATTCATTCCATAACATAAAAGGATAGAAATCTCACCTTTTTCTTTAAATTTCTACTTTCCGCAAACTAGAGTCTTCTTGCTTAACTAATTGTACCACGTCGACAAGCACCTTGAACTTGTTAAGAATTCAAGAAGAAAGGAATTCTCACATCAAAGTTGGATGGCTTGAAATTTTTTTTCTTCTTTCCCTTCTCTCTTCCTCTGGCCGTAGGCCTTTTTTTCTTTTTCTCTCAATTCTTGTTCTTGAAGTTTCTTGAAAAATGAAGACTTAGCCCCTCCTTAATCTATTTATCCATAATCCTAATAACTTGGGCTTGGGCCTTTTTTTATTTCTTTTTCCTATTCATGGCCGGCCACCTTGGCAACTTGGGCCTAAATTTTCTTTTTTTTTTTTTTGAGCCCAATCTTGCTAGGAATCGTACTTTGCAAATTCCCGAAACAAATTTTCAAGATCTCAATTTTGCCCTTGGCCTCTCTCCAATGTTCTCGTGTCAACACTTTCCATAAGTGGCAACATACACTTCACGTAAAATCAAGGCATGGCCTTATTCTTACAAATCGCAATTTATGTCCAAATTTTCCGAACGTGCAAAAACACGGGATGTAACAGGTGTCATGTCCGGCCATATGGGCACGGTGTAATCATATGCAGCCCGCCTTCGCAATGACATGTCCGGCCATCTAGGCACGGTGTAATCATATGCAGCCCGCCTTCGCGGTGACATGTCCGGCCATATAGGCACGGTGTAATCATCATCATCATATAATACCATGAAGCATGCATAAGAAATCAATTAGATACTACAACTCTATCGGGGTGACGTAAGGTCGAGAACCTCCGATTCCGTTATGGGGTAATCATAAGGTGGGTCTAGCAATAATGAATAACATCAAAGAATCGTACAAGGATCATTAGCTTCGTGGAAATATCATATCATGGGCCCTAGGATCTCTAGGCTTAGACTCATCATTGTCATTATCAATTTCATAACATATCTCTTATCTTTATCTCATAAGAAGCTCTTTATAAACATTGACTCATATTTTCCAGAACGTACGAAGGTCATGGAAAGATAAAGGAAGTCATGTCATAGGAATCATGCCTTGTAGTTAAGTGGACTAGCTTTACATACTTTTGTATCTCTTCAACTCTATTGTCTAATTGCGTGCCTCTCAAGCTTGCGACTCTACCTTAAAGGGAATTCGTACTAAGATTAGATAATTGAAGACATACTTAGGCTTAAGCTAAAGCTAACGAAAATTGGGTAACATCTCCTTTATTTCGATGACTTCCTCCACATACTAAACAACTCCCACAATATCTTAATCAATAACTTCATCAAGCTAGATGTCATGACCCAACCCCGTAGGCCGTGACTAGTGCCCGAGCTGGGCACCCATACGCACTCATTAACCAGATTTGGCATACAAACGACTCATACATATATAAAGACCAGACATAGTTCCAAACTGTCGCATACAAACATATATACTGCGCAGAAGCCGGCAAGGCTGTCGTAATATACATAACATATCGAATCATACATACACGCAGTCGACAAGGCTGCCACGGCGGATGGGCCGCCCAAACACAACTCAAACGGACACAACCGGACGATAACTAATCACAACCCACATATATGTCTACAGACCTCTAAGAGTATCAACTGAATCATATGACGGGACAGGGCCCCGCCGTACCCCTGAATAACGTACATATATACAATGAAGAAAGCTGTACCAAAATATGGGCTCCGGGGACGCGGAGCGCTCCAAAGCTAGAGAGTAAGTATCCTGGATCGGCGGATCACCGAATCGGGCGTCCGTACTGGCGGCACGAAACGCAGCCCCCCCCGAAGAAAGGGGTCAAGACGAATATGTACTGAGTATGCAAAACATGGAATACAGAAATCGAGGTCATAACCGAAGTAAGGAGTACAGAAAGTAAGCATATCAACCAGAAAGCCAAAGTGCTTGCATCTGAATTACAAATCATACATAAGCGGTACAGAAGACAAATATGATAATCAGAATGCCAAAATGTTTACTCCTGAAATACAATTCATGCATATCAATGTCATGTATCATATCCGGCCCATAATGGGACTGAGTGACATAAGTAAATGATCATCATATACATACCGTAACACATCATAACATCATAACTTATCATATGAGATGACATTAACCGATGTGGGATTCGCCTAAACCAATGCGGGGATTCGCCTAAACCAATGTGGGATTCGCCTAAAATTAAGCGTGGGATTTGCCTAAACCAATGTGGGATTCGCCTAAGGCAGCCTTACACTCACCCCCCACTTTGGGACTCAGCGTGCTTGCTGAGGTTTGCCCCACCATTGGGTTTGCCCCACCACCGGCCCTGATACCAACTGATCATACTCCAGAATACATATAACGTGTCCCGGCCCTCCAGTGAGGGACTCGGTAAATAAGATCATCATATCATCATGTTATCATATATCATATCATACTTCGTAACACATCATACTTCAGAATATAGCATAGTGCGCACGATAACATAACCGGCCCGGGACTCGGCGAAAGAGGTAATAACAGAATGCACGAACAGAGTTGTGGAAAACTATATGCAATGCAAAACATTTACAAAGACCCATAGAATAATCAAAACGAACTATTATTTATAAGCCAAGACAACAGTCAAATCAGATTTCTTCCGAATGTTACTCAGGAACACATCAAATAGAACTTTAGAAACCATAGCTACGTATCGGAATCATAAGTATAAGAATCATCATTTCAGACTCAACAGATAAGTATATAATCATACTCGGGGGTCGGAAAGATAGTCATATTAAGCTCTTTCAAAAAGTCGTTAGCACTATACAAAGGAAAGTCGCGAGACCCACGGACGAGCGTCAACCCAATCCGAGCCCGCCTATGAAAGTTAAAGTCATTATACGTTATAGAATCATTTACGAGCATATTAAAGCAATCCGGTTCTGTCTATGAAAGTTACAGACATTTTTAGACATAAGATCCTTTCGGAACAAAATCGTTTACACAGCATTTCAAATCCAATCATATCAAAGACATATGGACCATGGCTTGACCATACTAAGAATGCCAACATCAAGAAGCAAACAAGAATCGTATACATGCTCGGACTTTAAGAATAGAGTTACCCCCAAGGCTCATAACATATCATATCTTGCTTACGTCTAGGACATGCCAAAAGAAAAGAAGGATAAGCTTCACATACCTCGACCGCTTTCAACGCTAATCCAAACCTAAGTCTCGAGCTCTCCAATATCTACACAACATCATTAAATACCAACGTTATCTATAGGCATTTAGGAGTTCATTTCCGAACTAACACTTAATTCTACGAAAATTTGGCAAAAGATTTCCCCTGTAAATACAACAACCCCGAGAATTCAACTCGGCCAAATTCATCAACAATAACACCAACAACCAAACTAGAAACATCAATAATCAATTCAAAACGCATTCTAACATTAAATACTCTTTTCTACATAATTCAACCACATTCCATTATATTCAATTCGACGGCTTACATTCAAACCAACATCAACGCTTATACGTTCAAATACTAGTCCGAACCCATACCAACAATATTCAAGGACATTTTAAGCAATTCACACAATATTTCAAACAACCCAAACAAAACACCATTCCACCCGAAAACTGCCACAAACCCGAGAACAACACAACTACATTCCTTTCTCCCAAATTCATGAATTACACCAACAATCCACACTTTAGCAATGTCATTTCTCTTAAATACAAAAATTACAATAAAAGCACATTAACTTCCAAATCAGCCCGCAACAATTACAACATCAACTTGAATTATTAAACTCTCATTTTGATCATAAAATTCATAACGACGACCACCAAAATACTAAATAGAACTACTTCATTCTTAACCACACAAGGGTGGCCATATTCAGCCACCACCCCAACCCACCAACTTCATGATTTTCATTCATTTCAACATACTACAATAACCAAACATGCTAAATAGAATTAATTCCTCACTCCTACACAACACACACTTACACGGCTATAACCCATTCACACGGCCCAACTTCAACATGCAATATTTCATGAATTTCATCCATTTTGACATGCTACAATATACACAAACCATCCATAACATATAAAAACAAGATTAAACCTTACCTTTTCCCTTCAACCTCACAACTTAGCTAGGGTTTGCAAACGACGAAACGAACGGTTTAACGACTGCAATAACTATCTCACGTTAAAGAGGACCCTTCAATGGTTGGAATTGCTAGAAGAATTTTTTTTTTTGATGGCTATTTTTGGTCTTCAATTTTTTCCTACCATGGCCGAATGGCCTTGTTGTTTTTCTCCAAGCTTCTTGATTTTTCTAAGTGATGGAGAAGATGAATATGATGACTTAGTCATCTTTTGCTTACATATATGAACTATACAAGTGTCCCATGGTCCACACATGGGTTGGATCAATTAAATTTGGCCAACCCATGTGTGGGAGCCACTCCATCCACACGGCCAACATGCCCTTTCAATTCATGAATTCTCAATTTTTCACAATTCACTTTTAGTCCCAAATTTTCCTTAAAATTCCATGCCAACAAAATCATAAGCAACTTGTGCTTTAAAACGAAATCGGAGGTCAAAAGTCTTGACTTCGTATCCCGGAATAGTCTTGTCCCTAACTTATCATGGTTAACCCGGATTGTCCCAATATACAAAATACGGGATATAACACTAGACATTACTAAATCCTCAACATTCCCTATCAAAATCCTTCATAACTCTAGCTATGGCACCATACCGTATCCATCCTCATACAAGGCCTCTACAACATCTTTAATACTATTCATAGCAAGATTATACTCATTACATATCAAGAACTATGATTCAAGTCATGTCATGATTCAAGAATGTTACTATTTTCATATTTATACTCCATATTCTCCTCCCTTCCATAATCCAAGTCTTTTAACCCCTTAATACTCTTAATAACATTAAATATAAATATAAAACTCACCTTAGTCACTTAGGGAGCTTTAGGTCAATCTACTCCATTAGAATGAAATCCCCCACTTGTATACCAAAAAAATTCTTACTCTTCACAAACCCTAATAGGCTTCCTAGCACATGAATCTCTTAATATTGGCTTTTGATCTTGGTTTCTTGGTATAGATTTGTTGTAGAAATAGAGGGAGGGTTTTGGAGAGTTATAAAGAGATGTAGGATCTGTTTTTAGGAGAATAATAGAATAAAAACGTGGGATCTCATATTTATGATCAGGGCTGGAAAGTTCCAGATCCACGGGTCGACGAGCAGGGTCAACAGTCGTCGACGTGTCGACGGTCCGTCGACGTGTCGACGGTCCGTCGACATGCCCCGTCAAACTGCCGCCTGAGATGTCTGATTGCAAAACCTTATCGACGGTGCCAGACGACGGATCGTCAACGTGTCGACGGTCGTCTTTTGGGCCGTCGACGCTGACTGGTTTCAGAAGTTTTTCTGAACTGCTCCGTTTTGCTCCGATTCGATTCGTTTCACTTCTAATTCCCTCGTAATGTCAAGAATGCATACTTATACTCCTGTACACATACAAGATAAAATATCTCATGTCCCAAAACTCTGATGCGGATTACCGAACCGAAGGTACACACCACTAATAAGCCAAAATCTCCTTGCAACAAAACGGAAGGTGTAACATTCTTCCCCCCTTAAGAACATTCGTCCTCGAATGTTAAGTTCTTGGGAATCCTATAAAAAGTTTGCCAGATTTTTCGCTGTAATATGACGCTACCATCTTGTCACAACAACCCATAATAACATTGCCTCACAGGGCCATAACACAATAGCAAGAAATTATGGCCACACACGACCAAAAGCATAAAAAGAAAGCATACATGCCTCATAATATTGATGTCTCATCTTGGATCTCTTCCGGGGGTGGAAACAAGTGTGGATACTTGATCTTTATTTTTTCTTCCGCTTCCCAAGTCATTTCCTCTCGATTATTGTTCTGCCACAAGACCTTAATTGAGGCTACCTCTTTGTTTCTAAGCCTCTGTACTTGTCTATCTAGTATGGCAATTGGTACCTCTTCATAAGTCAACTTTTCTGTCACTTGAACATCATCTACCGGCACGATCCTAGTAGGATCGCCGACACACTTACGGAGCATTGATACGTGAAAAACTGGATGGACTGATTCAAGTTCTGGAGGTAAGTCTAGTTCATAAGTGACTTGGCCTATCTTGCGGACGATCTTATAAGGTTCAATGTATCGAGGACTTAGTTTTTCTTTCTTGCCAAATCTCATCACACCTTTCATCGATGATACCTTCAGGAATACCCAATCATCAATTTGGAATTCTAAGTCTCGCCGATGGTTGTCCGCATAAGATTTCTGGCGACTTTGGGCTGTCAACAATCGATCTCGGATAATCTTGATCTTTTCCATCGCTTGTTGAATCAATTCTGGACCTATTAATTGTGTCTCCCCAATTTCAAACCACCCAATCGGCGATCTACACTTCCTTCCATACAAAGCTTCATATGGAGCCATCTGGATGCTTGAGTGATAGCTGTTGTTGTAGGCAAATTCAATAAGAGGTAAGTGGTCATCCCAACTACCACCAAAATCCAGCACACATGCCTGTAACATATCTTCCAAGGTCTGAATGGTGTGTTCGGCTTGCCCATTGGTTTGTGGATGAAATGCTGTGCTAAGTTTTACCTTAGTACCCAAACCTTCTTGAAAAGACTTCGCAATTTAGCAGTAAATTGTGCTCCTCTGTCTGTGATAATAGATAGCGGGATGCCGTGAAGTCGCACAATCGCTTTAAGATACAACCTTGCATAATCTTCTGCCGAATATGTGGTTTTGACTGGAAGAAAATGGGCTGATTTCGTGAGTCAGTCCACGATCACCCATATGGAGTCATACTTGCTTCGGGAGCGACACAACCCCATAATAAAATCCATGTTGATCACTTCCCATTTCCAGGCTGGAATTTCTAAGGCTTGTAACAATCCTCCTGGCTTTTGATGCTCAATTTTCACTTGTTGACAATTTGGGCATTGAGCTACAAACTCTGCTATGTCCTTCTTCATTCCATCCCACCAATACCTCAAATTGAGATCGTGATACATCTTTGTCGCTCCTGGGTGAATGGAACACCGAGATTAATGAGCTTTTTCTAGAATCCGACGACATAGTTCGGCAACATTCGGAACACATAGCCTGAGTCTCTAAGAACTCCGGCTGCAGAAATTTCAAATGGAAACTTCTCTTTCTCATGAAATGTATCTCTATAGTAACTCAACTGGGGATCTTCATATTGACGCTCTCTCACCTCCATATCTAGGGATGAAATAGTAGGGTCGTGGATACCAAGTCCTACATAGCCTGAATCAATTAGGCAAACTCCAAGGCTTGCTAATTGGTGAAGCTCACGAACTAATACTTTCCTCTCCGGAGGGACATCACATAGACTACCCATTGATTTGCGGCTAAGTGCATCAGCTACTAAGTGCATCAGCTACTACATTCGCCGTTCTGGGGTGGTATAAAATACTCACATCGTAATCCTTTAATAATTCTAACCACCGCCTCTGCTGAAGATTCGACTCCTTTTGTTTGAAAATATATTGGAGGCTCTTGTGACCTGTATAAATATCAACATGGACGCCATACAAATAGTGTCTCCACATCTTTAGTTCATGGATAACCGCAGCCAATTCGAGGTCATGAGTTGGATAATTCTTCTCATGTTTCCGCAACTGCCTTAAAGCATAAGCAATGACTTTACCGTGTTGCATCAACACACAGCCTAACCCAATACCAGAGGCATTATAATACACAAACATAACCATCTGGCCCTTCCGGGAGTGTTAGGACTGGGGCTGAAGTTAGTCTATCTTTCAATTCCTAAAAACTGCGTTCGTAAGCATCAGTCTATTGAAATTTCACTAATTTCTGAGTTAGCTTCGTCAATGGTGATGAAATAGAAGAAAACCCTTCCACAAATCTTCTATAGTAGCCTGCCAATCCTAGTAAACTATGTACTTTTGTAGGCGTCGTATGCCTTGGGCAAGTCTTCACAGCCTCTATTTTCTGATTATCAACTCGAATGCCATCAGCTGAAATGATATGGCCCAGAAAAGTCATAGAATTCAGCCAGAATTCATATTTCAAAAATTTAGCATACAACTCACGAGTTCGAAGAATTCCAAGGACAATACGCAAATGGTCTGTATGCTCTGCTTCTGTCTGAGAGTATACTAGAATTTCATCAATGAACACGATCACGGACAGATCTAAGAGAGGCCTGAAGACATTATTCATCAGATTCATAAATACCGCCGGAGCATTAGTCAACCGAAATGACATCACCCGAGACTCATAATGGCCATATCTTGTTCTGAAAGCCGTTTTAGGAATATCTTCTTCTCTGACTCTCACTTGATGATACCCCGATCTTAGATTAATTTTTGAGAACCATTTGGCACCCTATAATTGGTCAAACAAATCATCGATCCTCGGAAGATTATATTTATTCTTTATCGTTATCTTATTCAGCTGTCTATAATCAATGCATATCCGTAAGGAACCATCTTTCTTTCTCACAAATAGGATGGGTGCTCCCTACGGTGATGAACTGGGCCTAATGAACCCTTTCTCAAGTAAATCTTTCAGTTGTGCCTTTAGCTCTTTCAATTTTGCACGAGCCATTCGGTAAGGAGGAATGGAGATTGGTTTAGTATCCGGTAACACATCAATGGAAAAGTCAATCTCTCTCTCCGGGGGAAGGCCTGAAAGTTCATCTGGAAATACACCCAAAAATTCATTTACTACCGGGACGGATTGAAAAGTCGGCGGCTTTGCTTCGGTGTCATGAACTCGGACTAGGTGATAAATATAGCCTTTAGCTATCATCTTTCTTGCCTTAAGTTGGAAAATAAACCTACCTCTTGGTGATCTTTGTATTATCTTTCCATTCAAGCACGGGTTCCTCCGGGAATTGGAATCGGACTATCTTTGTCCTACAAGCTACATTAGTGTAATAAGAGGCCAACTCATCCATGCCCATAATCACGTCAAAATCTAACATTTACAGCTCTACCAAATCAACTTTAGTCTGACGATCACATACCACAATTACATAATTCTTGTATACTTGTTTGGCTATTACGGGATCACCAACCGAAGTAGATACCTCGAACGGTTTAATTGGTTTGGGTTTCACCACAATACGGTTAGCAGTATAAGGAGTAATATAAGACAACATGGAACCCAGATAAATCAGCGCATAAACATCATGAGAGAATATAGTCAATATACCTGTAACCACATTTGGGGATGACTGAAGATCCTAGCGTCCGGCTAAAGCGTAGATACGGGGCTGAGTACCCCTTGAACTGGATGCTCCCTCTCTGCCCCTACCACACTCGCCGGGTCGCCATCGGGGCACAAACGAGGAAGCAGTGCGCCGCTGATTCCGTAGGGCCGGAACCCCCGCCTACTCGTGCCTCGAGGGACAATCACGCATCAAGTGCCCAGTCTGTCCACAAACATAACAAGCATCTGAACCTTGGCAACACAGGCCCGAATGTAACTTTCTGCACTAACTACATCGTGGGACCGGTGGTCTCCTCTGACTATAATCACCTCCAAACTGGGAACCCGAAGATCTCAAGCTCTGACCCTGTCCTGAATGAATGGGGCAGTCAAATCTCCCGCCTGCAAACCGAGGAGGTGCACTAGTCGCTGACTGTCTTGAATGTCTAGAATATGATTGCCTCGTCCCCCCCTCTATAGTCGCTACCCGCACCCACAAATCTGGCCCTCTTACTCTGCCTTCTATCAATATTGCACTCACCCCTTTGCGGATGTTGCTGCTCTTCTAAATTGTGGGCATGGGCCTGAATACGGGAAGTATCCATCCCCTCTTATAATGAAGCTGTCAAGCAGTCTTTAAACAAATGTGGCCCTAAGCCACTTACAAATCTATGCACTCTGTCTCCCATATCAGCCACCACAGTCAGAGCATATCATATCTAGCCAATGAATTAAAGTGAAGGCTATGCTCTCGACACTACTTGTTCCCTTGCTTTAGATTCGAAAGCTTGTCGGCTCGGTGCCGAACCTCGGGTGGCAAATAATGATGAAGGAAAGCATCTAAAAATTCTTGCCAAACCGGGGGAGGTGAATTTTTCTTTCTTGAAGATATCCAGTTATTATGCCAAAGAATCGTCACATCCCGGAGTCTATAAGATTCCAACTCCACAGATTCAGTATCGGAGGCATGAATAATTTTCAACGTTCTCAGCATCTCATCAATAAAACCTTGCGGGTCTTCATCCGGCTTTGACCTGAAAAATTCTGGGAGATTTAAACTCATAAAATCACGGGCTTTAGCACTAGTCGCCCTGTCACTTAGACCCGTACCCTGCCGCTGTGCCTGAGCGGCAACTAGCTGTGTCAATAGCTGAATAGATTCGGTCATTTATTGACCCGAAGCACCCGGTGGGAGGAGCCCAGGCATAGGGGTGAGTCGAGCCGAAGCCCCCTCTTGTTCTTCTAGAATATGCGAGTGTGAGAGGTATTGGATGGAGCCTCGTTATGAGATTCACCCTCTATATTTGTTGGTGGCTCCCTTTAAAGTCTTCGCCTTTCAAGCGTCTTGCCATACGGGGCGGTCGTTGCTTTTCTTTTTTAACGGCATCGCTGAAATCACAACACACAATTAGGGAGGAGAAAATCTTGTAACATGGCTCTATGGCACGATCTAATGAGAAGAAGAATGGTTATTTTCCTAAATGCCCTGCAGCCTCCTGTTTATAAGTGTGGCGCGCTTCACACCCATAAACAAGACTCTACTGGACACGGCTCGTGTATTGGACCTTGGGAAAGAGCGCTCTAATATCACTTTTGTCACGACCTGACTAGGGGGCCATGACGGGTACCCGGAGCTGACTACCGAGCACCGCTCACTATGCTAATCATCATACCCCGCCTGAACACATATACTCTTCAAAGCAATAAATATATATATACATAGGCCCTCACGGCTGCAAAAACAATATGCAAGAATATACAATGTAGTCATCATGAGACATCTACTACCCACACATATGTATACGAGCTCTACTAGAAAGTTAGACATAAAGACGGGACAGGACCCCGTCGTGCCCAAATATATGCACTAAAATAATATCTCCAAAAATGGCACCTCCAAAATAGTGGGGTGCTCTGTAAATCCGTCGAATAGCTCCTAGGGATACGGGCGACCACTGCGTCTGCACCGTAGCATGAACACGGCGTCCCAAAAGAAAGGACGTCAGTATGAATAAAGTACTGAGTATGTAAGGCATGAATAATGCTAACAGTGTAAAGAAATCATGAAACATGAGGCAAAGATATAACCTGCTTAACCTTTAAAAGAAAACACGTGTTATGCATGTCACATATACCATCATCGTTAACCCGCGTCCGGGTAACCATCGCAAGCCGCCCACTAGTGGTGTCGTGTCCGGCCATATGGGCACGGTGTAATCATATGCAGCCCGCCTTCGCGGTGACATGTCCGGCCATCTAGCCACGGTGTATTCATATGCAGCCCGCCTTCACGGTGACATGTCCGGCCATATAGGCACGGTGTAATCATCATCATCATATACTACCATGAAGCATGCATAAGAAATCAATTAGATACTACAACTCTATCGGGATAACGTAAGGTCGAGAACCCCCGATTCCATTATGGGGTAATCATAAGGTGGGTCTTGTTATACCCTGCATTTTCAGAGTATGAGCGTGACATGTGCTTCCTCAAAATTGACAATCATGTTGTAGCTACGTAATTTAAATTCTCGTTGATAGTATCGTATCCTTTTTTCTTTTGTCGGTTTGGGTTTTTGTAAGTTGAGAT
>NC_081343.1:7242376-7256551 GCF_029784015.1 Lycium ferocissimum | reverse complement strand
CTACGGTGGTCAAAATTTGACCGTATGTCGTAAAGTAAATTTGGTCCGGTGGGGCCGGCCATCGGGCTGATTATACGGCCAAACATACGGCCGCATAATTTTTATACGGCCGCATGTTGGGCCGTATAATGCCCAGTTCTTCCGAACTCATTCCTGTCGACTCGTTTGATCTCCAATCCTCTTGGAACCTTCTTGACACTTGTTTATCACCTCATTAGCAATCTAAGGCACATTATAACTCTTCTCCAAAGCATCATTAAATCATCATTAACTTGTTACTCGTAAATCCTTCCCGATACATATCGTATGCCTTGACTTCTCTTGGCAAACTTTCTTCTCTTACCTCGAACGTCTTCGAAATCTCAATTAGGGTCATCAATGTCATTCTTTACTTATTGCAATACCGTATACTTCATGCTCTTCGTTAGTTTATTCACTGTGCATCAACGGAAATTTTTTCGAGGTGTAACTGCTTGAGATTATACGGTGAAGGCACAATGATAGGTTAAATAATGAAGAAATAGAGAAGGGTTAATCATGATAGCACTTTGAGTCAAGGGAGTAATATGATAATATTTAAATGGTATACTTACTGCAATTAGTCGTACCGATACGAGGTCGCAATATTGAGGAATGGTTGGAATGGGAGCAATGACAGAGGGTAGTATAACTCTAAACCATTCGAATTAATGAATACCAATGTCGACCTTGAGGGTAAGACGTGAATGTGATGAAAGGAGAAGGACAGAATGAGAAGGAGCTGAAATAAAGATAAGTCGGTATTATATATAGGTTAGCGGAGTGAATGTGCAGCTCGAGAAGGAAGAATTGACGAAGGAACTTCATCAACTAGCCAGCTTGAGAGTCTAGTTGATAGATTCATATGATGGAGGCGTTGTCGTTCAGAATACCGACGGATTATCTCTTATAGCGTAAGTGAAAGGGCATTAGTTCGAGGACCCAATTTTAGGGAGAATCAGAGAAGGCATTCAGAAGAAGAGCATCTAAGCCTTTGAATTTAATGATAAAAAATTCTTGAGATATCAGGGCCAATTGTGTGCCCGGAATAATTATGACGAAATATAATAATATGTATGATAACGCACAGGATGAAGCAAATAGAAAAAATCCAGAGCTTGATGTATAAGGAATCCAAAATGTAAAGGGATTGGGGTTGAATTGCAAGCAGAATGAAATAAGTTACGCCGGAATGAGCAATGGATGGCTATTAATGGTAAAATCAAAGGTGAAGACAAGTGGCTCCTCATAAGACGGCTTGGTTAAAGAAACGTGAATTCAGATAGAGCTAATGTACATTTATTCGTGAAGCGACAAGTGATTAACGAGGAGGCAGCCAAATTTTGTAAAAATATCGTTGGATGAGGTAGCACTTCATATTGTAAAATAATATGAATACATAAAGATCAAAATGAGCAGATGTATAACTGCAATGGTCAGAATGTAATTAGACGGAAGTGATAACAGCTAAAGCATAATATGTACCAGGAAACGCAGGAAACAAGGACATAGTGACCCAGAATACAATGGAGTTACTTCTATAAATACAATGGAGTTACTTTTATAACCAAGAAGGCACGGATATCGACAGAGAGATCTCGTCTAACCTAAAGAAGTGGGCTATAATGGGATTGAAGTTACTAGAAGAGTAATAGACATCAGGACCGAAGGCGTGTTTCAAGTTTGATAGCAGAGATGAGATAAGGATATGACTGAGGTCGATTGTCCACTCCATTTCGAACATTAAAGATATACCATGATGGCATTGACTTTGACAAGACGACTTGGAGAAAGGAGTTTTAAAAATGTCAAGATTGTACCGGGCTTAAATAGAATATAATGATTATGATATAGAGGCAGGGATCGATTGTTATGAATGTGACAAGTCTGATTCTACAGAGAAGGTCATAAATTGCTTGACAAGAACCACCTACTTCACTGGATAAGTTACCAAAGGACATACGAAAAGATGCAGAAAGCAGTTCGAATACATAATAATTGCTTTAGTTATAATTACTAAAAGAGTTCAGTTATGGAAACCTAGTTAGGCCCTCCTCTCGAGAAAACCTAGATGCAACAAGTTATTTATGTTGCAGTTTTACAAAGAAGTGGTTAAGTGAAATGTGCATGCTAGATGTTGACACCTAATTTTCATCTCATAAGACGCGTATTTTAATTTTCAAAATGTTAAGACGACATATGAATTTCGGCTCATTTTTACCACATTTTTAATATTACTCAGAAGTATACCAATATTGGGCTTCTTTTAAAGCTTGTATTTTAAAATTACGTATTATAAATTTTGTTTTCGTCAAAAGTTATTTTACGAGGAAGTTTTAGACGAATATGTTTTAAAGTGCATGTATTCTATTTTTGTTTTATGAGTACAATGTTGGGAGGGGTTAATTAAAACTTTTAAAACTTTAGAGGGGGGGGGGTTTATTAAAAGGGGGGACTGAAAGTTTAATAAAATAAAACTTTCACCCCCCACTTTTCATTTTCCTTTGCCCGACCATCCCTTTTTTTCAGGCAATTTTGGAGGTGATTTAGGTTTTCCTTCGATTGTATCCAATTCATGGCGATTCAAGGCTAATTCTCGTCGAATTTTTGAGGGCTTTTGCTCTCTGTCTTGTTTCCTCACCATTCCCAAGTAATTTTTTGCATATGTCGCATTGTATGGACTCGAATTCAATGGTTTAGTTGGGATATTGCTCGGATCTTCTGAGTACGTGGTTGCCATGGGTGGCACCTTGAGTCCTTGGCCAACTTGTGCACCACGTACTAAAAACGGAGAATCTAGGGCAATTTCCCAAGAGATTCTGTACAATTTGAGTACCATTTTTGGGGTTTCTATCCTGTTTGTACAATTTAGACGTTGGAAGGTACTGATTTTTGTCCTATTGATGACTAGGTGTACTATCCTAGTATTTTGCTGATTTGTTCGATTTTTATTTGGATTTTAGGATATAAATTTGTTATATTGTGTGATATGTGCTATTTTCTGATTGGTAATAGTACAATTAGTACGAATTTGTTGAAGAATTTGCTTACCTTTTACTGAAAATTTGAATATTTTTGAATGAGGGTTTCAAATTAGGGGGAAATTCTGTTGTGGATTTGTTTCCTTTCCATTTTTGTCCCTAAGACCTATTTCTACTCTTATAAATAGAAGGAAAAAGGGCCATTCGAAGAGAGCTTTTTTTGGGGTTTGAAAAATCCTAAGTGTTAAAAAATCATACAAATCCTTCATTACTTATATATTACTAGATATACTATAAATATTCAATATATACTATCTATATACTATAAAACCCTGCTAATATATCACCACTATACTACATAGGAACATTACAAATATATACTCTATTGGGACTATTCTGGAGATACTTATATTATTCAAAAATTCAAAGAAAAGGGTGGATTTCAAAAGGTTTAAGTGTTGGTGTTGAAGTGTCGATCCAATTCCTTCCATTTGATCTTTTGGTTGCCCCATAAAAAGGTATTATCCTATTCTAGTGCATTTTTATTCCTGTTTCAACTTATTTGATGTATTATCTTGCCTATGTTTGATTTTAAAGCTATTTTAAGTTTTCTACTTGAAGAACCTAGTATTTATACATGTTTTAAGCCTATTCATGTTGATATAAACCTTGTTTGGCTACTGTTTCATTAAAACTTTAAGGTTGTTGTGATATAATGTTAATATAGTGAAGTTCAAAAGATTTTAAATGCTAACTATTAGGTAGTAGGGTTAAAAAGGTAAGGTCAAAAAATGGAGTAGGATGTTAGTTTTGGACCTTGGTTTACTGTTTGTTGAGATTCTAAGGCATTATCTTTCATTCTGTGTGTTTGGCTGCTGTTTAAGGATTCTGGGTTTCCTTTGATCTTGTATTGACTGGCTTTAAGTTCAGTTTGTTTTGTTTGATCTTGGATACAATGACTTTTAAATAACGTATAGAAAGTATTTGTTTTGTCCTATAGATGGCTGCCAATGTTTTGTCTAAAAAATTGTTTTGAAAACTTAAGAAATGAGAGTGTGGTCCCATTACATGCTGTTAATAGCCAAGGCCTAGTTTAGAAGAAGTTTTGAAATGGTTTTAATACCTTTTGAAATGGTTAGATAGTCTTCAGTCAAGAGCTGGTGTTTAAAATGGCATTTGAACCTATATTTTCTTCTATATTAGCCTGTCTGTGCACATCTCTGAAGTTTTGTTGGTACTGAAGTAGAACCTGCCACATATTTTCTGGATCTTAAGAATTTTGGGACTGAGTTAAACTAAAAAATAATTTGAAAGATTGAAATGTGATTGTGTGTTTCTGTGTTGTCCACATGTATTAGACTAGAGGGTATCTGAATCTCTGTAGGCTTGTTTTGCTTGTGGTTGGACATTTTCATCCTTTAAAGGCTTAAATTCTTTTCAAAATTTGCAGGAAATAGTTCTCAACAATCTGTAAATCTATAAATTTTCTAAACCAGAACCTTTGATCCTCCTACATTTTGGCTAAATGATTGTCAAATATTATAATAGGGACCTGTATGTTCCTCTGACTGCCTTGCCTTACTTGTACTCATTCTATAACCTCTGAATCTTGCTTAAGCTTTAGAAGAAGTTAAATGAACCTCTTAGTTTGCCTTGTGTGTTCTGAAATTGCTAAGTATGACTTAAGGCCTCTAAAACTAAAATTTGTCTAAAAACTTGATAGATTTATAACTTGTCTTTTTGGGTTTTGGGAATGACTTGAGTTTTATCTGGTCTTGTGTGTGTTAACCACTTGCTTTGGAACTGTTAGAGGAATAAATGAAAGGAAGTAGGAGAACCTATTTTTCTTGTTTCGTAAAAGTAGAGATTAGAAAGCTAGACTAGTATCTTTAGGACTATGGTTTTGTTTGTGACTCTTTTGTGATTTATCCTCTTTTTCAAACTTGTTCGATTTCCTGGGCTACTGTGTAATTTGCTTTGTGAGTTGTGTTTTGATTAGGTAGACTTTGAATACCTTTACTTGCTAGACTAAATAGAAGTTAGGGATATGGGAAAAAAACTAAAATTGAACCTAAAGGGAAATCTGAAATTAGATGCAACAACAGTCTAGGTCCTCCCCTCTTGCTCATATTTGATCCTGCAACCTACATATCTTGTTCATTATACACTGTTGGTCTACGCTGCTTATGAGTACATCATTTTGTGACTTAAGAGAAGTAGCATGTATCTTCTTCATTCACCATATGAACACTAGGCCATTGTTGTGCATTATATCTAGTTGTGTATTTGCTATTGATAGTACATATACTTTGCCTGCATTATTAGGTTACATCAAGTTACACAGAATTGTTTTATGACTAGATTGTCTCTTAAGATTTGATTTAAACTTGTAGGATTTGTGACATTTGTTGCAACTAAAATTTATCACTTGACTTGAATTTTGAACTGAGACTGAACTTTTTGACTAAAATCTCTCTTTCTGAAACTACATTATGAACTTATTCATATTGGATTTTTGACTGAACCTAATGCAATGCTAAAACTGAAGCTGAAATTGCTTTGAAAGAACAAATGTGGCACCTGCCTATCTGTACCTATCTTTATAACTTGTTTGTGAATTCTTGTGGTTCATATGTATGATCTCCCACTCTGCTTGCTTGTTTGAACTAAAATATGACCAATGTGACAGTTTTTAAGCCTAGGACAGTATCATGAACCCATTTTGGCCATAGTTTAGGATTCTTTGGACCTATACTTTCTCCTATACAAGCTTCTTATCATTTGTGGCTTGCTATGACTGCAGTTTGAGACATATCTACACCTAGGATAAGTTTCATGTTCTTCCTGCTGCCTGTGAGTTTACTGATCCTGTCTTGACTACCCTTTATGGCCTATAAAGGCTCTGTTTGATCATGCATTTTTGTTTGGACCAATCTATTTAATTCTAGGACTGAAACTAAGTTAAAACTATCATTTTAAGACCCCGCAAATGTTCTAAGGAATTGCTTATATACTGAGATGATCCTTGTGATCAGCTGAGACTTTTGTGCCCAACATTGAATTTAAACTAGAGTTTAGAAACTTAAGGGGTACTATGGGACCTGTACTTTAAACCTGACTGATATTTAAACTTGTTCAAGCTAAAACTGGCATAAAAATGACTCTGAACTATAAAAACTTGCCTCTGTGACTCCTGGTAAGGGATGGGTTAGAAAAAATGGTTTTCTGGCAGTTGGTTTAGTCTCTTCTTGGCTAAAAATGAACTCTTGACTAGATAATATATCACCCTGCCTTCATTAAGTACTGATCTCCTAGAAAAGAGTTAGAAATTAAGATTTTGAGTGTGATAATTGTGGCCTTTGCCTTGTCATTTTTTACTCTTATTTTCTGTGCTGCTTTGTTTTCATTACTCTGCCATTGTTGTTACTATTCATTTGCCCTTCTGAAATCTGCCATCCCCCCCCCCCCCCTCTCTTGACCATGCCATTGATGTGTGTTACGAATTGTGACATTTAATGGGCCTTGCATTATCCACCTTTGCACTGCTCAAAACTACTTTGTTTTTTTTTTTTCTAGTTACCTGCTAATGACCCTATGACACCTTTGTTTTATGTTTGTGACTAGTCCTAAAACTATGCTCGCTTGTTGGGCCTTGCTTATAGTTAAAATATGAGTTCGGGGACTGCTAGGATTATTGAGTAGATTTGAAATTTTCTGTTGTGATTTAAGTAAGGACTTTGAGTGATAATAATCAGCTGAATGTATGGCGTATGTCAAGTGTATAGAGGGTATTACCTTTTACGGGTTTTGCTCTCTATTTCAGTAGGTATACCCGTAGTATATCATGTATACTACAGCTTTGACACTTACATAATCTGAGAAGAAACTTGAGAAGTATACCAGTGGCATACCATGTATACCACAGTTTTGACCCCTAGAAAAATTTGCGAAAAAGAATGGGTTGGGCTTATTACTTTGGCTTTTCATTTGCAATTTCATATCTGAGTTGCCATTTACTATTCTTGTCCACCCAAACCCGTTGTTGGGTCCCAACCGGGACCACTAACGTATCTAGATCGAGTCTACCACTTGGAGCAAAAAATGGAGCGTAAGTTTGGACCTGAGGATTACCCTAAATGCATAACACATTCTTATTGGGCTTGGTCGTCCCAATTCCTTATCTCTTTATTTACGAATTTTATATTCCAAATTTGAGCATCTATTTTATTTATTGGAACCTTTAAAAATTATCCTATAGTTTAAGAGTTGCCAAAACTTGACTTTTCAAAATATTACAGACTGATTCGAATAAAGAGATGTGGCTCATACAACTCTCCCAAAATTAATACCATTTCGCAATTTTGACGAAAACTGATCGATTTTTAAGTATGAGGACTGAAATGATTATTTAAGAAACTTGTGGACTGTTTTGTGGACTTGTGGACTGTGCATATGGACTAATCTAGACTTATTGGACTGATTTTGACCTGCAAAACTTAGACTAAAATTGGATTAAAATTGATTATATATATATATATATATATATATATATATATATATATATATATATAGAGTTGACAAATGGACACTAATAGCATGCCTTAAATTATTTTCTATACTTAAATAAAAACTCTGTAAAAACTTAAAACATAAAAGGCTGGGCTTACGTGGTGTTCTACCTAGGTTAAAGGCCTTCGAGAGTTAACCTGGGTGTTCTAGTCTGAAACCCAAACGCCCAATTTTGGGCAAAACTTTATCACTTTCGTTTCTTGAAATGTGATATATTTTGTATGAATGACTAAACTCTTTGTTGCGGAAATATAAGCCGAAATAATTTTTTCACTATAAACAATTCATATCTACAAAGGCATACTATTAGGACCCGTAGGTCAACCGTATTTTACGGATCTTTAATATCGGGGTGCCTAACACTTTCCCCGGGGGATCACCAGAACCCTTACCCATACTTTGTTAGATTAGGTTTCTTTTAAAATTTAGCCATTTTAAATGAACCCTTTTCAAACTGGATTTGCTAATTTCCTAAAAATTAGGTTGCGACCCTAAACAATATCCATTTAGAGCACCATCACGTAGAGGTATATTTTTTCTTTTTCCCGGTACGATTAACAATCGTACTTTCCCTAAGACACTTTTCTTTTTAAATGAGGCAAGTGAAAATCCGAATCGAAAAAATATCTACCCGCTACACTAGATGATCAGTAATAATCCTAAACATCATGAGCACATAAGAAGGATCTCGTCTATAAAGTTAGAACCATCATGTTATCTACACATGTGGCAAACTATGAGGATCATGGGATAACGTCACAATATGT
Source organism: Lycium ferocissimum (assembly GCF_029784015.1). Lineage (NCBI taxonomy): Eukaryota > Viridiplantae > Streptophyta > Magnoliopsida > Solanales > Solanaceae > Lycium > Lycium ferocissimum. The sequence continues at coordinate 7,248,216 of NC_081343.1, read as the reverse complement.
GATACGAAAGGGAATGCAAATTTACCACCTGATAGCTTAAAGGGATGAAATTGTTCTACTGAATGGATTGCTAATCTGAAGCTTACAGAGAATTCGTGAAGGAGTTAGAACGTGAAAGTAATGTATTCTTGAAGATCTTACGCACGAAGGACTCAATGATATAGCAAGACAAGCGGACTAAGGTATATAAGGCCACGCCAAACTATAAGAGACTAAATGAAAACCACCTCGGGAATAAGATACGTTTATACAACAATATTTTGATATTGAAAGAATGAGTTGAACGATATGCAAGTAATAGAAAGATCGATTGTATATGCAAATTTCAGTGGGGGGAAGGATGTTAGACCTCGCAAATTCAAGCATCGTCTGTGTCATAAGTAAACTAACGTAAGCCCAGAATAGCAGTGGAACTCTTATGAGGTTAAGGAAGACTTTTAACAAGTGTTAAGCAAGTATTTAAATGTTTCAGGATCAAGCGAATTGAAGGAATTATGTTTGTCGAAAATTTGGCAAATGTTGGCAGAATTCTGGACAGGATTTTTGGTCTAACTTTTGGGAGGTATATCTCCTAGCATATGAGGAGTTATGGAATTCATAACCTATGTTAAATTAAGCTCAATAGTTCTCTTTCAGATGCAACTGAAAGTTCAAAAGCCGAGAAGTACGATGCAATGTACGGCCCGTATAAAAATATACGATTTCAAGTACGGACCGTATTTCATTGGCGGTGGCAACCTCTTTTTGTATATATCTCGACCCTTATCGTTTTAAACTCATTATAACATTTCCCCCAATAGCTCTAAAAACCCTCTCCAACATAATTAATCAACCTCCCAAGTGAAATCAAGGATTAAAAGTAAGAATCAACTGCTGAATGTTTCTGGATTGTTGTTGAAGCTTCGTTCCTCCGTTGGTAGTAGCTTTAGAGGATACTTCATAGTGAAGTAATCTTGGAGTTGAAGTATTCTTGAGTTCTTGAGGTAATATTTCACCTTATTTCCATGTTTAGGAGTTTTTTAGATGTTTATACAAATGGTTGAAGGAAGAAAGTTGTGGGAAAAGGTTCTAATATATGATGAAGCTCATGTTGGGTTTGTAATCTGTTTTGGCCATATTGTTGTTGTGTTATTGAACCAAATTATTTATGTATGGATGGTATTTGATGTTGATATACTTGAGATATTTGGAAGAAGAAAGTGTATAAAGTATCGTATACGAAGCGTATATTGGGCTGTTTTGATGTATATCTTTGGATGTTGATGATGCGAGTTTAAAGAAACTTATATGATGTTGTTATTGTTGTTGTTGTCTATTGGATGTGTTGTAGAGATTAAAGAATAGGGGAAATGCTACCCATTTCATTTTAGAATTGATTTATAGTTTGATATACGTGATAAATTAGCGTCATCTAAGTTCATATATGCATTCCTTTGTAATAGGATCGGAATACTAGTGCAACGAGTTCGTTGTGGGATTGTGTTGACGACTTGAGGTATGTTAAGGCTAACTTCCCTTCTTTTGGCATGACCAGAACGAATCAAAACGTAAACGAACGATATTCATAATGGCTCTATTCCTAGAAATGCTAGAAGCTTATGTAGCTTGCCCCCTATGTTATGACATTGATTTTATCATATGGTTTATTGAAACTTAGATGTAAGCCCTACACACACACACACACACACACACACACACATATATATATGTATATATATATATATGTGTGTGTGTGTGTATATACATATACATATATATACATATATATGCGTATGCTTATATGATATCTATATAGGTTATGGGAAAGGTTACGGTGTTATATAGGCACTACCACCTGATCAGCTGGTTACATGATGATGATTATGCCCACAGAGGACGATATGATATGGGTTGCCCACAGAGGCCTTATAGGTATACCATATGTACAGTATTTATGCATATCATGGCCCTAGAGGCATTTCAAATCTACAGGTCTTATCCTTTCTACCTTATATTGCTCTCTTGTCTCATTTATGTTACTTTCATGCCTTGCATACTATGTTCTTTATTAGTACTGACGCCCCTTCGCTTGGGGATACTGCGTTTCATGCCCACAGGTCCTGATATACAGGTTGACAGTCCTCCCAGTAGGTCACCAGCTCAGCAGACAGTGTTATCGCACTCCACTTGCTCTGGAGTTGCCTTATTGAATAAGTATAGATATGTATGCATATTTATGGTTATGACGGGGCCCTATCCCAACATTATGATGATTATGTACTCCTTAGAGGCTTATAGACAGAAGTCATGTATATAGATGATTTATATATACATTCATGTTGGCCTCGTAGGCCAGTATATCTCATGTATGTCATGTTGGGGTCGTTTATTGTCGAGTATCCCTTATGTTTATTCAGTTTTTCTCATGGCGGCCCTCCTGGCCCACTTATGTATGTTACTATGTTTATCGATGTATGTCATGGTGGTGCCCGGCAAGTAAGTCTCGGGTGCCCGTTGTAGCCTTCTGGTTTGGGTTGTGACATCCCAAGCCTCAAGAACCATGCAAGGTAAGCTCTATAATGATTCTAGGTTGAATTTTAGTCCCTAATACCCTTCTAACTTGATAAACCCTTCAAATCAGTAGATATTTGATTGAGACATCATTGTCGAGCAAAGAAACCCTAGAACTCGGGTTCAAGAGGATTGAAATTCAAAAAGGTAATGCCTCTACTCTCTAATTATTTGTAGTTGTGAATTGATGATTAGACTCTTTAGTTCTTGGGCCATAAGTTGAGTTTGATAAAGAGAACCATACGAACTATGGTAGGGTTTTGGATTATTGACTTAGGATTGTTGTAATCATATGGGTGATGAAGAAATGAAGAATGATGTTAATTATATCTAATTGAGATTATAGAATCACCTAGAAGTAATATAATGGGAATTGGTGAAGAAAACACCCTTAATGAAGGTTGTGGAGCTTTATGCCCACCAAGTGTTTGATAAAATGCTTAGATGACCAAAGCATGAATATTATTGCTAATATGGAATCCCTTTGACTTGTATTGCTATATATTAAAGTTGAAAGGGTTGATGAATGTTGTACTACGCCCAAACGTAGGAATTTAACGTATGTGAGGCTAACTCTCTACGTTTGGGAATGTTAATGATTCTCCCCCAAGCAGCGTTTTTTTACAACGTTATGAATTGCCTCAGAAATATAGTTAAGCTTAGTTCCTTGAATAGTTGCAGAACTTCTATTCTTTAGTTTCGTAATTTTTTCATGGCTTTCATTCTAAATTGTTGAACAATGTACGCTCGCCAAACAGTAGATGAGGGACCTAGTTGAGTACCAGTTCCCTTATGCAATGCAGTAAGTGAAAGACACAAGATGTTACTGTGGAAAACTCCTTGCTCGAGGGATTAAATACCACAACCTACCCAGTAGGATATCAACTCCACTACATGAGCAACTTCAGGTTACAACTCTATCATAAGCTAGGAACTAACTCCCACAATCCCTCACCCTTACAATAACTCTTATGTAACCTAGGAACTAGCTCCCATAGTCCCTCAACCCTTGCAATACTCTGATTGCAAGCACCTCCACTTGACTAACTCTAGCCAAGGACCACTAAGGTTGACTACCTCTATAAAAATCCAACTAATACACCTTAGACTGAACTTGTCAAGGGTACCACTTAATAGATTGTCAGGTAAACTACCTAACACCTACTAAGAATTTGAAAAACATACAACAGCTTCTTATAAGAGAAGAGTAGGTTTACAAGTTAAAGCACATGAAACAAAGCTTAAAACAAACTAAAAGAATAGCGCATCTTCAGTGTTGGAAACAGGTCCTTCAGTTTGTGATTAGCTTTGTTGAACACTTGGAGAGTCTTGTGACGACTGCACCTTTTGGGTGATTTTTAGGTTTTCTAAGTGATACACAATATGTTGCAACATGTGTATATATAGTGGGAAGCATGTGGGATGATAGAGACCACTCATTCAATATTTGACCTAAAGCATGGGCCAACTCAACTACTGTACTTATGCGATGGTACATCTTACACCCTTTGCGTATAAGGTGCACGAAACTTGAATCACATACCAGTTCTCTATTTGGTTCTGAATCAGTTTGATAATCATCAAAACATGAATGTACTTAAGCTTATCAATTTCCCCCGTTTTAATGATGACAAACTTATAGACGATGTTCCCCCTAAGAACTAGCTTCCTAATGTTCCCCCTGTGAAGCAGATCATCATTTCAAGACACCTGCAATATGTTAGCAACAACTACAAGACAAAGAAAAGTCCAGATAGCCTCCATTTTTGTTCAGCATTTCTCCCCTTATTGTTCAGTTCAGCATAAGCATCACCTATTCATCTCTACTCATCTTCCCCTTTTGGCATTATCAAAAAGCATTGAAAGCTAGTAAGAAGTTCAGCCATATTAACTCAGACTCGGAGGGCAATGAATACGAGTAGAATTACAGGGAAATAAGCAAGCAATAAAGCACAATACAATGTAATTTTCCCAAAAGAAAGTAGAAAACATGAGAGTAATCTGGTCAGTACTAAAAAAAAAATAGATTCATACTACAAATGTACCAAGAGTCATGTCAGGCCAAAAAAAAATGGCAGCATCTAAGCAGAGGGGACAGGGCCTAAGAAGGATTCTTGGTACTGTTTAGAGCTTGAATGAGATTGTCAATTCTTTCATAAAAGGCTTGTTAGTTCTTTAGCGTTTCGTCCCGAAATTCATTCAGTTTGACCTTTAGCTAGTCCCTCCTTGCCCGCAGTTTATCCATTTCAGTTGCTTCTTCAGTACTAGAACCTAAGGCTTCTGTTCGTTCAGCTAATTTTGCTTTTATCCATTTCAGTTGCTTCTTCACTATTAGAACCTAAGGCCTCTGTTCGTTCAGCTAATTTCGCTTTTAAAAGTGCATTTTCTGCTTTGAGCTGTTGAATCTCTACAATGGATGACTCCTAAGCCTCAATAAAGATTGAGATGGTGGAGGGGTTGGAACTATATGCTGCTTTGGGTGTGACTCCATAGTCTTTCAAAGTGGCTAGCGAGACCAAATGCTCTTTAGTCCCTAAAGAGGCGGTGCCAGTTTTCACTTGAAAGTGTATAAGCACCTCTGTGAGAAAAAAGCCATAGGGGAGACCAGTTTTCCCTTGCACAGTCCTTTCCACTTTTATAATCTGCTCAATTATGATAGGCGCAGGTTGATCAGATCAAAAGATATTAGAGCTTTCATGAGGACTAGGTGCAACGACGATGCTATTTGGAGCTTTACGTAACTTTTGGCAAAAGTTCTTTGCTGACGAATTCAAAGACTAATTGGTGCTCAGGTTTTAGCTCGTGCTTGTGGAGACTCATTTTTGTAGCAGACCTTGCTATCTTTACAATGACCTTTTTGAAATCAGGAAAGCCATTTCCCATTCTGATTCTCGCCCCCGTATCATGTTCCCCCGAAAATTGTGCAAGTATTGACTCAGTCAGCACAAACCCCTTTTCATTTACTATCAAGGCCAGAGCATGATCATTGATTTTGACGAAGCTTTTGTACAGTTCAGTAACTTTAGCTTCATACACGCTGGGGCTTAGTGCAGTAAAGAGAAGAGTCCATCCTTGAAATTCCACCATCTCCATTAACTCTTCCATCCCAGATACCTCCCGTAGGGTTGCATCGAGAATTCTTTCGAAAAGAACCTTCTACTGCTACATATTGTCTTTAACTTTTTGTCTTTTGGAAGAACTAGGTTCCTCATTTAACACCACTTTTCTTTTCTTTTGAGAAGAGAGTTGAACATCCTGATCTTCTTCTTCCCTCTCCCTCCTTTGTTTTC
>NC_081343.1:7195331-7242276 GCF_029784015.1 Lycium ferocissimum | reverse complement strand
TTCACAGATCAGTTCCTTCACTTCTCCAATGGGTAAGCACAGGTTGTTCTCTCTTTGCTCCACCTCATTGTCATCACTCCTTGTATCAGAATTGGCCATGAGAAAAATAATTGATTCATATTCACATGCTTCATCTTCAGTGGCCATCATTGACGTGTCTCCAAGGTAATCTTCATCTTCCGGTTCACTAGAAGAATCTTCCCATGCAGCAATGCCTGCTTTACCAGCTCATCAGCAACTTCTCTTCTCCTGAATCTTCCATCGGGGATCTGGTTCCTCCTGACTGTCCTGTCATAATTGTCTTGTCTGTTTTGGGGACAGTAGTTCATAAAGTGATAAGGTTTTCCACATTTATAACAACAGTTGTCATTTCCTCTGAAGTTTCTGTTGGAGCTTACAGACTTAAGGATTCAATTGTTTATCTCAATTATCTTTTGAAATTTCCATGTGAGATAAGCCATTTCAGATTCGTCATCACTTGAATCTCCTCTTCCAGCTTTGAGAACTGGATTTCTTTCTTTCTTAGCTTCATTTTTTTCTGCCTTTTTCATAGACATCCTCAACTCATATGTCTTAAGGTTTCCAATGAGCTCATCGATAGTCAACGTGCTGAGATCTTTGGCTTCAGAGATGGCATTTACCTTGCTATCCTAGAAATCAGGTAACACACTAAGCAACTTTCTTACCAATTTGGTGGTTGTGATGATTTCGCCTATATAATGAAGCTGATTTATAATAGAGGTGAATCTAGTGTGTATATCATGAATGGATTCTCCCTCTTTCATTTTGAACATTTTATACTCTGTGGTGAGCATGTCTACCTTGGAGTTCTTCACCTGTGTTGTTCCTTCATGGGCAGTTTGAAGGGCTTCCCAGATCTCCTTGGCAGTTGTGCACGATGAGATTCGGTTGTACTCATCTGCTCCTATTCCACAGACAAGGATCTTCTTTGCTTTAAAGTTCTTCTCAACAGCTTTCCTGTCTGTCTCAAAGTATTCTTTTTTGGTTTTTTGGGTGGTTTTTCACCACCTTCATCTCGATTTATGGGAATATAAGGGCCATCACAGATGATGTCCCATAACTCTGAGTCTTTAGCCATAATAAAATCGTGCATCCTAGTCTTCTACCACCCATAGTATTATCCATTAAATCTAGGGGGCCTGGTGAAAGACTGTCTTTCTTCCATATTTGGTGCCGCTGCCATTTTACAGATTCTTTGTAAGTGTTAACCTTTTAGAAAACACCTGCTCTGATACCAATTGTTGAAGGTGGTATGCTCACCAAACAGTATATGAAGGACCTGGTTGAGTACCAATTCTCTTAGGCAATGCAGTAAGTGAAGGACGCAGGTTGTTACCGTGAAAAACTCCTTGCTCAAAAGATTAAAAATCACGACCTACCCCAGTAGGATTCCAACTCCACTACACGAGAAACTTTAGGTCATAACTCTATCGTAAGTTAGGAACTAACTCCCATAATCCCTCACCCTTACAATAACGCTTATGTAACCTAGGAACTAACTCCTATAGTCCCTCAACCCTTGCAATACTCTGATTGCAAGCACCTCCACTTGACTAATTCTAGCTAAGGACCCCTAAGGTTGAGTACCTCTAGACAAACCCAACTAATACACCTTAGACTGAACTTGCCCAGGGTACCACTTAATAGATTGTAAGCTAAACTGCCTAACACCTAATAAGAATTTGAAATACCTACAACAGCTTCTTATAAGAGAATGGTGGGTTTACAAGTTAAAGCACATGAAACAAAGCTTAAAACAAACTAAAAGAATAGAGCATCTTCAGTTTCAGAAACAAGTGCTTCAGTTTGTGATTAGCTTTGTTGAACACTTTGAGAGTCTTGTGACCGCTGCACCTTTTAGGTGATTTTTAGATTTTCCAAGCGATACACAATATGTTGCAACATGTTGTATATATAGTGGAGAAGCATGTGAGATGGATAGAGACCACTCATTCAATATTTGACTTAAAGCATTGGCTGCCTCAACTGCTGTACTTATGCAATGCGTAGCTAGGCTTTACAGCTATCTTCTGGCTACTGTGCAAGGTGTACAGAGAGCAGATCACAGACCAGGTGTCTATATGGTTCTGAATCAGTTTGACAATCATCAAAACATGAATGCACTTGAGCTTATCATGAATGTTGTGAGCTCAGTACGTAATCAATATATATTTGTGTTTGATACCCAGGACTCTCAGTCTAGAATACTTAGCATGTTTATAAAATAGTTAAAGCTTCAGTTCTCATAATCAGTCCTTGAATACATGTCTCAGCTTAGTAATGTTTATTATTCCAGTGATCTTAGTTACTTAATAATGATGAATGAATTTTGAACATATATGATTGCCCGAGGGCACAATCTTATGTATACGTATACTTAGCCGAGGCCATTGACTGACACATTTACTGGGCCAACGCCACTGATTTGTGCACTTATATTAGGGTGTGGCCCCACATATTATTAATTCAGTTAAACAAGTGATTCTCTATTAAAAATAGGAAGTATTCATATCTTTACTTTGTTGTTCACTTCAGTTATCAGTTCAGTTTCAGTTTCAGTACTTAAAGTTCTTTCTTTCAGTTACTTTACATACCAAAAGGCAATTCAAATGTACTGACGTCCTTTTTTCCCCGAGCCTGCATCGTGATTTACAGGATGACACATCTGCTCGCTAGGATCTCTAATATCAACTAATCGGTGAGCCCCAGTTCTTTCGAAGCCTAATTATTTATTTACAGTCTTTATAGCATTTACAGACAGTCAGGTATGCTGGGGAACTTGTCCCGACAATTTTCAGTTTTCATTATTCCATAGAGGCTTCATAGACATAGTTGCAGAGAGTCCGAGTTTAGAAGGCTTTTGTGTTAGCTGCGTTGACTGCGTATTTATACTCTCAGACTTATTCAGTATTTTCGCACTTGTGTTTATTCAGTCAGACATTTGGTAGATCAACACGTGTTAAGTTTATTTTCGCATTCAGTATATTTTGATATCACAAGTTGATCCAGCCAGCAAGTTGGTTCACTCGGTCACATGCAGTCAGGCACCGAGTGTCGTGTTTCGCCCAGGCTATGGTTCGGGGCGTGATACCAAAGCCCCTTATATCTCAACCAAACGAACCCCAAATCACTCATCTTTTCCCCTTTCCCCTGCACATGAAAAATCCTAGGCTAGCCCTCTCTCCCTATTACCTCACCTATGAACAGCCTCAGACTACCGGATAAAGGTGGTCCTCGAAGTCACTTCTTCAACTTTTCTGTTTAATAAGCTATGATCAATTTCATATTTTTGAGATTACAAGTGAACTTAATTGTCCCTGCTTATCTAACTTCTCTTTGGAACAAAACCTGGACACATTCATGAGTTCACTAACTGTTTTGCTTCTTTTGTGTCCTTAAGTTTGTTAATAATATGGAGCTGTCAGGTATGCTAGACTTGCTTAGTTTTGATGAAAGTTTTGAACTATTTTAACTTCTTTTTTTTTTGCATATCACTCTTCGTTGAAGATACATTAGAGGTCCTTAGTTAGACTTGAAACATTAGGGGCTAGACTTTATCTTCACTAAAGAATCCAGTTGCTACAAGAAATAAAAATGAGACAGTACAAAAAATAAGAATCCGCCATTACGGTGGCATAATTTGTGTTGCTCCCTTTTGTTCATCAATATGTTGAGCCTGATTAATATTTGTTTGAGTGTATATTTTCATATATAAAGTTCTATGTTCATAAAGTATATGATAGTTCCAAGTGCATTCGTGTTTTGATGATTGTAAAACTGTTTCAGAACCAGATAAGAGACCTGGTCTATAATATGCTCTTTGTGCACCTTACACCATCGGTAGAGATAGCTGTAAAGCCGAGCCACTTGCTGCACACAAGTACAAGCAATGAGCTGGCCCGTGCTTTAGGTTAAAATTGAAGAGTGGTCTCTTTTCACTCCACATGCTCCCACTATATATATAAAATGATGGAAACATATTTGGTAGACTTGAGAACCAAATCTAAATCGTGCAAAGCAGCTGACACAAGTTCTCAACATCTCTCAAGAACAAAGTCACTTGCAAAACTGAAGAACCCGATCCAGACGCAGATTTAGTCTAAGTTCTTATGTTGTTGTAAGCCTTTATTCTTTTGTGCTTAAACTATAAACCTACTCTTCCGTGAAAAGAAGCTTTTTGTAGGTGTTCAAAATTCTCAAGGTTGATTCCACAAGCTCTTGAGTGGTACACTAGGCTAGAGTTAGTTTAGTTGTATTAGTGTGTGGCTAGAGTTAGTCATTGTGGTGAATTCTCAAAGGGTGCCTTTGAATGGTACGCTAGGCTGTGGTAAGTCTAGGTGTATTAATGGTCCTTGGCTAGGAGTAGTCAAGGGTGAGGGTTGCATAAGCGTTACTGTAAGGGTGAGGGATTATGGGAGTTGATTCCTAGCTTACGATAGAGTTGTAACCTAAGTTTCTCGGTTAGTGGAATTGAAATCCTACAGGGATAGGTCGTGGTTTTTAATTCCATGAGCAAGGAGTTTTTCACGTAAAAATCTTGTGTTGTTTCTAGTACTGCATTGCGTAAGGGAACCGGTACACATGACCAGGTCCCTCATATATTGTTTGGTGGTTGCACAACCTGCATCAATTGGTATCAGAGCAAGTGCTTTCTAAGAGGTTAACACCTAGAAATGATCTCTTCATGGCTAGTTCACTAAAACAAAAAGAAGGGAGAATCTATCTCAAGACCACCAAGCTTCAGCGCTGAACATTATGAATGGTGAAAGGTTAGAATGCAAGACTTCATCACTGATAAGGATACCGATCTGTGGGACATGATATGTTATGGTCCTCATCTCCCATAGTTGAATGGCTTTACTCTGCAAAAAGATCAAGAAGCTAAAAAGTTTCTTCTTCAAAGCAGTGGATCTGGGGAGTACAATCTAGCTTCCTCTTGTGAAATGACAAAGGAGATCTGGACGCTCTCAAAGGCGCACATGATGGAGATGACAAACAAAGCTCAGAATGAGTATGAAGGCAGACAAGAGTGTGGATCATGAAAGACCTGCATCTTCGACCTTCTTCAAAGTAAAAATACAGCTAAACAGAAGTCAAGAGAGGAGGAACCTGGTCTGTGAAAGAAAAAGGAAGAGTTGCCTGAATTAAAAGACGAAAGTTCAATTCAGACTGCTTCGCACTCTAAGAAACCCAATTGGATGTGGGTTTCCAAACGGAGTCAGTAATTCTGCCAGAAAACTTGGGTGAGGAAAGGACAGTGAAAAGCTGCCATTGAGGAAGAGACGGCATGATCAGAAGAAGTTCTTCACATTCCAAATGACAGAGACCAAGGAGAAGCATACTCTCATACTACTCTCAGGATAGCATAAGTATTGGAAATATTGCATACTTCCAAGTTCCCTGCTGCTTCAAAGAAAACTTTCAAGGAACCTGATTTTTGTGACTCAGGTTAGTAGTCTTTACAATGCTTATATATGTGTGTTAAACTGCTAACATGTTATGTCATTGAAAAGTCTTCCCGCCCAAAATCCTGCGCCCAAAGGTTACATCTTTTCTGGACCGACCTGGTCTGTAAGAGACTTCAGGTATTAACTAATCAGAATCGATTCCTTGCCTCAAACATTTAAGGCTACTTATTGTGTCTCTCTCTTACTAAACCCCTCCTCTCGATTCCCTTCGTTAATGTAACATACAAAAACTCAAATCCCTTTTCTTCCTCTCAAAACCCTAGCCGAGATCAATCATGTTTAACAACAAGCCCTCCTCTAAAGCTATCTCAGACATAAAACTCTTCCCCTCACCTTCTAAAGACACATCCTCAAATCCCGTTCTATCTTGAAAACCAGCTTCGGATGGAAGTGGTCAAACACTTTCAGTCTCAAAATTCCTTCAAACCACTGAGAAAATTAACGCAAGGGATGAAGGAGTGGAAGTTTCAAGCAATATCACGAGCTCTGAGGGTTTAAATACCGATATCCAAAGGTATGTTGCTGAAAAGGCAATGTACGAAGATATACAGGACGTAGAAAATAGAGGTAACACTACGAAAAATGAAGTTGGTGCAGAAATATCAGGTAATCCCAATACGTTTAGTTGTGAAAAAGGAGCAAAGGAATCCATCTCAGTTATAGATAGTAACCTATCGGAGAAAAGAATGGGATTGTTTAATATACTGGAGAGTGAAAAAATATAGTGGCTGGGTTTGATGATGCCATGCAGGCTGAGATGGACAGTGAAAAGGTTAAAAGGAAAGAAAAAAGTACAAGGGATGTGCAGGGGGGACCTAGTCTCTCAGCACAAGGAGTGTTCAAATCATTTATACTTCGGACTACTCCTACCGTAGATAAGATTCCAGACCCCTCTAAAGTAATTAGAGATGTTATGCCTACTATTGTGCACTTAAGAGAACCATCTCCGGAGAAGGAAAGGTCTGACAACTCCTCTAAGGAAATAGACTCCGATGGTGATATCATTCTAAGTACCGTAATCAAGAGATCCTCTGGCCCTGCAACTCCAAGAAGTAGAAAGTCAAGAAACATATTGCTTATAAAGCTCCAAACACTAGGAAAAGGAGAAAAGCTAGGCTTGAGTTAGCCCTAAAGGCAAACAAAGAGAAATTGGTGGACAATAAGAAAGGAAGATTTGAGAAGAATGGTTTGAGAGATGAGGAGGTGCCATCGTTTTCGGATGTTGTGACAATTCGTGATAAAAAAGAGGAACCTGAACAACTATCTCTTGAGAAAAGGTTATCTAAAAGAAAAGAAGTAGAAAAAGAAAAAAGGGTTCTCAAGGAGGATACACCTACTGATAAAAATGAGCAAGCGGTCAAGAAGAATAGTACACCTCGACAACCCAAAAGAAAAGGGAGCTGTCATGACCCAATCAGAGGGCCATGACGAGCACCCGAACTAACCTCTCAAGCACCCCTTGGCATACATCTCACAATCATATATAGGTGGACCATAAAGATAACTCGTAAATATCATAATCTGTAAGGGCATGAGTCCAAAAGATAAATGCACATCTATATAATCATCATCAACTATGCCCATATGTGCAAGCCGACAAGGCTGCCAAAAAAGATATACAAAATATGAACTGATGAGGTTATGGACATCTAACTATATACATCTGTCTACAAGCCTCTACATGGAGTGCATGACATCATAAAGACGGGACAGGACCCCATCGTGCCCATAAATGTACACAAAAGAATAATACTAGCTGAACAACTACTCCGGAACAAATAGAGCTCTACTATACAGTCACTGATGAAACAGCCTAGGGTTCTAGTCCGTCTCCCTACCTACCTGCGGGCATGAGCGCAGCATCCACAAACAAAAGGGCATCAGTACGAATAATGTAATGTGTATGTAAGGCATGAGTAGCAAAATAATGAAAGTATGAGGATAACATAAGATAAAGAGATAGCATAAGATAAAGAGATTAAGTTGTACCTCTAAATACCTCTTAAGGTGGATGTCATGCATGCTTAGCTTTTAAAAAAAACATTTTCATACATACGTATATATAATATCTTGCCTGGCCGTTTAGGCTCGGTGTTGTCATCATCATCCTGCATTCGGGGCATCCCGCGTCCGGGGTAAAGTCATAACCTGCCTACTGCAGTGGTGTACACATCTACGTACCTGCCCGGCCGACTATAGCGCGGCAGAGTGAGAGAAAATACATACGTATATATAAACCATGCATGAGAACCCAAATGAAAGCTATAACTCTATCAGAGTGACGTAAGATCGGTAAACTTCCGATTATCATTATGGAACTATCATCATGCACATATCTCACCTTGAAAGAACAAAAATCATAAGATGAGATCAACATCAATGAATAAGATCAACAACCATGAGATGAGATCAATAATCATAAGATAAGATCAATAATCATGGGACAATTATCAACAATATCATAAGGATCTCAAGAACCATAAGCTTCTAGCATTTCTACAAAAAAAAAAAAAAGGGCATTATGGATATCATGTGAATGGGTTTGCATCAAAGGATCATGCCGTAAGAAAGAAAGGGACAACCCTAACATACCTTCTCGTCTCCTTAACTACTTAACGTTTTTTCCTCCCAAGATCGCAAATCTACATTCAAGAGGTTTTATACATGAGTTAGGCCATTGAGACTCTCATAAGGTCAACTAAACTAATACTTGAGCCAATGAAAATCGGACAAAGATTCCTTTTACATCTTTTCCTTCCACCAATCCTCCAAATAACACCTAAATGCCAACAACAATGTCAACAATTCCATATTTAAGAGATTATATACAATTTACACCTAAATCAATTAAAAACTTCCTCCCAAATTCTATTTATAATCAACAACTACAACACAAAGCCTCATAACTTTCCCTACCACAATTTTCTTCACCTTTATGACTTACTAACCTCTAAGTCAACTCAATATAAGAAATTAAAAAAATAGCATATCTTATTCTTGAATGAATTCAACTCACCCAATTTTGTTTTCAAACCAAAACCACCACAACTTTAACTAAAAGCAAGGACCATCATCATCCATTAGCTAGCTTAGGGTTTCAAAGCTTGATTTTCACTTGATTTAGCTTAGGAAGTTTATGAAGGGCTAGAGATGGTAAAGAGAGCTTGAAGAATCTAGAGAGTTCTAATTTTTGGGTGTAAATAATGACCCAAGTCGTGGCCCTTTTAATTTATAAAAGAAAGAAAATTTCCACCGCCTGTAATTGGACGGCAAGGTCGACAGTCCGTCGACTAGTCCACGGTCCGTCGACTTGCAACCGTCGAGTTGCTTAGTTGCCCCACTCAGTTTCTTTGGTTCATTCAGCCTCCAATCTTCTCGTTACTTGTTGAACATAACTTAAACTCCCATATACGCGGAATAATCCTGTAGAATCTCTTATGGCCTTGACAACAACTTTACTTACTAACTCCACGTCGGGCTATCTTACGGAGAAATTCAACGTATAAAATACGGGGTGTAACAGGAGCAAACTAAGAGAGCAACCAGGTTGCTCTGAGAAAAGAAAAAGGTTACAGGACTCAGATGAGGAAAGGGAAAATACTCTCATGAATCAAAAAGTGTTGCTAGGAAGGGTATTTCATCATGGCATCTCTGACAAGCATGGAATGAGGGAACTTCTACAGATTGAAAATTTTAAGAAATGGGAGCATCTATTTGTTGCTCCAGCTCCCAGTGTTTTTGAATAAGAGGTGACTAAGTTCTACCTGAATCTGACATATATTGATGACTCCACCTTGGCTCTAACAATTCATACAGAAGAATTCGAGCTAGATGAGGCAAAACTTGGAGAAATCTTGGTAGTCCCATCCTGGGGACTAAAAATTGTGAAAGGAAAAGCTTCTCAAGATGTCAAAAACTTGATTGTCAAGAAGGGCCCTGCATCCTCTAAAAGGTTCCATAAGAAGCAATTGAAGATGCAATATCAACTTATGTTTGAGTTTGTTAATAAAGTGTTGCTTCCTAGAGCTGAGGGGAGATGCACGACTTCGTTGTCAGACCTAGTGCTTCTTAAAGCTCTTGCAAACTTTTAACCCATCAACCTGCCTGGTCTAATGATTGAACACATGATAAAGGTTGTGAATATCAAAGACAACAAGCATGGGCTTCCTTATGGCTTCTTCTTGACCAATGTGTTTGAGCATTTCAGTGTTAAAACTAGAAAGGCTACTAAAGGAACAAGGAAGCAGATGATCACTCTAGGGACCTTGGAGAATGCGAATGTATACACAAAAGGAAAGGTGTAGGGATCAGCTCTGTTATATCTGACCTAATCGACGCACAAGAGCAAGTAACTATTGAAATCAGCTGACTTCAAGCTGAAAATGATCACCTGAGAGCTATATTGATTGAACAAACAGGTGAACCTGGCCCTAGTAGTGACCTTGTACGTGCAAATATTGAGCTCCAAGCTGAGAATGCTAGCTTGAAGGAGAAGGTAGATGAACTTCATGATAAGCTGATTGAAAATCAAAGCGATGATAGTGAGCAAGTGAATAATGTTCTGAAAGCCTTTGCTCGTGCTCCCTGATTCCTCTTCTTGTTCCGTCCTCCATATTCCAGTCCTTCAAGATCCCCCTATTTTTCCTCTGTCTAAGACATGATGTTTTCACTCTTTAACTATCATATGTGTATTGTCTAGACTACCACTTTTGGATAATAAAATTTTCATCCTCTGGGCAAATTAGTCTGATGGATGCAATGATTATTTTGTCTTTATGCCATATGCTATCATCGTGTATACTTATGGTTCATAGGGTGTATACTTATGAACCTTTTTGATAATGCCAAAAGGGGGAACATATTATAAGGAAACATGGCAACATGCAGAGAGATTAAGGGGGAATATATGTTGAATAAATGACTGTGATGGTGTGATGCTGTAAAATTCACAACAAGGCGGAAGAACTGGAAGATATATGTGATGATATTGTGTCAGTTTTTGTTTTCCAGTTTCAATTGGTATTATGTTGCTAACATGTTGCAATTGGCTTAACAATGATGGTCTGCTTGGTAGAGGGAACAAGTGGGAAGCTAGTTCTCAGGGGGAACATCGGTCTATGAGTTTGTCATCATCAAAAAGGGGGAAATTGATAGTTCCAAGTGTGTTTGTGTTTAGATGATTGTCAAACTGTTTCAGAACCAGATAAGAGATTTGGTCTATAATATGCTCTCTATGCACCTTGCACCGTTGGCAGAGTTAGTTGTAAAGCCGAGCCACTTGCTGCACACAAGTACAAGCAATGAGCTGGCCCGTGCTTTAGGTTAAAACTGGAGAGTGGTCTCTTTTCACTCCACATGCTTCCATTATATATACAACATGATGGCAACATATTTGGTAGACTTGAGAACCAAATCTAAATCGTGCAAAGCTGCCAACATAAGTTCTCAAGATCTCTCAAGAACAAAGTCACTTGCAAAACTGAAGAACCCGATGCAGACACAGATTTAGTCTAAGTTCTTTATGTTGTTATAAGTCTTTGTTCTTTTGTGCTTAGACTGTAAACCTACTCTTCCGTGAAAAGAAGTTGTTTGTAGGTGTCCAAAATTCTCAAAGTTGCTTCCACAAGCTCTTGAGTGGTACACTAGTCTAGAGTTAGCTTAGTTGTATTAGTGTCTGGCTAGAGTTAGTCACTGTGGTGAATTCTCAAAGGGTACCTTTGAGTGGTACACTAGGTTGAGTTAGGTCTAGGTGTATTAGTGGTCCTTCGCTAGGGGTAGTCAAGGGTGAGGGTTGCATAAGCGTTATTGTAAGGGTGAGGGATTATGGGAGTTGATTCCTAGCTTACGATAGAGTTGTAACCTAAGTTGCTCTATTAGTGGAGTTAAATCCTACAGGAGTAGCTCGTGATTTTTAATTCCTTGAGCAAGGAGTTTTTCACGTAAAAATCTTGTGTTGATTCTAGTACTGCATTGCGTAAGGGAACCGGTACACACGACCAGGTCCCTCATATATTGTTTGGTGGAAGCACAACCTGCATCAGTATATCTACAAGCAACTGCACATATTTGACGTTTAAGCTAATCCATGAACATGTTTCCGGGAAGACCATTTCAGTAAACTAGTTTCTCGATACGTGTGTTGCACGTGTATGCAATTATGACATATATGTTTTATAAAATAATATCAATATTTTTAAAAATAAAGTTTTGAGTAAATAATTAAATATGAAAGAATAATATACAAGTTATGGTGAACGATCCATGTGGATCGTTGTACTGTGACCTGTTTGTCGAGGTTAAGATGATTGGATATCATTTGAACCTGTGAAGGCAAGCAATCTAGATAAATGTTTTTTTAATTTATTTTTATTTTAAGAGGTATAAATATGTAATTAAATGTATCTCACATAATATTATTTTCGTATAGACGATATTCTGGAAGCATAATTCCTTCATCCATTTTGATTGCTCTGACATGATCAGAACTCCTGTTGTCAATATTGATATCTCTCTTTAAAGGTTTAGTTATTTTTTATTAACAGTACATAAGCCTTCAAATAAGTAGGCGTTTGGCCATGAAAATTAAATATTTTTTCACTTTATTTGGAATTTTAAAGTTGGAGTTGAAGATGGAGTTGTGTTTGGTTACAGTTTTTGCAAAGAATATTTGGTTGTTTGAATGTATTTAAAGTGAAAAAACTGAAAACAGGGTTTTAGTTGTTTTTGGAATTTTTATGAGCAAACGCTGATTTCCAAATAAAGTGAAATAACTTTTCGGAAAAAAGTAAAAGGTTCTCATGGTGCGCTTAATACACCCTTATCCATAGTTATTGGAGTATCATCATGGTCATTTTATATATTATCAAAAGTCAGTGTCGGATCATTTTGGATTACTAACCATTAAAAATTAAGTATTTCTGTGAACTATTACATTCACTGGAAAATATTTGTCTCCGTGATTATTTGTATTTGACTTTCTTTTCCAATATGTATTTCGATTTATTAATGCTTTGTAACTTTTGAACACATCAAAAGTTTATGTTGGCATTAGCTAGACTAATGCATATATGAGTTTTGATGATTGACAGAAGATGAACAATGCTTGACATGATACTATGAAGAAGTCAAAACCTATGGTTGATTGAAGCAGATGTTCCAAACACTGTGCAATGTCTGAATAAACAAGAATGCAATGCACATGGAACTAGTACAAAGACTTGATCGATCGTAAGAGACAGTTGCAAGCAATGCACATGTATCAGGTCCATAAACATGTTTTATCAGATACAGACAAGCGCACAGTCAAAGAGGTGAAGAAGATAACATAGCCGGGCACACAGAGATGTTCAGTGTATAGCGTGAATCTATGAATAGAACAACTTAATAAGATAGCAAAAGGGAGAGTAGATGAGTCAGTCAAAGGTGCATTTCAATGTAAAATTAGAACAAGCATGACAACATGTTCTATACAAAGGAGTCATCGAGTACAATGGAGGAATGATCAATGAGGTGTAGTGGATGAATAACCATCAATGGTGAGATCATGAGAAGAGCAAGTGAAGGTGACTCAGACTCAGAGGACAATGTTCAGAAGGAACAAATTGTTCAGCTAAAGAGTTTGTAGACAAAGCATGCGAACCAAGATTGCAAACATGTTCCATCACAGAGCAAGAACAAAATCAAAAGTCAAAGAGTGAGTCAAGGTTGAAGACATGATTTATTCCAGCAATGAATAAATGCATGTGAAGAAGACAGACACAGAATTACACATGATCAATGAAACAAGTCTGTCAACATGTTCCATCATCCATACCAAAAACAGACTCAAGAAGAAGTCAGAAGTATGAACGTGAAAGCGTTGATGAAACAGGTTTGAGAACATGTTCCATCTCAAACAGTGCAGAAATTCAGAGGCAGACGAAGCTAGGTGGATGAAACAGGTTAGTGAACATGTTCCAAGGCAAGTCCTACAGCAACTAGAATTTGCAGAATTATAGAAAGAACTTGGCGGTCAAGTATGAAAGATTCCTTTCCATATTTCTATGGATTAGTAAGTCTCCTACACATACAAAGTGCGGACTCAACAAGGCAAGAATTGAAATACTACACACATCCTATGTGCGTGTCATTGGCCGACTAGGAAAGGGTTTTGTGTTCACCGACCTGCGGAGCTTCAATGTTATAAATACCCAGGTCTTTTCAAGAAGAAATTTTTGCACCCACAGAGAGAGAATCAGAATATTATGTTGTCAAAGATATATCCAGCATATTCAAGAATCTAAGGTTGCGTCCCTATTACACAGAGAAGGATCGATGGAGCTGTTTTACTGAATAATGTTTCCCAGTTCTGAAGTCTAGATTTGTGTATTAGGTTTGGTTATCCAGTTGTGTTTTTATCAGCTTATTAAGAAACATAAAACGTAGATATAAGCAATTTTAACTCCAAGTAGGAAGTTTACTACTTGGAGAAAGCTTGCTAGTCAGAGGCAGGTAGAAAGGGTGGGCTTTAAGGGTTAGATTACAGAGGTTGTAATTTGTAACTCGCAATTGGGTCATTGTTTTAGTGAAGTTGTTGGATGAAATCCTACAGGACTGTAGGTCGTGATTTTTATCACCTTTTGAGTCGAGTGATTTCCGCATAAAAATATTGTGTCCTTTACCTTACTGTTGATGTGTATTCCGCAAACTAGTTCATAGAACATGTAAGGTAATGTGTTTTGTCCATAGGTGAAAAGTAAATATACATTAGGACAGACAAGTATGTCATCAAACTAACAGTTTGATATACACGTATGCAAATTTTTAGTGACCACAAAATGATATACAAATAAAATATATTTATGATCTAAAAGATTTTAAGCATTAAGATAAGTCAAATTTCATATGTTACAACCTTGCAAATAATCTTCCACATATTTTCATGTATTATATCAATTGGCTAGTGGGTCATCTTCTCTCTCCTCTCATCTCTCACCAACGGTAAGTTGCAGCTCCCCCCACCCCCACCCCACCCACCCCCAACCAAGCCACCCCAAACGGCCACCGGCGACGACGACCACCACCACTGGTAATACGCTTCCGGCCGGCCAGATCTCTCTCTCTCCTCTATTCTCTCTTTTCTTTCCTTTTTCCTTTTTTATTTTTTTTCTCTTTTCCTTTCTCTTCTACCCTGCGATCGAAAACCCTCCACAGTAGGTTTTCGGGCAGTTTCTGCATAGGTACTCGAGTTTTTCAGCAGTTCTTGGCGGTGACCAGTGATTTCAGCCGGTGAACAATGATTTCGGCCGGTGAACAATATTTTTCGGCAGAGAACAGTATTTCCGACGGCAAACAGAGATTTCTCGGTGGTGAACAGGTTTTATTTACTTGGAGTCGGTACCTCTAATAGCCCATTTCCTGTCTATTAGCCTTATAAATTTTGCCTGCTCCGCCTATTGCTAACTTGTGCTTTAGTATTGATCTTTCGTTTGTCTTAGATTAACCTTTCACTAGCATATATTTGCTTTACTGGCTTTGGTGAGGGATGGTAGACTAGGGTCATGTTCTCAGTTGTGATCGGGGGCTAGGGTTAGGGGGATAAGGGGGTTGAGGGAGCTTCTAGGTTGAGAGTAGGGTCTTGGAATATTGGGACTTTATCGGGAAAGTCCATAGAGTTAGTTAAGATTCTTAAGAAGAGGAGGATTAATATAGCTTGCGTCCAAGAGACTAAATGGGTAGGACCTAAAGCTAAGGATGTGGACGGGTACAAGTTTTGGTTCTCGGGCAAGTCGAGGTATAGGAATGGGGTAGGGATCTTAGTAGATAGTGAGCTTAGAGATCAGGTGGTAGAGGTTAGGAGGATCAATGACAGGATGATGGCGATTAAGTTAGTCGTTGGAGGGTTCACCTTGAACATTATTAGTGCCTACGCGCCACAAGTGGGTTTGGACGAGGAGGTAAAAAGGCGCTTTTGGGAGGACTTGGACGAAGTGGTGGTAAGTATACCGCCTACTGAGAAGTTATTCATAGGAGGAGATTTCAATGGGCACACCGGGTACGCATTTCGAGGGGTTATGACGAGGTGCGTGGAGGATTTGGTTTCGGGGACGGGAATGGTGGAGGAGTCTCACTCCGGATTTCGCAAAAGCTTTTGGATTGGTGGTAGCCAACTCGAGTTTTCGAAGAAGGAGGAGCACTTGGTAACCTTCCGTAGCTCGGTGGCTTTGCGGACGCAAATAGACTTTTGCTTCTTAGAAAAGATGATAAAGGCCTCTGTAAGGACCGGCAGGTCATACCGAGTGAGAATCTTACGACCCAACATAAGCTATTGGTGATGGATTTGGAGATAAGAAGGAAGAAGAAGAAGAGGGTCGTGGATGACCGATCGAGGATTAGGTGGAGGAGTTTGACTCTGTCTAGTGCCCTAGAGATGGGAGAGAAGTTGATGGCTATGGGAGTGTGGGATAGTAGGGGGATGCGAGTTGTATGTGAGATAGGACGGCCAGTTGCATTAGGGAGGTAGCTAGAGAGGTATTAGGGGTCTCACGAGGCCGCCGTGGTGGGCACCGAGGGGATTGGTGGTGGAATAGAGAAGTCCAAAGGAAGGTAGAAGCAAAAAATCAGGCATATATAAAGTTGGTAGATAGCAAGGATGATGAAGAGAAGCGGACGAACAGGGAAAAGTATAAGATGGCGAGAAAGGACACGAAGTTGGCAGTTTCGGCGGCTAAAACGGCAGCCTTTGAACGCCTTTATACAGAACTAGAGGACAAAGGTGGGGATAAGAAGCTATTTAAGCTCGCCAAGGCGAGAGAGAGGAAGGCACGCGACTCGGATCAAGTGAAGTGCATCAAGGACAAGGATGGCCAAGTGTTGGTACAGGAAACCCGCATTAGACAGAGATAGCAGCATACTTTCATGAACTCTTGAACGAAGGAGGGCACAGAGACATTGTGTTGGGAGACTTGGAGCACTCTGATAGGTGTCGCGACTTTGGATATTGTAGGAGTATAAAGGTTGAGGAGGTTAAGGGAGCTGTTCGTAGGATGCGCAGGGGAAGAGCGACCGGACCTGATGAGATTCCTGGGGAATTTTGGAAGAATGCGAGTGTGGTAGGCTTAGAGTGGTAGATTTGGGTTGTTTAATGTCATTTTCAACACAGCGAAGGTGCCGAAAGAATGGAGGTGGAGTACAATGATTCCAGTGTACAAGAACAAGGGAGACATTCAAAGCTGCAACAACTATAGAGGTATCAAGTTGCTAAGCCACACTATGAAAGTGTGGGAAAGGGTGGTGGAAATGAGAGTGAGGAGAGGTGTGTCTATTTCAGAGAACCAGTTTGGATTCATGCCGGGGCGCTCGACTACAGAAGCCATTCATATTGTAAGGAGATTGGTGGAGCAGTATAGGGAGCGGAAGAGGGACTTGCACATGGTATTCATTGACCTAGAAAAGGCCTACGACAAAGTGCCAAGAGAGGTCCTATGGAGATGCTTGGAGGATAAAGGTGTACCTGTGGTGTACATTAGAGCGATAAAGGACACGTATGATGGAGCTAAGACCAGGGTAAGAACGGTAGGAGGAGACTCGGAGCACTTCCCTGTTCTGATGGGGTTGCATCAGGGATCAGCTCTTAACCTGTTTCTATTCGCCTTGGTGACGGATGAATTGACGCGACAAATACAAGGTAAGGTGCCTTGGTGTATGTTGTTCGCGGATGACATAGTCCTGATTGACGAGACTCGCAACGGAGTTAATGATAAGCTGGAGGGCTGGAGACAGACGTTGGAGTCTAAAGGATTTAAATTGAGTAGGACCAAGACAGAATACTTGGAGTGCAGGTTCAATGGCGTACCGCATTGTCACACCCCTACTTGATGGGGAATGATGGGCACCCGACCCTTACTTAGGGCCGAGCGAACCCGCTGATCCTCGTGATACTCATAATCTTACTGGACTATTAAATCATGAAATGAATGCATAATGGAAGCTTTTCACAGAACAACATGCTTTTCGTCATTTTCAAGTCGTGTAAAATCTGTAATCATGTGAAATCCGTAACATAATGCATAATGATACACCGGCTTATAGAGCCGCTTACAAGACTGACATGATACATACGTGACTCTGTCTGCAAAGTCTCTATCATAACTCAAGATACCATAACATAAACACTCTGACTCGGCAGCACTCCGGGAGGAAATGGAGCTCGCCAATCCAGCTGGAACATCTTCTACTCATCTGTATACACCTGCGTGGCATGAAACGCGACCCCCCGAAAAAAGGGGGGTCGGTGCGGAATATGTACTGAGCATGTAAAGCATGAAATACAGTAAACAGGGTCATACTGAATAAGGAGTACATAAAATCATAAGGCTTGACTCTGAAACATAAATAAATCATCATGTACGTATGCATGTATAACGTGTCCCGGCCCTCTAGTGAGGGACTCGGTAAGTAAAATCATCATATGCATGTACATCATGTCATCATATATATATATATATATATATATATATATATATATATATATATATACGTACTCGGCCCTCTAGTGAGGGACTCGGTGAATAGCGTGTCCGGCCCTCTAATGAGGGACTCGGTAAAGGAGATCTGTCTCCATCATGTATATCATACTCGGCCCATCACGTGGTGGCGCCGTCATCACATCATCATATATATACCGTGCCCGGCCCTCTGAGGGGACTCGGTGAACAATGCGATGGAATGTGCACGAATACGTGTCCTGGCCCGGGACTCAGTGAAGGACATATTGAGGCTGGCACGAGCAGAGTAGTGAGAAACCATATGCACATAAATCATCATTACAGACTCAATGGATAAGTAAGTAGTCGACGCTCGAGAGTTAAAACGGTAATCAAAACGGTAATCATGTTAAGTTCTTTCAAAAAAAAGTCGTTAGGACTATACAAAGGAAAATCTCGGGGACCACGGATATGCATCAAACCAATCCGGGCCCGCTCATGAAAGGTAGAGTCATTATTCGTTATAGAATCTTCTACGAACGTTTCGAAGCAATCCGATTCCGTCTGTGAAAGTTACGGACCTTTTTCAACATAGGACCCTTTAGAAACAAAACTTTTTATGCAACCTTTGATATCCAATCATCCAAAAGACATAAAAACCATAGTTCGACTATGTTAAGAACGCTAACATCAAGAAGTGAATGAGAATCATAGACATGCTCAGATCTTAAGAATAGAGTTACCCCGGGGTTCGTATCATATCATATCTTACTTACCTCTAAGACATGCCAAAAGAAAGAAAGGATAGGCTTTACATACCTGTTCCACCTCTTATTAGCTACGCTTATTCGTCCAAGCTCGTAAGACTACACTTAAAAGGATTCACACTAACGTTAGACTCTTTATTGCACACTTGTTTCAAATTTTAAATCAAACTACTCTATATTCGTCGAAAATCGGGCGCATCTCCCCTGTTTATATGCCTAGCCCAAAATTACAATTCAGCAACCAATCAACAACAACAATAATAACAACATCAACAACACTATTATTCATACCAACATATTCCATAAACATCCCACACGACGTTTTTCAACATACAACAACAATATGCATTTTCTTCCATCCCAATCAAGGAGTATAATCTCATCAACACGCCAACCATGTTAGATACCATTTTTAAGGCTTGCTAGCCCTTCAAATAAACTCAACATAAAAGATGGGATAAATAACATACCTTATGCTTGAAAAAAACTCAGCCACATCAACCTTTTCCAATACCAAGCTTAAGTAGAAGCAAGAACAATCGCCTTTCACGGACTAGTTTGGCGTAATCTTGTCAAATTCTTGATTTATCGGACTATAATATTTGGGAGATGTTTTGAGAGGCTTCTAGGACTCTTTGGAATGTTAATATGCTGAAAAAAATAGGCTGATGGGGTATTTATAGCCCCCTAGGTCGGTTCCACCGACTTATTCATGTGGGGCCCGCGGAACCCTTTGGCAGCTTGGGGTCTTGCTCTTAAAATGGCCATAACTCTTGATTCCGACATCGTGTGAGGGCCCACGACCTATGGTTGGAAAGCTCTTTCAATTATCTACAACTATTATTCTTGGTGTATTTCCAGATTCCAAACTTATAATGCCTTTTTTGCCCCTCCAAGTCAACTCATCCGAAAATGTTTCCTTAAATCGTCCTTTTGGAGGGCTTATGTCCATATTTGGCTTATGGGTCCTTCTTAGGACTTGCTCAACTTTCCATGTACTACTTGTATCACTTATAATATATCCTTTACAAAATCCCGACATGTGGTCCCCACCTTAACTCATGGTCTCGAGGGCTATCATCGAGTGATCATGTTAGTCGATTTACTCCACACACTCTCCAAATGTCATATATATGTTCTTATACTCAGATAACATAATCTTCATCCATAACCCTTGTGTAACTCTACTTTCCCCTGAGCTCATACTAAGCCGTCCACAGTCTTGATAACGCGAAATTTTCCAAGGTGTAACACGCATGAGGCTGACGAGGAAGTTGTTATATCCCGCATTTTGTACGTTGGGATATTGTAAGACAATTGCGGGAAGTCAAGGGCAAGGCCATTCTCCGATTTTGTTTTAATGCGCAAGCCGCTTGTAAATATTATGGGCATGGAATATTGAGGACAAATGCGGAATTTAGAAGTTTCTATTAGTTCATGAATTTTTGGAAAAGCCAATGTGGTTGTGGGTCCCACTTGGGCCTTGGCCACTTGTTTCAAGCCATGAAATAAAACATGTGTCCATCTTATGCTTGGGTGGCCAAAAACATATTGTGGACAAAGATGACAAGGCAAGAATTCATATTTTGCCATTTGGAAAACTCTAGAAAGTTGAAGAAATTTTGGAGGGAAAAGAAAGAAAAAAAAAAGGAAAAGGAGAGCACATGGCCGGCCATGTGCTTGGCCATGTGCATGGTCATGTGCCATATTAATATATATATATATGGAGGGATGATCAAGAAGGCAAGCCTTCATCATTTTAGGTTCTAGAGAAATCAAGAGAAAGAAAAGAAAAAGAAAGAAAAGAGAGAGAGAGAGAGCCACGGCCAGGGGCTGGCTGAATCTGCCCTCCTCTTTTTGATCATGGAAAAATATTTTCTTCATGTTTTCCTACTAAGTTGAAGGTCCTCGTTAACGTGGAATAATTGTTGAAGCAAGAAAAACACTCCTCCTTGTGAAACATGTCCTAGCCGAGAGGCAAAGATGGATGGAAAGGTGAGGATCAATCTTCTTTAAATGTTTTGTAGGTGTTTATGCATGTTGTGATATGTAAAGATGAATGAAGTTCATGAAATTTTGGTGTGTTGGTGTTATAGCCGTGTATATGTGTGTGGCCGTGTGGTATAGACAAGGAAAGGAAAATGATTTGAAGTCCATTTGGTTTGTTAGTTGTGGCATTTATGATGTAAATAAGAGTTGAACAATTTAAGTTGGCGTTGGAAGTAGTTGTAAGTCGTTATGGGAAATTATGTACTTTGATATAGTTTTTATGTAATTATGGAAATGATTTGTTAAAGTGCAAAATGTGATTGTTGTTAATGGGATTGGAAGACAAAAATGTGTTGTGGAAGTGTATGTCGAAGGTTGGAAGTTTTGGGTGAATTATGGTTTCGGCGGAACTTTTGTATAATTTGTGGAATAATGTGAAATTCTCTTGATTTGCATTTGAATGGCCTTGATTAGAGAATGAATATGAAAATGTTGATATTAGTTTGAAAGTGTGAAGTTGGAGTCGAAGTTGTTGCATTATGTAGAAAGAGGGACTATTTATGTTATAATGTGTTTGGTATTGAATGTTGATGTTGTTAGTGTTGTTATTGGTATGGTTGTTGATATTCTGAGCCGAGTTGTATTCTCGGGGCGACAAACTTATAGGGGAGATGCTGCCCAAATTTCTGTAGACAATTGATACTTTAAGATTCAATTTCTAAAGGCTCTAATTAATGTTTGGCAAATGTGACCATTTGTAGATTTTTGGAGGATTTGGAAATTAAATTTGGAATAGCATAAGCGGCGGAAAAGGTATGTAAGGCTATACCCTTCCTTCTTTTGGCATGTCCTAGATATACTAGGTTGAGATTTGAGCCTCGGGGACAATTCTGTTCATAGAAATCCGAGTTCGATTTTGTGTACTATTCATTCAATATAATTGAACTATAATTCTTATGTTTTGTTGGAAAAATGATCAAACGTCCGTAACTTTTACAAACGAAATCGGATCGCTTCCGAAACTTTCGTGGATGACTCCATAGAGTTTAATGTTTGTGATTCATGTTCACCACCTCGACTTGACCCGAGGTGGGCCCACTATTCTCGATTCCTCTTCTATTGTCCTAATTGACGTATTTCCGCACAATGATCAAAGGGAACCTTTGGCTGTTGTTCCGAGTTTGTTAGGATTCGTATGCATTCTCTGATACAAGCATTTAGAAGTTCCGGTATGAGTACATTGATTTGATTATTCTGATATAATTATTCCGGTACAAGTATTCCGATATAAGCACTTTGATGTGAATATTCCGATGTGAGTATGTAAATTGATATAAGAAATATGTTATGAATGATCTGACATAAGTGTGTTGATAAAAGTACTCTACTATAAGTAGTATGAAATAGCACTTTGACCTAAGTATTCTAACATAAGTATTTTGATACAAGTATTCTGACATAAGCATTAGGATAAAAGTATTCTGATATGAATATTCGGATACAAGTATTCTGATAAAAGTATTCCGATAAGAGTATTCTGATCTTGGTATGTAATCTGATATAATAATTATGATATGAGTAATCTGTTATGAATAATTTGCTATGAACATCCCGATAGGAATATCTTCTGTAAACTCTGATGTTTTGGTTGTCGGACGACAGCACGTATGACCATTCAAGTGAATCTTCGGGTATTGGTAAGTGTGTATATGTGCCGAGTCTTGATTTGTATGCATATGGTTTCGCACTACTACGTTCGTGCAAGTCTCTATATGTCTATTCACCGAGTCCGGGCAGGGACATGTTCTCGTGCGTACTCCACCGCATTGTTCACCGAGACCCACGATGAGGGCGGGACACGTATGTGATGATGGCGCGGTCCGGACCGGATCCCCTACCGAGTCCCTTGACGAAGGGCGGGACATGTTATCTACCGAGTCCCTCATCGGGCGGGACACGTTACATACATGCATGACATTTGATGTGACATATATGATTCTATTCACCGAGTCCCCCATTCGAGGGCCGGGGCACGTTATGCATATATGGTATATGATTCCGCTATACATGATTCTATCCACCGAGTCCCGTAATAAAGGGCCGGGACACGTTATATGCATATGCTATACATGATATTGATATATGTGATTCCATTTACCGAGTCCCTCGCGGCGGGCGGACACGTTATATGTACAAAAGGGTACGTGATGCGATATGCTCGACC
Source organism: Lycium ferocissimum (assembly GCF_029784015.1). NCBI lineage: Eukaryota > Viridiplantae > Streptophyta > Magnoliopsida > Solanales > Solanaceae > Lycium > Lycium ferocissimum. Next base: position 7,219,343 of record NC_081343.1, on the reverse strand, counting down.
TTATTCACCGAGTCCCTCACTAAAGGGCGGGACACGTTATGTGCATAAGTATGTATATGTATATATACACGAATTATGATTTGATATCCACTATTCTCGTTACGCGAAAGAAAACGTATTGATGACTTTTCGCGAGCCTTAGGTTCAGAGTTTCCACTTTTGTTTGGCTATGATTCCCCGATCGTATCTCATGTCTTACATACTCGGTACATTTTCCGTCGACCCACATTCTTCGGGGTCGCGTTTCATGCGCGCGGTACTCCCGGATGATTAGCAGCCATTATAGAAGATGCTCCCGGTTGGATTGGCGGCTCCATTTGCTCTGGAGTGACGCCGAGTCGAGTTTGTATGATATGTCTTCGGATGGATGTTAGAGACTTTGCGAACGGCGTCATGGGTATTGGTTGTCGGTCGTATGCGACTCCATCGGTGATATGTCGGTCGTGTTATGTAATGAAATTTTGTATAATTTATAAATTTGTTCGATGTAAAGGCTACGAGAAAAGAGATTGCTGGAAAAAAATCTTGCTATGTATTTTACCTTATTTGATTTAAAAGGTTTGGCGTGATTTGGTATGCGGTAAGAGTTTGAGGGTTCGCTCGACCCTAAGTAAGGGTCGGGTGCCTATCACACCCTAATAAAGTTAGGGTGTGACAGAAGTGAGGCTTGGTACCCAGGCCATTCAAAAGAAAGGAAGTTTCAAGTATCTTGGGTCTATTATACAGGGAGATGGGGATATCGACGACGATGTTTCACATCGTATTCGTACAGGGTGGATGAAATGGAGGCTCGCCTCCGGAGTGCTGTGTGATAAGAAAGTGCCACCAAAACTTAAAGGCAAGTTCTAAAAAGTGGTGGTTAGATTGACTTTATTGTACGGGGCGGAGTGTTGGCCAGTCAAGAATTTTCACTTTCAGAAGATAAAAGTCGCGAAAATGCGAATGCTGCGGTGGATGTGTGGGCACACTAGGAGGGATAGAATTAGGAATGAAGATATCTGAGACAAGGTGGGAGTGGCATCGGTGGAGGACAAGATGCGGGAAGCGAGGTCGAGATGGTTTGGGCATGTGAAGAGGAGAGACACGGATGCTCCGGTGCGGAGGTGTGAGAGGTTGGCTATGAACGGTTTCGGGAGAGAGGGGGGGGGGGGGGGGGAAAGGGAGGCCGAAGAAGTATTAGGGAGAGGTGATTAGATAGGATATGGCACGAGTTTCAGCTCACCAAGGACATGACCTTAGATAGGAGGTTGTGGAGGACTCAGATTAGGATAGAAGGCTAGTTGGCTTATCCTTTTACCATAGTAGTTGTAGTTTTGCTCATTTGTTTATTTCCATTTGATTTCTGCATTTAATTGCTGCTTATATTTGTTAGGCCGTTGTACTTTGATTATCTTATTTATCTATAGTAGTTAATGCTCCTTTCTTTCCGGACTGTTCTACCATGACTTTCTCGCTTTTGTTTTTCCTTGTTTTTATATTGTTTTTTATATGCTTGGCCCTATCTGACCTTTTATCTTGTTTTCCTCTCTTGAGCCGAGGGTCTTTCGAAAATAGCCGCCCTACCTTTCAAGGTGGGGGTTAGGTCTGTGTATACTCTACCCTCCCTAGACCCCACATGGTGGGATTATACTGGGCTTATTGTTGTTGTTGTTGTTGTTGTTGTTGTTGTATATCAATTAGTGTACCAACTAATTGAATAACATTTGACAAAAGAAATAGTAACTGATCAATATAGCTTTAGTCATTTCTAAGGCAGAATACCTAAAGATCTCCCTGAACTTAGTGTCTTTTATTCAAATTCCCCTTGAACTATACCTGGACCTAATTACTCCCATGTACTTGGCTTTTTTATAATCGTTACCCCCTCAAACAATAACTGCTCCTTATTACCCACTTGTACTTGATTCTTCTATAATTCAAAGTGATTTCAAATGACATTTAGTGTGTGTGAGTGTAAAATAACAGCCACATTATATTAATTTGATGTGTAATTTTTTTTTAAAATGCCATTTCCTTTTATCTCCTCCTACATATATATCTTCTCTATTCCTCCATTAAAATACAAATACCATTTTCCTTCTTTTCCCCTAAAATGCCCAATAACGAAGAATACCTGTTGTTCTGCCTATTTCAATCATAAAATGCACAATAAAGAAGGATAATCATAAAATGCATGCAAGACACAAATACATACTATGAAGATCATGATAACAATCCTAACATTTATAGATATTGGTGTAGACAATAAAATTCGCGTCGAGAAAATAATAATCAAGACAGAAAAATATCTCAACAATTTTTGTATTTGATTTCAGAATATGAGTGTTACAATCTCTATGATTCCTCTGATTCGTCTTTTCAACAATAAATTCAAGGGCTTTTGAGCTTGATCTTGAACTTGATGGATTTAATTTTGACTTGGACTTGAATTCAAGGGCTTTTAAGCTTGATCTTGAATCTGCGTCTTGATCTCTAGAACTTCTAGAGAAATACTTGAATGCTTGAATGCTTTTAGCTTGTAGAGAAATCTGCAGCGTTTGATCCACGAGCTCTCTCTTGCTTCTTGTTAGAATTTCTGTCCATTTTCTGAATTATGAGATCCCTATTTATAGTTATAGGATGGAAGAGTTGTGATAAGGACAAACTTCTCTCGACCAATCAGATTTAAGCTGACATGTCGATATTTGATTGGCCGGAACATGTCACTTGTACACGTGGCGCATCTTCATTGGCCTTTGATTTGACCGGGCATGCTGCATCATTTTGAAATGTGGCATGATCCTATTGGATCCTTCTTTTGACCTGGCATGCCACGTCATTTGACACGTGACACCAATTTGGGCCTCATGGATAAGATGATATCTTGGGCTTGACAAAGTGGGCTCATCATCTGTAGCCTAATTAAATGGGCTAGCCCAATGCATTTGAACTCCTCTAATTAAATCCATATTTATTGGACCTAAACAATCAACCCAATTATATTAGCCCAAAATCCAATTATTTGGACTAATATATTTTGAAATTAATATAATTCGAATTTCTTGTGGATTTAAATTTGATAAAATTTCATCGTCCACAATTGGATTTCATGAATCATAAGAATGAGTAGAGTAAAGAAAGCATCACCCGGAATATATAGTTGTCACTTTTAGTCTCAAAGATAATCTGATTCATGTGTAGTGAAAAATTCTCCTTCCATAATTCCTTTCAAATACCAGAATAATGATGTAAATATATGAACGACAATAATATGATGCTTATGTAAAATGAATAATCATAAAATGAATAATCACTTAATTCATAATTTTAAGGTTACGTTCAATGTTCAGTTGTTCATCATTCCCTCTTGACATGTTTATGAATTCAATTTATTTGCTCTTGACGTAATTTAACAAATTAATGGAGCGCTTCCAATATTTGTCTTTGGCTTGGATGATCCACTTTTTGATGCCTTTGGAAGAATCGGTCCTAATCCATAATTTTTTGGCATGAGGGGTGGTGAATTTTGCCCACGAAAGTACCCAAAGGCACTTACTACGTAGATCATACTGGTCGAACCACCAAAGGACGAACTATTGTAGAAAATAATTGTGAATGACCCACAAAGGAAGGAATATCGCCAGAAGCGTTAATTAATACATGGCTGGTCATTTCATTAAGTTACACACAAGAGTGCCATCGTTATATACTTGAGAGCATGAGATGAAAATTCTATATATTCACCAACCTAATCCATTGACTTTACACTATCTTTCTGAATTATTATGTCCAATATAAACATGGACTGATGTGCCTCTAACAGAATCGAAATCTTTCCAGACTTCGAATTCAGATACAACTGTCCGCCTTTCATCACTATTACAGACTCGCAACCATCACCTTCTCTCTATTAACGCTACTATCAAATAATTCTCTTTAAAAAATAGAAGTAATCATCGTTAGTGACTGTTTATGAAGGAGTATGTCGTTAATTTGTAGTTGTCGGATTTTCTAGAATGATGATTGAAGATGCTGTTACCCTAGCAAGAACTCAAACAAGGAAGGAATGGATATGAAATAGAATATGGGTGTGTTCGGTACGAAGGAAAATAATTTTTCGGAAAATGTTTTCCAATTTTCTCATGTTCGTTTGGTCAAGAATTTTGGAAAACATTTTCTTTAGGAAAACAAATCTCTTAAAAATGGGGAAAATGACTTCCCTAATAAAAGTAGGGAAAACAAGTCCACAATGCATTCCACCAACCACTCAACCCACCCCCAACCACCAAACCCCAACCACTCCCACCACTCCACCCCCACCCCACCCCCGCGCCCCCACCCTCACCCCACCCCCAAAAAAAATTGTTTTGAAAAAAAAGTTTTAAATTTTTTTTATTTTTTTATTTTTTGCACCACCCACCCCCAACTACCAAACCCCAACCCCTCCCACCACCCCAACCCCAACCCAACCCCCCCCCCCCCGCTCCACCCCCCGAAAAAAAATTAATTTTCTTTTGAAAAAAAAGTTTTGAATTTTTCTTCTTGGTTTTTTGCACCACCCACCTCCACCCCCATGCCCAACTACCAAACCCCAACCACTTCGCAACCATGCACCACCCCATCCCCTAACCACGCCCACAACCCATGCACCACTGCCCCCATGTCGCACCCTACCCCCCCCCCCCCCCATTTAAAAAAAAAAATCTTTGGGTTTCTACACCACCACCTCCCTCCCCCCCTCCCCCTCCCACCACCACCCCCACCCCCAATTGTTTTTAAAAAAACAAAAAAAAAATTGATTCTCTACACCCACCCCCCGCACGCACCCCCTATCCTTCCCTCACCCCCGAATTTTCTACTTTCTATTTAACTTTACCTTTATTAAAAAATTATAAAAATTGAAAGTTTGTGTGGTTATTCGAAGGGGTAGGTGGTGTAAAAATCCGAAAAAAGTAACTTTTAAAACTATTTTTAAGAAATTTTTTCAGGGGGTGGGGGCGGGGGATGTGGTGGTTTAGAAAATCTAGAAAAGAAAATTTAAAACTTCAAAAAAAAAAATTGGGGCTGGGGGTGGGGGTGTTGGTATGGTATGGGTCCATGCGCAGGGGTGGGGGGGGGGGAGATGTGGTGGTTTAGAAAATTCAGAAAAAAAAATTTAAAACTTCAAAAAAAAAAATGGGGGTGGGGGTTGGTGTGGTATGCGTCCGCGCGGGAGGGGTGGGGGTGGAAATGTGGTGGTTTAGAAAATTCAGAAAAAAAAATTTAAAACTTCAAAAAAAAAAAATTGGTGCTGGCGGGGTGGGGCTAGGGTGTGGGCGTGGGGTGGGGGTTGGGGTGGTGGGGTTGGGGTGGAGTTGTGGGGGAGCAAAATGGTATTTTCCTGAAAATATTTTCTACCAACCAAATGAACATGAGAAAATAAGTAAGAAATTCACTTATTTTCCGCAACCCAAACAAACATGAGAAAATAAGTAGAAATTCACTTATTTTTCAAGAACACATTTTCCTCCATACCGAACACACCTATGTACTATTTATGAAGGGTAGAAGGGGCATCAAGAGTTTTTTTTTTTTTTTTTTTTTTTTGAAATAGGGTATTTAGATAATTCAGACGAGTATTTAAGAAGGGTATTTAAGCAGCACCTTGCGCTAAGAGGAAATCCACCAAAGAAGGGGAATGGGTACATTATACATTAAGAAAAATTCATGGCAAGAATTCATACAAAATAGAGCATCACTAACCCCCAAATAAGAACGTAGATCTAAAGAAGTGTAATGTGGTCCCCAGAAAAGCTGCACAATACCACAATAGTTTCATTTGTGTTGATGTGCTCTTATCTTATAAATTGCATTAAAATCTCGATATGTAGCGTATAGCATAAGTACGTAACCAATCAAAACTTAATTACAAAATTTAATAGGAAAAACCCAAGAAAATCAAAATTACCCTTGAAATCTTTGTGAAGTTACATAGTATCATCACTAATCGAAGTTAAAAAGAGGAGATAATCTCAGGGTTACCATTAAAAAGAGGAGATAATCTCGGGGTAACCATATATTCTTTAATTATGTGTTGATTGTTTAATCAAACAGAGAGAAAGGTAGAAATAAAGAAACCTTCATTAGATTAATGGAGACATGGAACAAAAGTAATTCAGAGAATAAAGTTAGAAAATTAGCATGAATTTCTCCATGAATAGTATAACGTCAGTTTTTCACTGGAGTACCCTAGCAAAAACTGAAATCAAACGCATAGAAAGGGGTCATGCAACATCCAAATGGTTGTGACTGTTGTGAAAGGATATTTAAGTTAGGTAGCGTTAGTTATTTTTTCCTCTTTAATTAAATAGAATATTTAGGTCAATAAAGAGGGTATTTACGTAATTTAACTTTCAAGTTCGGGAGTTCATACTTTTAATATAATATATAGATAAATAGATGGATAGACTAGTCTCTATGCTACGTGCAAGGCACGTAGAACTTTAGTCAATTATTCATATGACAAAAAAATTATGTGAAAAGAGAACATCGTTATAAAGCTTTGCAATAAATTTTTTTTTTTTTTTTTTTTTTGGTAATAATTGTGAAATATTACTATTGACAATCAAAAAATTGATACACCTAAAACATCTATAAGCCATAATCACCTTCTAGGAAATTAAGGTGTTCTGAACTCCAACTAAAAACAAACTAATTACAGTCTCCAGCTAATAGTCATAAGATTGAAAAGATAATTACATAATCTTTGAAGGGTATAAAATATTTGGTCTACACGGAAATATCATGTCGGCAATAATTCTTGTGGAGAATGAACGTGTCCTAGATACCGGTATTAAATTTTTCGATTAATTCGATTTCGAGACACGCAAGGCCGGTTAAAGAGGGAAGCACTTCCTAGCAAGATTTTTTTGTTCTGAGGCTCGAACCCAAGACCTCTAATTAAGGGAGGATGAGGCCTAATTTTTACCTACAATAGATTTATAGGTTAATAAAGTTAATTTTTCTTTTAAAAAATATTTAGCACAAAAAATAAGGCCTCCCGTTAAAGTTGGCTTTAGGCCTCCGATCTTATTGAGCCGCCTCTCTATTTAGCATTCAGTTGGGTTTCATTCAATGAGAGACTCCCTTTTAATATTCATTATTACCCATAATTTAGTGGAGGAGTTGACAAGTTGTGCAGTAGTAGTTTTACTTCCAAAAATCTGTTGCAATTCTATAAAGTGGTTGTGAGACCGACTTTGTTGTACGGGGCAGAGTGTTGGGCAGTCAAGAACTCTCACGTCCAAAAGATGAAAGTTGCGGAAATGAGAATGTTACAATGGATGTGTGGGCACACCAGGCGAGATAGGATTAGGAATGAAGATATCCGAGATAAGGTGGGAGTGGCATCAGTGGAGGACAAGATGCGGGAAGCGAGACTGAGATGGTTTGGGCATGTGAGGAGGAGAGACACAGATGCCCCAGTGCGGAGGTGTGAGAGGTTAGCTATGGATGGTTTCAGAAGAGGTAGAGGTAGGCCGAAGAAGTATTGGAGAGAGGTGCTTAGACAGGACATGGCGCAGTTCCAGCTTACCGAGGACATGACCTTAGATAGGAGGTTATGGAGGACTCAGATTAGGGTAGAAGGCTAGTAGGTAGTCGCAGTTTTGATATATAGTCTATTGTCATTTGATGTTTGCTACTATGTGTTGTTTCTTGTACTTCAATTATCTTATTTATCTGCGGTAGCTACTTCTTCCTTTTCTCTGACTGCTCTATCATGACTTGTTCCCTTTCTTTAGTTTCATTTTCATTTTGCTTTGAACTGCTTGTGCTTATCTGACCTTTTCTTATGTTTTCTCTTGAGCCGAGGGTCTTCCGGAAACCGCCTCCCTATCTTCCGAGATAGGGGTAAGGTCTGCGTACACTTTACCCTCCCCAAACCCCACATTGTGGGATTTCACTGGGTATGTTGTTGTTGTTGTTGGATAGTTTGGTCGTTTAACTTTTGAAGGGTATTTTCGTAATCTAACTTTCAACTATGGGACTTCCCACCTCATAAACTCCAGTTAGCTTATTCTCAAGACTTTACCAATCAATTTCAACCGTGAAAGGATCTCAATCCCATGTCTTGACAGTATAACATCCCGCACTCCTTCACCATAATCTATAAATCCCCAAAATAATCTGCCATATTAAACATTCTGAATGAAATTCTCTTCACAAAGTTATTTGTGATCTTCTCCAATTTCATGGCAATAACCGGAGATGGATCTAAATTACATGTAATTTGTGGGCTCACGGAAACTTAGTAGCTTTTGCTAAACCTTGCACATGTATTAAGAAATTCAATAAATATTTATGAATATTTGACTGTAAACCTAGTTATTATTATTGTACTTAAGATTGCGATAAAAATCCATAAACAACAAATCTTGGATCTGGAATAGTCCGGTTCCAAAGAACGGAGGAAGGAGCAAATATCTTGAAAAAGAAATAAGAAATAGAAGCACGAGCAAACTATTTGCTAACAAAAAATTAATAATCATCATGTAACTACGCTCGATCTAGAACTTACCGGGGAAATCGGGTCAATGAATTGTTCTTTGTGAAAATACTACAACATCTAATCATTTTAAACCTTTTTATAAATCAGATGGTCAAAGTGTTCTTATTCACGTGTGATTAGTATGCCTTTACGACTTCGACAATAAGTAGGGCATATATTCTATGCAGATTCATATTTTACACGAATAGCTTTTTATTTACAAAGGACTTAGGACTCTATAGCTATTGGAATGCTTTTACATTTTGGTCCATTAATACTTTAGAGATATCTAATTAGTAAAGGATATAAAAGTCGTTAAATATTTCAGGTATAATTTGGTCTTCCAACATTTAGCAAAAATTATTGGTACTTTTAATATATGTAGATTATAATAAAGATAATACATGCATATAACATCTTAGTATGAAAACCCATGTCAGCTCAAAAACAAGATAGTAGGAGCATCAAACGTGTACGCTAGCAAAAAACAAGAAAAGTAAGTTGTCAATGCTAACACAAAACTAGGACAGTTTGTTACAGAATGCGGAACCCATAAGCTTCAGTCATTGATAGCAGACACAGATGACGGGCACCATCATGCTTCATCACTATGATCCTACAAGATGGGGTCAAAGAAAGAAATCCAAAAGGAGAAAGATAAGTGTGTTTAACTTTTATAGATCATAAACAACAAGACATCATTGAAAAAATTAAGGTATCAGGAAGAAGCTTTGGATAAAATACATTTAGATGATCCATCACAAAACTTACGATCAAGGAAATGTCAACAGTAAAAATCAAGTTAAAATCTTGCAAACATCTCAGCTCAAATCTTGAAGGAAATGACAACAATAAGTGATCCACAACATGTTTTATACCACCACACTAGAGGACACATGATATCTCATAGCTAGAGCATCGAAGGATGGGTCAATTAATAATACATGTATGTAAGAGATGAGATGGCTGTTAAAATAATGATGAAAAGTAAATTATCTGGAGAAAAAAGAATAAGAGAAATTTAAAAAGTAGAAAAAGAGAGGAGAGAAAAGTCAGAAACTAAAATTACAGTAGATGTCGAGAAGGATTTCAGTTATTGTTAATCGCACAAGACATGATTTTTTTCAAGTCCACGAATGGTTTAACACAAGATGATCCCTTATTTTATTTTGTTTTTTGTCAATGATAACATCACAAGATGATCCCTGATCTCCCTCACTCTATCATTGTAGGAGCTTAAATGCTCTCCAGACTCCTTAATCAGGAGGAATGGAATGATGATTTTCATTTTCACATCGGGAAGTGAAGGATCAGTTAAGCCAATCATGCAAGAAAAATATGAAGAAATGTCCAAGCAGAAGATAAACAAAGAGAACAATATGTTTCTCACCGCTCCCAACACTGATGAGATGAAATCGAGAGGCTGACTAAACACACATGTTACAATCATAATGTGGACAACTTTAACATCATCGTAGAGCAGTGTCCTATAATCCTCCTTAACCTGACTGCTAATCAACTCTAGTCTTTTTAGATGATAAAACAGCCTGGACTATTTATCGTTTAACATCATTTAATGATCCTGAAATCCTCCTCAACTGTACGTGGAGCTAAGAGCTGACCAACTAACATTGTGAGCTGTGCCTTTGATGAAACAAAATGAAATAGTCTAGTTGAATTGAATTAACCAAATTGAATAAAAACCTAATATGATGTATCGTGCAAGAATAATAAAGAACCAAATAGTGGTGAGAAACTTACGGAGAAAGCAACTTTCCATCTTCTACTTATTAACAAAGCCAAACTAGTGGAAAAGCTTATCTATGAGCCCGTTTGGATTGGCTTATAAGTTGCTTATAAGCTGTTTTCAGCTTTTTTGAGTGTTTGGCTGGCCAGCTTAAAGTCATTTTGTGCTTAAAATAAGCTCAAAAAAATAATTGGGCTTGTTTGACTTAGCTTATCTAAAGCAGCTTATAAGCTGTTTGCAGCTTATAAGCTGCTTAAAATAAGCCCATCCAAACAGGCTCTATGTAATCATCAAATGTTGGTTCTGAAAAATAAGCTTTTTAGCTTCTTTTGTTCTTTTTGGCGCAACAATAAATTTTTCACATGTTTTATGCCACCATATTAGAGGAAGCAAAATGGGTAAGTTAATTAATTGAAAAAGGAAAGAGATGAGCTGGCTATTTTCATAATACAGAAAAGTAAGACTAGTTAAACCTGAAGAACTTAAAATAAGTACAATTAAAACAAAGCAACATGGAGAAAAATCCAAAGCAGAAATTACAATAGAAGTCAGAGGATTAAAAGTGGCTTGGGCAACTAAACACACACTTAATTGGAGTGAGTCGTGTGACACCCTTTAATAGCCTTTAATTTGCATAGATTAATAATAGCCTAGTGGTGAACTGCATTTGCTAGAACAAATTGCACAAAAGTAATACAAAAGAAGAACCAAATGGTGTCATCAATGAACAGTATGCAATTATCGATAGAGCTTAGCTGTGTTTAGGGGTCTTTTACTGCATTTCGAACAAAGCAGTTTAAAATGAAAGGGAAAGGTTGATGTTTTTAAGAAAACATTGATCATTGTAGATGTTCATTGCACGATTGAAAGTGAAAGGTTCATTTTATTACCAAGTGAGAACATTATGAAATACAATCAAAAATATGATGGAAAATTATTGAAGTAAATGAAAAATAAAAGTAGCAGATGGAGATTCTGCCAGCCTACCTCTTCTTTAGAACTGCTGTCTTCCTCAGAACTAGAATCATCACTCCACTTATCTTTCTTCTTAGTCGCGACACCATTCTCACTTAAAGATGCAACAACCTTCTTAGGAGGAGCCTATATTTTGCAAAAGAAATAAAACTATATTGATATTGTGCTATTCTCGTTGAGAATAAAATATAGAAGGCTCGAGGAAAGAACCAACAAAAGAACATAAATAAGGTGTTTATGAAAATATTTACAAGACCATCTAGCAACCAAAAAAACAATCATAAACAAAAACAGTCCACTAAAGAAAAGGCATAACCAAGGGGTGGCATGGCAGGTTGATTCCATTATGCACATTCTTCAAACTATGTCTCTACATATACTTGCTGCTATAGATCCTATTAAAACTGTGTTGACGCTTATCGAAAATTATTTGGTGAACTTCTTTAGGTATGGAAAGAAGGGAAAATGAAGTATCATTCGAGCTCATGGAAGAAACTTGCTTCTCCGTGAAAGAAGGTGGAGTGGGCTTTAGAAACCTGGAAGATGTTTGCAATATATATGCCATAAAAAGGTGGTGAAATTTTAGAACTACCTCTGGAGTAATTATTTGATGGTAATATATTGTCAAAGGGTTCATCTGGTGACTAAAGTTTGGCATTCTGGTCATTCACATTGTTGGAAGAGGTTGATGGACATTAAAAATGATAGAGAAACTAAGATTAACTTATTTACAGTAGAATGGATACCTCCAAGAGGCAACATTCGTAAAACTAATACGGTTGTAGTTATAGGAGCAGCAACAGAGTTGCAGGGGCTGGTGGCATGCATTATTAGGAATATAATGATTATGGAATTTGCCTTTCCTATCAATCACAGCAAGAAGCTTTTATTGGTATAAATTGGTGTGTTACAAATGGTTTTATCGATGCTATCCTTGAAAGTAACTCACTGTTGGTTCACACATTGAAAGGAATAGACTGCGTCAATGGAAACTCAATAATCTTATCATTGAAGCCAGTCAGGACGTGCGTTCAGGAAGAATACATATAGAGCACTGTTTAAGAGAAGCAAACGATGCGGCAGATTATCCATGTTGAGTGCTTCATTACAGGAAAAAGAAGATTATATTCAAGTTTGAGAATCTACCAAGAGAAGCAAAGGGTCCATACAAATTGAACAAGTATAATATGCCTGACGAAAGAATCACAAGTCAAAGAGATAGACTACATACTTAGAATAAGTAGGACAAATTTTGTGAACTCAAATGCAAATGGAAGGAGTCTATTCAAAATTATTGATTGCTTAGTTTATGTGTAAATAGGAGGATCCCTCCTATGCTTAGGAAACTTATCTTGTCCCGTCCAATGCTATCAAAAGCGAAAAGCACAAAAAAAGCTCTAAGGTCAACTGGGGCTTTAAGCGCAAATAAAGCGTGGTCTTTCAATGGTGCAAAAATACAAATATATATATGTTTAGTCCAAGATTAATAAATAATAAGAATGAATAACAAATAAACAGACGAAGAGATTGTAAAAACACTATGATAAAGTGAAATATCAATTATCTAGTGTCACGTCTTCAAGAGAGGCTCATTGGCAAGGAAAAGTATGTCTTAGAGCCTTGATGATGACATAGAGCCTTGATGATGACATTGTAGGGCACATAAAGCGAGGGTAAGTGCTAAACATGTTTTGAGCCTCCGTTCAGGGCTTAAGTGTGTTTTAAACGCGCCTTTGACAACACTGGTTCCGTCACCACTCCTAACACCGATGAGATGAAATCAAGAGGCTAACTGAACACACAGCCTACAATCATAATCTGGACTACTTCAACATCATCTTAGAGCAGTATCCTATAATCCTCCTTATCCCTACTGCTGACTGCTAATCAGCTCTCTTTTTGGATGATAAAACAGTCTGGACTATTTATCGTTTAACATCATTTAATGCGACTGACATCCTGAAGTCCTCCTTAACCGTGCAGCTAAGAGCTAACCAACTAACATTGTACGCTGTGTCTTTGATGTAACAAAATGAAATAGTGTAGTTGAATTGAATTAACCAAATTGAATAAAAAAAAACTAACAAGTATGATGTATGGTGCTAGAATAATAAAGAACCAAATACTGGTGAGACACTTACGGAGAAAGCAATTTTCCATGCTTCTACTTATTAACAAAGTCAAACTAGTGGAAAAGCTTATTTGAGAAATCATCAAATATTAGTTCTAAAGCTTTTTAGCTTCTTTAAGTGTTCTTTTTGGCGCAACAATAGGTTTTCCACATGTTACACGCCACCATATTAGAGGATGTACAGATTGCAAAATGGGCAAGTTAACTAATTAAAAAAGAAAAGAGATGAGCTGACTATTGCAATAATACAGAAAAGTAAGACTTGTTAAACCTGAAGAAATCAAAATAAGGATTAAAAAGAAGCAACAAGGAGAAAAATCCAGAGAAGAAATTACAGTAGAGAGGATTGAAAGTGACTTGGGCAACTAAACATATACTTGATTGGAGTGAGTCATGCGACCCATTTTTTTTGCACAGATTAATAATAGCCTAGTGGTGAACTGCATTTGCTAGAACTAATTGCAAAAAAATAATACAAGAGAAGAACCAAATGGTGTCATCAATTAACAGTACACAATTACAGATAGAGTTTAGCTGCTTTTAGGGATCTTTTACTGCATTTTGAACAGAGCAATTTAAAATGAAAGGGAAAGGTTGATTTTTTTTCTAAGAAAACGTTGATCATAGTACATGCTCATTGCACGAATGAAAGGGAAAGGTTCATTTTATTGCCGAGTGAGAACATTATGAAATACAATTAAAATAAAAATGATGGAGACTTATCAAAGTAAATTAATAAAAGTAGGAGATGGAGATTCTGCCAGTCTACCTCTTCTTCAGAACTGCTATCTTTCTCAGAACTAGAGTCATCACTCGACTCATCTTTCTTCTTAGAACCGACACTATTCTTACTTGAAGATGCAACAATCTTCTTAGGAGGAGCCTATATTTTGCAAAAGAAAGAAAACGATATTGATATTGTGCTATTCTCGTTGAGAATAAAATATAGAAGGCTCGAGGAAAGAACCAACAAAAGAATATAAATAACGTGTTTGTGAAAATATTTCCAAGACCATCTAGCAACCAAAAAAACAATCATAAACAAATACAGTCCACTAAAGAAAAGGTAGCCATGGGGTGGCAAGGCAGGTTGATTCCATTATGCACATTCTTCAAACAATGTCTCTACATATACTTGCTGCTATAGATCCTATTAAAACTGTGTAGACGCTTATCGGGAAATATTAGGTGAAAATGAAGTATCATTCGAGTCCATGGAAGTCCGTGAACGAAGGTGGAGTGGGCTTTAAAAACCTGGAAGATGTTTGCAATATATATGCCATAAGTGGATATATATACGGTTGTAGTTATAGGAGCAGCAACAGAGTTGCAGGGGCTGGTGCCATGCATTATTAGGAATATAATGATTATGGAATTTGCCTTTCCTATCAGTCATGGCAGTAAGTAGCTTTTATTGGTATAAATTGGGGTGTTACAAATGGTTTTATTGATGCTATCCTTGAATGTTACTCACTATTGCTGGTTAACATATTGAAAGGAATAAACTGCCCCAATGGAAACTCAAGAATCTTATCATTGAAGCCAGTCAGGACGTGATGAAGGAAGAATAAATATTGAGCACTGTTTTAAAGAAGCAAACGATGAGGCAGAAACATTACTCATGTTGGGTGCTTCATTACAGGAAAAAGAAGATTATATTCAAGTTTGAGAATCTACCAAGAGAAGCAAAGGGTCCATACAAATTTAACAAGTATAATATGCCTGACTTAAGAATCACAAGTTAAAGAGAGAGACTACATAATTAGAATAAGTAGGACAAATTTTGTGAACACAAATGTAAACGCAAGAAGTCTATCCAAAATTATTGCTTCCTTAGTTTGTGTATAAATAGGAGGAGTCCTCCTATGCAATTCATTTTGTCCGTACTATTACTCTCCATTTATTACCAAAGATATCTTCCCAGAGGAGGTTAAGGTCTAGTCCCCCCTCCTATGAACTATATTTTTTTTGTTCATTAATATACACAGTAGGGCAGTGGCAGATCTACGGTGCTAGTTACGAGTTCACATGAACCCAATGGCTTTTGTATATATATATATATATATATATATATATATATATATATATATAGAAATCTATGAACCAAGTTATTATTCTAGTATTAACTTGAGAATTGATGTAGGAACTCATATACTTCAATCCTAGATCCGCCTCTCGGGGTAGGGGTTAGTGCCAAACCCTGCCACCACAATCGGATTTAATTTTTTTTTTTTTTTTAAAAAAAAAAAACACATAATTAGTAGAGATAGAGCTTCCTATGTAATCATTAACTTTTGTTCAGAAAGATGCAGAAGGTGTTTTAATAATTAAAGCTTCTCTTTTAGTTGGTCTGATGATAAGTGTTCCACTCCATGCTCTAGATCCTCCGTAAAAAAAATGCCCATTTGACAATGGGAGATAAGAAATCACACATTAGAGGACGGTTAACAACAGAAGGGATAAAATTAACATATTAATAATAAAAAAAGCACGAGACTCGGTGCTTGAACAGGACAACAGAAAAGCACGCATTCATTTGAAGGTGGAGTTGGCTACTTGAAAGCCTCAAAAATGATTTCTAACTCCTAACAGGGTGAAATGTAAGCATATTTTCCCTGTACGATGAGGCATGAGACACAATTTTCAGGTTATTTTGGGGGCTGATTCATGGAATTACAGATTTTTCGTTCTCTTGTACTACATTAGGAAACCAATTTATTTCATTACCGAACTCAACATACAAATTCACAAACGAGAAGTATAGTATATATGTACACACATATCAAAAAGAAAATTAAAGGGCAGCCTGGTACACAAAGCATCCCGCGTTAGCAGGGTCCGGGAAAGGGCTGCTTTGAACAGGCATATGTGACAAGCCCTTTTGACTTTTGTGTCGTAGTTGAAGAACATATACAAATGTTGAAATCCTAATTTTAAGTTTTATCAAACATTCAAAATAGTTACTTATTGTATACAGACTGTACACTTGCTTTGAGAACTCTAATTTATTCAAAGTAGCAATGCCGGTGGCACAACCCAGCCATTTAAGGCCAAGAGCGCATCACCAGCAGTAGAGATGAGATGACCGATGCACACCTAGGGTGGACCGGCCGGCACGTCCCAAGTCTAGATACGAGTTTTTAATTACAACAACATAAATGAACTGGATAAGATATGTACAGTCTGGTCAATCTGATTTGGGTCGCTCGATTAATGCTAAACTCATGCAGCCTAGAAGTATGCATTATTAACTTCATGCTTATTAGTTGTATTCCACATCTGTGTTTAGCAGTTTAGCTATATCTCCTTACCCTAAACGTGAAGTCTTCACCACAGCAAATCCCAGACACCTGACATGCAACCATGTCCAGCATGGCAACATCCATATATAGGTCCAAGTAACATTGGATTATCGAGCAAATATTTTCATTCTAGAAAGTATTCCCAAAGACTCTAGTCGTAACAATCGAATATCTTCTATGGGAAAATAGTACTTTGTAGAGAATAAAGCACAATAAAACCAGCAACAATGATAGTCTAAAGCTTGGCAGTCCCACCATGGCTCCTCTTTTCCCGAGAATCAGTACATCCCTTAACCGACATTCATGGGCATAATAAAATATAGAACTGATAGTTTCCTCATGCCTGTTTTTGAGCAAATTCAGGTTATATTCCTACCTAAAGGAAAGCAAACAAGTTAAATATATTAAGCTTTAAGCATAAGGGAACAATCGCTAGATACTTTGAATACTATCGATCAGATCCATATGATTTACTAAGTAGTTTAAATAATTTGCTCTGCATGTGAGAATACAGAAACGAAATTTTAGCCTAAGACAAGACTGCCCAAACAATTTACTTATAGAGTAGTTACCGTGTTGAAAATCAAAGACCTGAATTTAGAAAGCAAAAAACTTTCAATAAATCGCTCTTTCAAAAAGATTCAGAATGTCTACATAAGATTCTTATAAAGCAAGAAATTGATCCACAAAAGAAATCTTCAAAACGATATTATACTTATTAATCCGAATATCTTGTGAGACATAATCAGGGCAGATAATAAAATTGTTACCTTACTGAAACTATTATAAGCATTTAGAAGTTGTTGTGTGAGATCTAGCTTCGCTTCGAGATAGGCCCTTATTACTTCTTGTTCCAGTAGCTCTGGAGAATCTCGCTGACATGCAATTCAACACACAAAGATCAGGCAACTCGGTTTTTTTCTGCTCAAGAAAAAGATGACCAGAAATGGTAGGGGAAAACAAAAAATAAACATGCTTATACCAACTCTGGCGAATTTGCTTTCTCCAGCACCAATGCCTCAAACTTTATCCTTAACTTCAAACTATCTAAGTAAAGATCAAACTTTTTCATATCAACTTCCTTTTGATATCCGCGCAAACATGCCTGTGAATTCATAACAAGTTCCATATCTTTCGATAGTCGCTCGAACAAAGCTTCCAAGGCTTGCCCATTCAGTCCGGTTTCCGGGATAATGATATGTTGTCTAGGCCCCTGTCCCAGCGGCCCGATTTTTGGAAGGTTGTGCTTCTTCCACTGCCCATTAACCAGTACATTCTGTTGTTCCCGCTGCCCCGTTCCAGATGAGTTAGGCAGTTCTAGCTGCCCAGTCCCAGATGAATTAGGCTGTTCCGGCTGCCCGGTTCCAGATGATGACTTGGAATTAACCGGCCAAATTTTCTCACATAACTGGAACAATACCTCTTCATGCACGGTTTTATAACCATTTCCAGTCTCAACACTCTTTTCATATTTTTTCTTCAGTAGTCGTACCTTTTTCCTTAATTGAACCCGGGTAGCCTTAAGAACAAGTGATTTAAGCACAAGAGGATGAAATTCCAACATATTTTGTGCGGCATCAGGGCCTGTTTCTTTCTTGAACTTAATCATATCTTTGAGTACCGTAATTTCATCTTTATCACTCCACACTTTTGAAAAAGGGGGAGGCTTCTTTGTTTTGACCCTCTTCAGAGAAGGCAGTTCACTTTGCTCGGATAGAGTTTCATTGTAAAGTAACGTTGTGCTTTTGTCCTCTTTCTCTCTAATCGACTCTTTTTCTTCAACATGCTTGTTTTTTTCTTTTTTTGGATTGTTTCTTTCCATCGAGAGAAAGCAATAACCTCTTAATTTTCTCTTCTTCATCATCTGATGGAGTTTCATTATAGAGAAATCTTGCGGCATTATACTCTTTCTTTTTTTCTTCAGCTTTCCCTTCTTGATCATCGCATGAAGTTTCATTATAGAGAAATCTTGCGGCATTATACTCTTTCTCTTTTTCTTCAACTTTCCCTTCTTCATCATCGGATGAAGTTTCATTATAGAGAAATCTTGCGGCATTATACTCTTTTTCTTTTTCTTCAATTTCCTTATTTTTTCTTTTCTTGGGTTTTTTCTTTCTGTCCTTTCCAGTCCGCCTGTGTTCGTCATATCTTAACTTCAACACAAACTCTTCCTCCACACGGGAATTAGAATTTCCCGAGCCTGAGCTTGCATTTACTGTCATTGTTTAGTTAGAGAGAAAGAGAAAAATGGAAGGGGAATAAAAGGAGATGATGATTTGAACGGATGAAGAAATGAAGTGCGTGAACTTTGGTGTTAAGACGAAGGGTCTCTGCTCAGAACTTTGGTGTTGAACAGAACTTGGATTACTTATATTCTGTACTCATAATGATTAAGCGCCTGTTTGGATGGGCTTAAAAAAAGCAACTTATAAGCTGGAAACAGCTTATAAGCTGCTTTAGATAAGTTAAGCCAAACGGATCTAATTAATTTTTTGGGCTTATTTTAAGCACAAAATGGCTTTAAGTTGGCCAGCCAAACACTCAAAAAAACTGAAAACAACTTATAAGTCAATCCAAACGGGCTCTAACTCTCTTCGGGCAGTCCGCAAAGCTTTAATCCAAGTTTTATTTAATTTTTATCTTAAAAAAAAAATCAAGTTATTAAAATTAATTCAGTTTCTAAGGGATTTATGGTAGCTGGTTAAGAGGTCACTTATTTATGTATTATTCTCTGCATAACTAATACAATATTTGGTAGTTATTAAAGAGACACTTTATTCATGTATTAATTTCTGCATACTTATATAATGCTTGTAGCTTAGTAAGTAATATTCATGTATAAAATTAGTATGACGTTTGGTTTGCAATTTAAAAACCGCATAACTAATACATGTATAAGCTTGCTTGATGGAATCTACGTATTATTCTTTTCATGTAGAAGCAAAACTAATAATACATTAATAAAAAGTTGAAACGACAATATTACCCTCATCACTTCCCACTTAAATACTTTCCTTTTCTAAATAAATATTTTTATATAATTTTAATATAATATTTTACAATAATATTTTGTAAAAAAATATATAATATTTTAATTTTAATTGCAAACAAATATTTTAATTTTAAAAGTATATAATATTTATCAACTTTTAATATAACAAACCAACATTCAAAGAAATAATTTATGCATAACTAAACAATGCATAACTAAATCTTACATAATTAATACCTGCATTACTAATACTTGCATTACTAATCCCTGCGTAACTAATACCTACATTACTAATACCTGCATAATGCTAACCAGCTACCAAACAACCCCTAACAATTAGCATTCATATGATTATTTATCTGTCATGGAAATTGATTAGTCAACATCAAAAAACATAAATTGAATAATATTAATGAGTAAGTATTAAAAGGGATTAATTTCTTGGGGTTCATCCAAGTAATTCTCAAAGGCACAAAAAGTTATTTAAGTCAAATTTGTCACTTTAAATTTACTAGTCCACTATATTAAAAATAGTTGTCCGATTTTACTTGTCCATTTTAGAAAATTAAGAGATAATTTACCACTTTTCCTTATTTTACCCTTAGTATTAATAAGTTAATATTTTCAATTTCTTTTTCCAACACTTTGGTATTATACTAGTCAAACATGGCTTAATATGAAAATTTTGGCTCCAAAACTAACTTTTTATGGGGAATATGGGAATTGTTGGAACCGATTACTTAATTAGTTGGCTACACATTTTTTTTCTAAGCTATAATTGATTTCAATCATCTATATATAATATAAAGCTAGGCATAGACAAGGTGATGTGACACCTCTCTATGGCCTCCAATAACATTTATCTTTTTTCTCAAATTTTTGACATTTTTCCTACTTATTTGCTATATTAAAAAGTCTAAAAATCACTTTTAATTATATTTTCTTAATTACACCTCCTTTACTACGCTTCTTTATTCCCCATCCGTTTTTCAGTTTCAGGAACCCTAAAGACTATCATTAATTCCCTATAACTCCACTTGAATGCTGCCTATGCATCCAGGTTGCTATCAATATTAAAATCTGACTTTCTTGGTGTTAAGCATTTAGGTAAATTGTATGAAGTGAGGATTGATCGGAAAGTGGGGGCTAGATGTCCTGTCCGAAACAATGCAAGCCGGTATTGTAAAAATTAAATTTCTTTTTATTTACTCTGTATTCAATATTCCTTGCACTTTTTGCCTGTTTCTATAGGGTGGTACATCTATGTTGAGTTTAAACGTGGAGTTGAAGATTCGATATTACAGTTTTGTGTTGCTTCTAGATTATGTGGCCTGAATTTTTCAAAATGAATTAAGTAATACTCTATATTTTAGGCTAAGGGTAATGCTTTTCCTTTTCTCTTGGCAGCCCAAATGGAGCTTATAGTACTGGTTTCAAACTAATTACCCATCAGGTAATTTGAATGCATGTGCTGTGATTCCTGGTTCCCTTAAAATGTTACAATTATTGACTGCACAAATACCGTATCTCACAGAGGAAAAAATGCAACAGTCTGATCTTACATATCTTAATCTTTTATCCCCACAACCTAACAATCATTTTCATACATGCATGGGTAAAATTCTCTATACTTTTCTCTGCTAAATCTTTTTATCTGATAGTCCTTTAGACTGAAGTTGATTTTTCTTACCAATATCTTATTAACCCGGTTATCATTATCGCGAGCCCTGATTTATTTGAATATTATGCTACTATAGCCTTTGCCCTTTTTTTTGTGCGTGGGTTTGTTAATTAACTTATGTTGTCAATGTGTAAATTAGTCTGGGTATGCAAGTGTTTATGTTATTCAAACTTTTCATTTAGTTGGATAGTTGTTTTTGTATTTATTTATTATTAATTTTTGGTTTTTCTCGAAGAAAATATAATGATTTGGAGCTTTTTGCTTAATACACTCTTTTACATGTTAGCAGTGTTGCTAATCAGAAAATAAATTTGTCACCATTCATGGCATATTAAAGAAGAACGTATTTTTTTTTTTAATAAAACTTATGAACCCACAAAAAAGGTGGAAAAGAGAGAACGCAAAATTGAGTTCATTTTTCTGTCATAAAAAAAAAACTGAGTTCATTTTTCCAAATGCGTAGAACCAAACCGTGTGAATCTTTTGGTATATTTTGTCTTTATTTTTCATTTTCTCTTTCTTATACCTTTTTGTTTTTCTTCTTTCTTTCGTTACTTCCATTTCTTTCCCACGATATTATATAACAGGTGATGTTGGTTATGTAAAAATTAGAGTACCAAATGGATAAACAAATTGTTAGAGTATCATCTATTTTCTGATCTTTTATTTTTTTTAATAATTCTGTTCATATAATAAATTTGTATTAGTTTAGGATAATTTGAAAAATACTGAAATGTGTTGATCTTTTTTCTTAATGATCCTTAGGGTCTCTTCCTCCTGTATTTTTGATCATGAGGTTGCATCCAAAATTTGTAGAAAAATGGACAATGTTGATAAAGATGTGACTGATGTTTACATGACATAATTCAAAGAATACAAGATTGATTTGGAGGAGTTGGTAAATGACCACAAAAACATGTGCTTAATATCATAAAGGGACGACAAGATTAATAGTGAAAAAATTGACTTGAATTAGAGCTCCGATTTTAGTGATCTTACAATGAGGACTACAAATTGATACACATAAAATGCTTTGAGAAAAATAAACCAAAAAAAAAAAAAAAGAAGAAGAAGAAGAAAGAGATGGGGATGATTTGTGGCGCAAAAAATGAGTATTTTTCTTTTTCTTATACACCTTAAGAACGAAAGACGACTCTATGGTATAGAATGAGCTATAAGTTGGAAAGTTACTACTCTATAAATGAATTTCCTATCTTATCTTTTTTTTTTCTTTTCAAAATTAATTACTTAATTTATTTTTAATTTCTAACGGTAGAATGTGAAGGTAGTCAATTCTACATTAAAATTCTCAAAATCCCACTCCCAATATTCATTAAGAATTCTCACAATTTCTTTCTCTTACATTTTGTTCCCCAGTTGCATTTCAACCTTTCAATTTTAGTGTAATTCGTTTTTGACTCTTCCTAGATTCTCTCACTTCATTTATTCTAATTCTTCTGCAATTTAATTGAGAGTAACTATTAAAAAGAAATGGTGGTTCTATGTTACACCGTTAATTAACAATTACACCGTTAATTAACAAAGTAATGAAGAAAAAATATCTTTGAATTAATTAGGAAAAAGAGGAAAGTATTCTTCACTACCTCAAGTGCTAGCAAGCTCAATTGTTTAAGAGTGATCAATTTTTTCTTGTAAAAATATGATATTATTGAACTCTCTTTAAGAAAAAATTGAATTATACCAAGCTCAAGCATCTCTTTGACAATGGGAACTCTTAGGTGATGAAAATTAGATAAAAATATAAAATGAGTGTTAATAATAAAACACATTAAAACTTAAAAGTCTAATCTGTATGAATTGTGTATTAAAAACAATTTAATATTTCTTAAAGAAATATTTCATATATAAAATGAGATCTTACGTGACCGCGCGAAGCGCGGATGAATTCACTAGTTAGGTAATTAACAATAATGAGGGGTAATACGCTAACTTTTCAATTTATTTATGGCTCCTTAATAGGCATGTCGAGTTAATATATGATGAGTAAAACTGGACGGAGGGAGTAACTTTTACACATTATCACTTAATAATGCTCCGGAAAGAATTTAACTAGAAACACCAAAAAAAGTCAGTTAAATCTAACAAATCACAACACCAAAAAGTGCACCAGATACTTTAAATAGATTTAAAAACCTCAACAACAAAAAAATGCAACCGACCCTAAAAATAAATCAGAAATTACACCTCCAAATGTGAGTTCATATTGAACCTTTTTTTTTTTTTTTACAAACAACAAATCTTTCCTTTGGCTCGCATTTTCTTCATCAACAAGAACAACATCTCTTTATCTTGCCCTCAACCCTCGCAAGGTTCTACTGAATACTACACAAACCATTCAAGTATAAACAATAACTAAACTTGGTTGGGTGTAACGACCCATTTGGTCGTTTAGCACTTTTAAGCCTAATATCCCTAAAACACCCTTTTCGTAATCTAATTTTGGTGTCTATAGCTTGTGATAACGAGAGATTCGATTAGTTAATTGACGAGTAAAATTTTAGAATATATGTATTTAATGTGTGTGAATAGTTTATTCATAGAAATATTATTTGCACACATATAAGATGTAAGTGGGTAAATATGATATTTGATTTTGAGTGGATGATTTTTAAATAGAAGAAATGGTTGTAAAAAGATTATTTTGGACAATGATTTTA